>NC_063337.1:103431526-103510214 GCF_021869965.1 Rhincodon typus | reverse complement strand
TCTGATGCTGCTTGGCCTGCTGTGTTCATCCAGCTCTGGACCTTCTATAAACTGATGCTTTTCAAAACACTCTTGTCCATTTTATAGAGCATACCAAATCTGAATCGCATATGACCTGACCTATATCCTTGCTGGCCTGCATTCCTCCTGGTTAAGCAACTTGTGGGTTTTAACATTCTCGTCATTGTTTTCAAATCTTTTCATTGCCTCACCCCTCCCTATTCCATTACTTTTTCCAACCCCACAACCCTCTGAGATAACTGCAGTTCCACATTTTGACCTCTTAAACATCCCTGATCTTAATTCTACCATTGATTCCTGTGCCAATACTGGCCCGAAGCTCTGCCTTATGCTACATGTAGCTCTGATTCTCCCAGTCACTCTTTCATCTTTTAAAGTGTCATTTAAAAAATAGCTTTCTGGTTGAGAAATTGGCCACCTGCTCCAACAGTTCCTTATTTGTTGGTACCTTATTTTATTTTAAAATGTTCTTGTGAAGTACCTGAGATCATTTATTTAAAGAACTGCATGAATGGAATTTGTTCTTCCCTTCCCAATTGAAGACATGTGAAATAGACTAACAGGCCGGTATCCTGTCACCAGGTCACTCTTTATTTACATGGGCAGAGTCCTTAACATGGATCCAGCTCCCTCAGCGTCAGGTCACAGTGTGGACAGAGCCTCTGACACTCCTGTTTCTATATGTCAGCCAGGGCTCCCTGATTGGTTAGTGAGCCCCAATCAGGGAACTCATATAATATGAGGTTCACCTGGCTGACCTTGTTACAATCTCTACAAGACTTTGAGGAGCATGCTAGCATGAATTTTATATTAGCCTGGCCAGCTAAAACCGGTTGGGTGGAGGTAAAGTTAACCTATTGATGGATCCAACTGGCTCATGCTGTCTTCAATTTTAACCTGCTTTTCTGAGATGTCAGCAAGAATATTGTCTGCAGATGATGAGGTCCTTATTTTAATGACTGAGTTTCTCCAGTATTCTCTATGTTTGTTTCAAATTTCCAGCAAACAGTATACTGCTTTTATAGTGCCTTCTACTTGCTTTAAGTAGGCAGCATGGAAACAAATATTGCACTTTTTAACTCCCTCAAGTTTTTCATAGAATCCCTAACCATGTGAAAAGAGTCCATTCAGCCCATCAAGTCCGCATGGACCTTCAGAATAGCACCCCACCGAGACCAAGCCCCACCCCATGGCACTGTGAGGCAGCTGCATTAACCACTGAACCATTGTGCCACCTCACCCCCTTGCTGTGCTATTAAAATTCAATCTTGTAATGACTTGATATTATCTTGTAATTTGCCTTATTTTCTCCGCACTGTTATGTCCAAGTCTATAAGCTTGATCCTTTACATTGGTTCACTAATCAGAGTTAAAATGTGAGGCTTTCTCATTTTATACCATGCCATAATCAAAGTTGAGGCTGAATAAACTATGAATTCATGTTATCCTTATCTCCCATTAAACTGAATTATATCCTCACTCAGTCTTGTCAACTCTAGGGGACTACACAGTTCTATTCATTTTTTATAATTGGAGACAAGAGGGCAAAACTTTCACCAGGACTTTTATGTCCATCTGAGATGTGATCTTGATGTAATATCTAAGAGATGATACAACTTATTTTATTAATTACAGTAAAGTTAACAGGCTTTTGTGAGGTACATTTTGAGAGTAATAGTTAAACATAAATACATTTTGAGACAATGGCTGCTGAATATATGTAAACAAAATGTACAAAATATGTGATATGAAACATGCAGGAAGATAATCATGAATTTAAAAAACAATGCTATGAACTGAAAGCGAATTGGAGATTAGCAGCTATTTATTTAAGGAAAAACATCTGCCAGTTAATACAGAAACTGGTAACTGCAGCGAAATTTTGAAAAAATTGCATGGGCCAGATCAGTAATGATTAAAACAATAAATTTCATAGTTAGATTAAAAATGAGGCCGCAATCATGTGACGTTTTGCCAGTCTTCAGATCTTGTGTTATTTCCTTCATTTATTAGTGGAGTTTATACTTGAGTTTGTTTTATTCAGCTATCCATTTAAGTGATTCTTTGTGTAATCTATGTCCTTTTCATGCAAATTTAATTGCACCTAAATGTAAGAAAGTTATGCAGAAATGCAAATATGCATTCCTAATTATGATTAAATGCTGAACAATCCTTACTGTAGCCTGTGGACAATTTGGTAAAGAGATAACAAGGTGTAGAGCTGGATGAACACAGCAGGCCAAGCAGCATCATAGGAGCAGGAAGGCTGATGTTTCGGGCTGAGACCCTTCATCAGAAATGGGGGAGGGGAAGGGGGTTCTGAAATAAATAGGGAGAGAGGGGGAGGCGGATAGAAAATGGACAGAGGAGAAGATAGGTGGAGAGGAAACAGACTGGTCAAAGAGGCGGGGATGGGGCCAGTAAAGGTGAGTGTAGGTGGGGAGGTAGGGAGAAGATAGGTCAGTCCAGGGAGGACGGACAGGTCAAGGGGGCGGGATGAGGTTAGTAGGTAGGAGATGGGGGTGTGGCTTGAGGTAGGAGGAGTGGATAGGTGGGAGGAAGAACAGGTTAGGGAGGCGGGGACGAGCTGGGCTGGTTTTGGGATGCGGTAGGGGGAGGGGAGATTTTGAAGCTTGTGAAATCCACATTGATACCATTGGACTGCAGGATTCCCAAGCGGAATATGAGTTGCTGTTCCTGCAACCTTCAGGTGGCATTGTTGTGGCACTGCAGGATGCCCAGGATGGATATGTTGTCTGAGGAATGGGAGGGGGAGTTGAAATGGTTTGCGACTGGAAGGTGCAGTTGTTTATTGCGAACCGAGCGTAGGTGTTCTGCAAAGCGATCCCCAAGTCTTCGCTTGGTTTCCCTGATGTAGAGGAGGCCACAATGGGTACAGCAGATGCAGTATACCACATTGGCAGATGTGCAGGTGAACATCTGCTTGATGTGGAAAGTCTTCTTGGGGCCTGGGATGGGGGTGAGAGGGGAGGTGTAGGAGCAGGTGTAGCACTTCCTGCGGTTGCAGGGAAAAGTGTCGGGTGTGGTGGGGCTGGAGGGGAGTGTGGAACGGACAAGGGAGTCACGGAGAGAGTGGTCCCTCTGGAAAGCAGATAAGGGTGGGGAGGGAAAAATGTCTTTGGTGGTGGGGTCAGATTGCAGATGGCGGAAGTGTTGGAAGATGATGCGTTGGATCCGAAGGTTGGTGGGGTGGTACGTGAGGACGAGGGGCATTCTTTTTTGGTTGTTATTGCGGGGATGGGGTGTGAGGGATGAGTTGCGGGAAATGCGGGAGATACGGTCGAGGCCTTTCTCGACCACTAAGGTAACACAAGATTATCGTCTTCACTACAGCTGAGCAATACAGAGATCCTGGACATTTGAGGCTATAATTTTGATTCTGCAGTTCAATAAATTTACTCGCTTTTCAAAGCCCCGTGGCACAGATATGACAGAGTTCAAAAGGATTCTGAATTGCTTGAATGGTTGTCAAGCTTCCATCTCAAAGATATTGATTGAAGTCAAATAAGACAAAAAATGAATTGCTTATAAATAAAAGGACAATGTATTTTATTGTATAGCTCATGAACAAGAGGAGATTTAAATTGGATTATTTTATTGTTCTTCCTTTCTGACCATAAACTGAGATTTTTTAAAAAAAAAATTGTTTTAAATCATCACCAGAAACTCTCTTTAGGGTTAAAAGAAAAGTGTTGATTATTCATGCATTCACCCTCAGGGGATAAATGTTACAACACGCATGCACACAGATACGTCGAAGAGAAAAGGAGCAGAAAAGATTATAGTTATGAAAAATTTAAAGTTCAAAGATATACGCTATAATTCAAGTGATTTTTGGCTGGAAAGTCTGTAGCCAAAGAAGGGTCCTTTTCATAGGCATTCATGTTCTGTTGGTTTAGAATCATCATAGAATCATAGAACTGTATAGTGCGGAAACAGGCCCTTCGGCCCAACAAGTCCACATCGACCCACAGAGATCCCACCTCGACCCATCCCCCTATAACCCACCTAATCTATACATCCCTGAACACTACGGGCAATTTAGCATGGCCAATCCACCTAGCACGCACATCTTTGGACTGTGAGAGGAAACCAGAGTACCTGGAGGAAACCCATGCAGACACGAGGAGAATATGCAAACTCTACACAGACAGTCGCCCAAGAGTTTAGTTGGCTAAAATTGCAGAATTCCTTGTAAAGTTGATGATGGCACAGTGAGATAAGTCAGGAGATAGTGAGGGTGTGTGACAAAAACAATACATTAATCATGAGTAACTGTCTTGGATCACAGGGTGTATCCAAGCAGCTCTTTTGGATTCAGTTAAATATAATTAAGAGAAGACTCGGCAACAGCAATTTGCTTAAATGTGGATGTTTATTAAGTAATAATAATGATCATAATAAGAGTAAAAAAATGGAAAAGAAAGGAAATAAAAGTAAGTCTCATGTACTTCTGCCTGTCAGGGACCCATCGATCAATGGCTGTTCTGGAGGCTTAGATATGTTCCTGGCACCGTTAAAGATCCCGGTCTGAGGCAAAGTCCAAGTTGGAATGAAACTCTCTCTCTTATACAGTGTAGCAAACCAACAAGATGAACAATGGTAGACATTTAAGAAACAATGGAAGAAACTAGAATAGATATTTAAGAAAATAGTTCATGGCTCACAGCAAAGATAGATCCCAGTGATGAAGTCGGATTCTCAGAAGGGCATAAGCCAAACATAGTTAATCAGGGAAGTTAAGGATATCATCAAATTGAATGAAAAGCATACAATATGGCAAATATTAGTGGTAAGCCCAAGGACTAAAAAAAGTTTAAAAACAAATGAAAGGCTACCAAAAAAAAGAGACGGAGAAATAAACTTTGTGGATAAGCTTGTAAGTGACATTGAGATGAACAACAAGAGCTTTTTAAAAATTTATTAAAAGGAAGAGAGATGCCAAAGTGAACACAGGCCTTTAAAGAACGAGTATGAGGAAATAATAACAGGGAATCAGAAAATGGCAACAGATTTGAATAAATTTCTTCACAGTACCAGACGCTAATAGCAGTCCAAAAATGTGAAATTATCAAGGGGCAAAAGGAGGAGAGATAATAAATATAATAAATATCACTAGAGAAACAGTCCTAGAGAAACCAATGGGGCTAAAGAGCAAAATGTCCCCTGGACATGATGGGATGCTTCCTAGGATATTAAAGGAAGTGATCGATGCACCGGTAGTAATCTTCCAGGGATCCTTAGATTCTGGAAAAGTCCCAGAGGATTGGGAAATTGCTTGTGTAACACCTTTACTTAAGATGAGAGGGAGACAAGAACAAGTAACTGCAGGCCAGTTAGCTTGACATCTGTTATTGGCAACATGTTAGATTCTTCTATAAAGATGGAACAGCAGAGCATTTTGCAATGCATAACGTGATCAAGCAGAGTCAACATGACTTCATGAAGTGGCAACCATGTCTGATAAATTTACAGGAATTATTTTGTCAGTGATGGCTGTGAACAGATTGAGCCGTTTATCTAAGGGAATGTATCCTGGCATTGAGTTGAGAGGAGATCCATTAGGCAAGTACCAAGTAATGGAGGGACTGTCTCATGAGGAGTGACTGAGTATGTTGGGCCTGTACTCATGAAATTCAGAACAGTAAGGGGCAACCTTTTTGAAACTTGCAAGGTTCATAGAGCACTTGACAGGGTAGATGTGGAAATGTTGTTCTCACTTGAGAGACAGTCTTCGACAAAAAGGCATAATCTCAAGACATTAGTTTGTAACTTTAAGACAGATATGAGAATGAAACTCTTCTCTCTTAGGGTTATGAATCTGTGGAATTCTTTACCACAGAAGACTGTTGAGGCTGAGATATTAAATATATTCAAGCCTGAGATGGACAGATTTTTAATCAGTAAGGCAATGAAGCGTTAAGGGGAAAAGGCAGAAAAGTGAAGTTGAGGATTATCAAATCAACCACGATCTAGTGAGTGCCAGGGCAAACTCGATGGATGGGCTGAATGGTCTATTTCTGCTCCTACATCTTAGGATTTTATAACATTGATGTCCATTTTTCCAGCAGATACAATGTTTCATCTGGAACCATGTTTCAAAGGAAATTTAGATGAGAGGCAAGCTTAGTTAAACTTTTTGTCTGACTGTGGTATCATGAGTTACCATGTTAGCAGCATCACATCAGAGTAAAGCAAAGCAGTCCGAATCTTAAAATTAGCATTTTTTAATTCCAAAGATCAAGATCAACTTAATGAGGTAGTTTCTATGTAACATACAGTTTCTATCCTTTTGGCCAGGACCATGGTTTGTTTGTATGGGACCATTGATGAGCCATTGGAGCCACTTCAGGTATAATTAGTTTCAAAGGCTCCACTTGGTTTGGGGAGGTATCTTTATTCGTGCTGGTGGACTGCAAAAGCCACAAAATGCAGATGTGTGACATGCGGGAAAACAATGTCCAAATTCCTCCCTGCTAACTGCTGATCAGAATTCTTCCACAAATTATGGTTAATTTGCATTATGTGACTGGCAACAGCCATGTTTTAGTCCAGTATATTTCATTTTTAAAGTTAATCAAGAAAGTATAGAGTTCGAAACAACTTACCTCCCTTAATGTCTCATGGACATGATATATATGTTGCAAAGCTCTTTGAAATTTGTTCCACACTTGCAACTAAACATCTTTACTTGACACGAATAAAGAATCAATTGCTGGAGAAACTCAGCAGGCCTGGCAGAATCTGGGCCTCTTCAGAACAGGGTCACAGGACTTGAAATGTTAACTCTGTTTCTCCCTCCACAGACGCTTCCAGCAATTTCTGTTTTAATATGCTTCAGATCTCCAGCACCTGCAGTTCTTTGTTTTATCTTAACTTGCATTGTTTTTGAGTAGCAGTCAATAAGAGGATTTATAGATCTGAAAAGCATTCAAAGTTAAAGTATTGTCCTTTTCCTTGATTTCTGGATTAGTCACCATCATTTTTGTGCCCTTGTAAGTCTTACCAGATGCTGTAAATATAACAAAACCTGAAGAGTGTGTGAGTGATATATAAGTTGCTTCAGTGGAAAAGATTCTTATGTTCTATATAAAAACTACTTACCTGTATTAAATGTTATTTGAATATTGTGTGCAGTCTTTGTCCGAAAGTATCAGGCACTGGGAGAGTGCAGATTGAAAAAACATGTCTCAGAAAACATCCCAGTTCATTTTTGGCCCTATTCAGGACAAAAAAGAGAGAAGTACAGATGTTGCCTGAAATGTTAACTCTGATTTCTCTCCACAGATGCTACCAGATCTGCTGAGTTTCTCCAGGACAAGGAAACATGTCTTATTTTTAATTATTTAACCTATTTTTTCTAATCAACCTGTTCAGAGATGCTAAGTAAAAACCAAAAGAACAGCAGATGCTGGAAATCAGAAACAAAAACCGAAATTGCTGGAAAACCTCAGCAGGTGTGGCAGCATCTGTGGAGAGAAATCAGAGTTAACGTTTCAAGCCCAGTGACCCTCAGAACTGTTCTGATGCATTGATATTATTTGTTTTAACCATTCCCTTCATAGCAAGTTCCATATTCTCGTCACTCTTTGAGTTAAAAGTTTATTCTGAATTCCCTATTGGATTTTTGGTGACTATTTTGTTTTGATTGCATCCAGTTATGCTGTTCAATACAAGTGAAAATATTCTGTCTGTGTCCACTCTATCAAAATCTTTCATTATTTCGTTGGTTATATTTCTCTTTTAGATAATCTTTCAGCCATTTTTCCTAAAGAAATCAGACCTAGATTGTCCGTTCTCGCTCTATGTACATCCTTATCTTTCTGATATCATCCTTTGGAAATCTCTTGATTGTATCTCTCTAATCTACTTAGATACATGCTTTTCAAATAATAAGTGACTGCCCTTTCCTACTAAAATGTACCACCTCAAAACAATCTTCATATGTCACCGTAGGCAAAACTTTAGCCTGGCAGTGGCACCCACACCCAACCCAATATTCCTGAAGACAGTAACGGAAGTGGCAAAATGAAAAACCAGTAAAAAATACATCTGCAGGCTGTAGGGGGTGGCACGAGTGGACCCTGGAGTTGGTCTAAGGGAGCAGGTTAATGCAAAAATTCACTACCAATCAGTGAAGGCCAAACAATAGATAAAAGCTGGAAGCAATACAACTTTCGCTGTTAAATGTACAAAATCTGCAAATGAATCAGGACATTTAAATCAAATTGAAATGATAAAAAGTATTATATATTTTCCTAATTCAAGTGTTACCAGAAAGCGAGCCACAGAAACAACTGCTTGCATCGGGCAGAAATGCACAGCTTTTATTAGGAGACTGCACTAATAGATTTTAGAGTCCTGATTCTCCAGCTAATGTTTGCGAAGGATGTGGCAGACCTGCCACTTTTGCATATCTGTGTGTGTTAGAACAGACATTGTAGTAAATACACTACACATAACAATCTGTGTGTGAATTCCATTCAGTGCAAATAATAAAATGCATAATTTAGTTTGTGAGAAATTGTTGCAGTACATAATTATACATTAGCTCCCTTTCCTGCAGCAGAACAGATTATTTTTTTTTTCTGAAAGCCTCGGAGCATTTGTCCCTGTCCTTAGTTTGATCATCTATAAAATACATAAGAGTTGAGGGGAGGCAGGATGTTGAGAGAGTTGGGGAGAGTTGATTGAAGGTTGGAGATTTGGAAGATGGTGGGGAAAGTTGGATATTTGAAAAGCTTTGGAGAAGTTAGTGCAGGTGGGTAGGTGGGGGGGTCTGCAATTAGGAAGGCTGCAGTAGGAATGCTGATGACTGGTAATTTGTGAAAAGGCCTTGTCAAAGATGATGATGAGTGGGCTGAGGAGTGCTGAAAGGAAGGAATGCTTATGACAGAAAGCCTGAAGTTCCTACCTGTAATCAGTTCTAGGGAATCCTGCAGTTCCAACATATCTCTCAATTACTATTACATCATCAAGCTAATGCATTTGTAACACTGTCATTTTAAAACTGAAGGGGTGCAAATAGCCTCAGTTGCTTCTAACAGCCTGTCCAAACTATTGGTCCTTACTTTACACATCTTCTGGAAGTGACCAATTGCTTTACAGGTAGAGCATACTCTCTTCACAGCTGGGTATGGCTTGTACCCCTGAGGTTTGTCAGACAGCGTTGATACTGACCCTTGCTGTCTGCCCCACACTTTGTAATAGCTGGACATATGTCTCTTTACAGTTTTTGTACCTTTAGAACCGAATAGATTCTGTGAATCACCTGTGATAACGTCGAATCCCTTCCACTTAGGACAGATCTGTGTAGCATCCAGAATTTAGCTTCATGCACGATCTGGATGATCTGATACTGACCACTTCACCCGACCCCCTAACCTTCTCACCCCCACCCTATCTCATCACCTACCTCACCCTGCCACCTGGCAGTAAGATGCCATCATATTGGGCAGTGCAGTGTGCACACTTCAGCATTAACTCTTTCATTGCCTAACACCTTATATAACAATGTGCCAGAGGATTATATCAACATCATTCTTTTCTATATTTCACATACGTGCAAATGCTTCTTCTATTTTAGTGTTATCACAGGATTCAAAATGTCATTAGGAATTTCTTAGGTGCTTTCTGATTTCACACTTGCGATTCCTAATGACAGATTTAGTTCTCTGTTTCCAGCTATGCTTTTAATTGCTCCTGTTAGCTATTAAAAGGGTTCCTTGAGGAGAGTACCATTAAACAACGTATTGATTACCAACTGGCTCAGAAATATTTTGTATTAACACAGAGCTTTGTAAGTCAATGTTAACAGCGAAATTTACCCAATTGAGATTTATTGTGCAAACAAAAAGTAATAAAAATTCCGGCTGAAAAACAAAATTGTTATGAACTCCAGAATTCATCTCTTTAGAGCTGAATATGTCCCAGGAGTCTCCGAACTTTTAATTTTTGTGAGTTATTTAGTTATGCAGCAAGGAGCCTTAGGAACTATACATATCCACCAGCAATGTCATATATGAATGATTGGATGCCAGAATCCAAATGAAAAACTACTTTTGTTAAACAATGTAACTAAATGCAAGATATAACACATGCCACTGCTCACAGGCTCAGATATCTGATTCACTCCAGTTATCAGGGCTGTGCTTCACTGCTGATATAGTTCAATCCTCAGATCTGAATCCTTGACCTACATTAAGGTTAGTATCTACATTTATTAAAATGCAAATTTCTCCTTCACTTTAATGCAGAATCTTTCTGTTTAATTTTCAGCCAAAAACATAACTGGGGCAGCCCCAGGTCCTTCAAATGGAAATGCAAAACAGGCAGAACAACAAGATGTACTACAAAATGATAGATTATTTCATTTATCTTACAACTTACTGGATATGTGTGTGTGTGTGTGTGAGAGAGACAGAATGAGAGTGAGTGATGTGCTGGCCTGGCTTTTCATTTTTTGGAAGGATTTGCTCTTCTTAACACGGTAACTGTACTATCATTGAGGGTTAACAATCAAGGATCTTGTATTGAAAGGCAGCCATTTCCAAGATTCAATTGGACTCTTAATCCTCATGGATCATTTTGACATTCAGAAGTTTCCTACTAAATGCCAACATTTCCGAGTGTAACAGGGGATTTAAACACTCAGACAGGTAATAGCTCAAAAAGCACGGATTATTTATACCACTAACATCAGGTCTTCATAACCATGAAAGAAAGCTAGGTTTACACTGGAGAAACAGAGTATTTGCTCAGAATTAAGCTTGAACTTCATATCTGGTTGAGGAAATCCTTTGTCTATTTCTCCCTTCTCCGTAAGGCCACTTTTTCACACAGACAAGGTCAGACTTTCCTCCAGAGACAGTCTGTGTGTCTGCTCAAGTTCGCCTATCTGTAGTCACCAGCTGCTAGCAGCCCCTGTTACACATTATCCTGCTTGGAACTTGTCATCTCAACAATAGCACACAGGAACAATTTACTGAGCAGTTAGGTTTGTTTGTGTCAGAATGGCTAGAATGTTTGCATTCAGACTAGTGGCCACATTCTCTCGCATCACCAGTCTGTGCAAGTGGTAAATGTTGGGCTGATATTCAACAGTCCCCTCATTTATTCTGTTGCTTGACCCTGACCTACACTGGACACTGCAAACAAGGATGAGTTACTTCACCATGAACCAACCAATAGTGGACTCCGCCCTCCACCCTGACTATTTTCCAGCACCTCAGCAATTTCTGTGCCCGGATGAAACCTACTCATCAGCTAGCACTGAGTTGGTGAATGTGGGAATTTCCAGTAGTGATGCAATCTCCTGATGCCTATGATGAATAGCTTTCTGAGGCCCTGTTTTGAGATAGATGGCAAAGGTGAAACCACACCTGGTTCCATTCCTCTGGCTTGTTTAGCCCCCTTTTCATCTTCTAACTTATAAATAACAAGCTGCAAAGCTTTATACTCAACAAAATTAAAGCTTACTTTATTGCATGACCATCGCTGAAAGTTACAAAGTAAAAATACAATAGTTACTTAATAAAATACAGACAAAAAGATTAAAAAATATATGAATACAAAATTCTTATAAAGTTGAAAGTATGATCAGTCTCAGTGTCGATGTATTTCTTGCTTGTTACTCTCTTTGAAGCAAGGCGTTTTGAACATGAACTTCAGCAGTTGTGATGGTTTCTGTAGTTGAGTAGATGGAAGGTTCTGCCACAGGGGGATTCAATAGAATAGGCTCTGGGAAAATGTGTAATATCCTTTTGTTCGGTTTTACAGTGCTGCAGCATTGATGGTATGGTTTAGTACCACAGTGTTTAGCTAGTTTGCCTTTCTGCTCCCCTCTCTGTTGAGAAGCCATTTCTGATATTGATTCTTTGAACTGTTCTTGATGTTTGTTGAACACAGTGTCTCATTTTCCGTTTAATGCAGATTAAACTAAGGATGGCTAGAATGTTAAATTTTGATGAATCACTATTCCATTATATAAAGTTATTATGTGAGATTTTCTTCAAAACAATCCCCAGTATGAGTAAAGGCTAAACAGGTTTGGACTCCACTCACTGGACTTTGGAAGAATGATAGGTGATCTTACTGAAACATATTGGGTTCTTAAGGAGTTTAACAGGGTAAATACTGAGAGGATGTTGACTCTCATGGGACAGTCTAGGACCAGAAGGCATACCCTCCGAATGAAGAGGCACCAATTAAAGACTGAGATGAGGAGGAATTTATTCTCTCAGAGGGTTGTGTCCCTTTGGAACTTCTTGCCACAGAGAGACGTGGGGCAAAGTCCTTATGTATATTTAAGGCTGAGATCAATAGACTCTTGATCAGTCAGGGAATCAAGGGTTATTGAAAAGGACAGGAAAGTGGATGCGAGGAATGTCAGATCAGCCATGATCCTACTGAAGGGCAGAGCAGGCTCAAGAGGCCAATTGGCGTACTCCTGTTCCTACTTCTTATGGCCTTATGGGCATGGTAGGAGAGGGGTCCTTCAAGCCTCCTGTTTTTCTTCAACATTTTAAATTCAGGTGTACCCATATCCACCACTTCCTCTAGCAGTTTATTCCACACATGAACCATGCTCTGTGTAAAAAAAGTTGCTCCGCATGTCCTTTCTAAATATTTCTCCTCTCACCTTAAAAATATGCCCCCGACTCTTGTACTCTGCTATGTGTTTTCACCACCATCTGCAAGGGTTTTTCTGTTTTGCACTACAAACTCAGTCAGTTCCTCAGCACCACTGATCTTCACTTCGGATAGTCTCCCCACTTCTGGTTTTGGATCATTAAGCCAGCCTCGTGCTTTATCTTCACTGGTCTTCATTTCATGATCTAATAGCCCATTCTCATTTTTGAGGGTGTTTGTCAAAATATCGTCATGTTAGATTAACAATTTATGAGTGAAAAACAACAGGTTTTATGGAACATAACTGTTGAGTTCCAGGAAGGGCCAGAAGCCCAAAAAGTTAAAAAGCAGGAGCTTTTATTAAGGAGACATTTACTCAACAGGAAGCAAGGCATTTCCTACCCAAAATGGCCAATGATATCATCATTGCATTACGTGATTGGACAGTTAAAGTGACAGTCCACCATAATTGCCCTATTATACTACAGTAATGATGTGCAAAGGATGGAAAATAGGACCTCTACTTGGACCCCTACAGATCCAGGCCTCCATTCTATCTGAATGATAACATTATGAAATGAATCATTTCGCATATGCTCAGTAGTAAAACACAGACCAAATACTCATCCCTTTACATGGACAGTGTGGTGGCTCAGTGGTTAGCGCTACTGCCTGCCAGTGCCAAGGGCCAAGGTTCAATTCCAGCTTCAGGTGACTGCCTCTGGAGTTTGTACATTCTCTCTGTGTCTGCATGAGTTTGCTCTGGTTTCCTCCCACAGTCCAAAGATGAATAGGTTAGGTGGGTTAGCCACAGTAAATTTAGGGATAGGATGGGGGTCTGCGTGGGATGCTATTTGGAGGGTTGGTATAGGCTGAATGGCCTCTTTCTGCAGTGTAGGTACTCTATGATTCCTAACATCCTGAACCTATTGATAATAAATGAAGTATCCCTGAAGAATGGAGCTCATTCTTTTGATTCTGTATTTGGCATTTTGAGCTTATACAGATTCTCAGTTTTTTTCACTGCACTGCCTTCTTTAGGTCATCCAGCTAAAGTATAAAACAAACTTTTCCCAGATTCTCCTCTCCCCATCTCACCATCTCTCTCCCATCTTTGCTGCTTTCAAGGAAGTGACCAGTTTATCTGAGACTTTGTTTTCGTTCTTCCTTTTCTTTTGTAGTTATATTTGTTACATGTTTGGGTGCGCGTGTTTGAATGCTATGAGCCTCCTGTTTTAGGAAGATATGTTCTTATTGCTGTTCCTTCATTTAATGTGTATATCCTAAAAAATTCAATGGGAGACATTGGCACTGGCCTGCAGGACATTCAGGTAAACTGGGCTGGATAGGCAGCGATTCTGTATCACATCTGTTCTGCATGCAGTAGTTTAGACACATTAGGAATATTTAAAATAGAATTAACTTTATTTTCTAACTTAATGTGAGACTGCAGAATAAAGCAAACATTTATTATTTTTCTAATCTTGAGGGATTCTGATACTATATAAAACCTCTCAGCACATTATGCTGCTCTCAGAACGAGCATTCATCTTTCTTAACTATCTCTTTGTCGACAGTAAGATGTACATACTGCTAGTTGTGTTTTGAATTTTTTTTTGCCTAAATTGACAGATTTTTGCAAGCTGTTGCATCAAGCATGAAACAGAACCCTTAACGTCTAATGTTGTCAGCTTTGTAAGCCACCTATTGGTTAGAATTGCAATTTCTCGTGTTAACTGACTTCAGTTCACTCTCAACATATGAAATCCTTGTATCTAATTTAATGAGCTGACCTACAATTGATTTGTATAAGTTTTATTAATTTATCAATATTTTGATAAGCAGTTCCAATATTCACCTTAACAACACAAATTATAGAGAAATAACACTGTATAAACAGAATGAAAAGCTGACAGGAGCAGCAATGAATGAATAGAAATTCAGAAATAATACAATAGTCAAGAAATATTTTTTAAAAATCCTAAACAGCACTGTGCTTTCTTCACATAGTAAGTTATAGCCTGCATTGAGAAAATAACAGGTATGAATTCACTGCTGAGGGTCCTGAAGGTCTCTTTTGCTTGGAAAGAAGACTGATTAAATATGTTTATTCATAGGTGACCTTTTTAAAATAATTCTTATACCACTCCTGCAGCAACAATGCTGGCATGCTGAATACTCTGCTCCTTCATTATCCAGTCGTGGCACTTGCTTATCTGCTTTAGATGCTGAACATGAACTTAATAGTTCTTCTTTGCTCCACACTCCCTCCCACTGAATGTCCTTTCTTACCTGAGCCATGAGGATAGTTCTACTGAATACACATAGCAACTGTATGGTTACTTAGTTGTAACTAGAATACTCAACTGCTTCTTCAGTTAAGTCAGGTAGAGACTTATCTACTGAGTGCTCCCATCGATGTTAATGTCATAAGCCGCTCAACAATCAAACAACAGGAGGATAAATTTGTATTTGAAATAGTAGTTTAAATTAATTTCACATGTAAAATCTAACCGTCTAGATTTGCTTCTATTAATTTGCTGCATAGTTGTGGTTTGAATTCTAATAATATTGTTACAGCCAGGAAGATGTTTGAGAGGCTATTTTTTCATACTGTCTGTATTTGTGAGGAAGCCACAAGTATGTCAAAGATCCTGGTTTGTTTCATTTTCACAGTGAACATTAAATTTAACAGATTGTCAATATGGTGTTTACTGTGTGTACGCAAAGAAAATGAGCACAATTGCCTGGAATCCAGTTAGATATGAGCTAAAGGTGAAATGTTTCGTTGCAAGAAACACTGCCAAAAATATCTCTATCTCAATGTCCCCAAATGAGGTATTTGTGCATTCATGTGTCTTCCTTCTTAGTGGGTCGGTTTGATCCATATCAACTCTGTTATAAGCACTATCTGTGTCACAAAATAAGTATGCAGCTACTGTAAGTCCCCTCCAACCAACTTCCAGTTACTTTGCTCCCATGCCCTTGATCTCTGATGCATAATCATTAGCAATGCTAAAGACCTAAAACATATTAAAACCTTCTGTCCTCATAGACTTTCTACCTACATTTTTCAATTTTGAAATTGTATATCCACATTTATCAAGGAAACTGCTAACATAAACTTGTCATGTTGTGATTATGTGCTCCTACCAGTAAAGATCCTGCATGCATTTATAATGGTATTTTAGAGTCGTAGAGCTGTACAGCATGGAAACAGACCCTTCAGTCCAATTCGTCCATACTGACCAGATATTCTAAATTAATCTAGTCCCATCTGCCAGAATTTGGCATATATCCCACAAGCTCCTTCCTATTCATATACCCATCCAGATGCCTTTTAAATGTCAAAATTGTACCAGCCTCCACCACTTCCTCTGGCAGCTTGTTCCAGACATGTATCACTCTCTGTGCGAAAAAGTTGCCATTTAGGTCCCTTTTAAATCTTTCCCCGCTTAGCTTAAACCTATGCCCTCTAGTTTTGGACTGCCCTATCCTGGGCAAAAGACCTTGACTATTTACCCTATCCATGCCGCGCATGATTTTAGAAATATCTAGAACGTCACCCCTCAGCCTCCAAAGCTCCAGGGAAAATAGCCCCAGCCTATTCAGCCTCTCCCTATAGCTCAAACCGTCCAACCCTGGCAACATCTAAAAATGAAAATTGAATGTCTGATTTTCTAAAAAAAAGGACTGAATTATGTTTTCAGAAGATCATTGAAGAAACATGGAATGAATATAACACAGAAAGAGGCCACTCGCTCTCTGGTATTTATGTAGGCTGTCGGCAACAGCAACTCATCTCATCCCACTTGGACACCTTTTCACATTTACAAAGCTATGCCTTCATATAATGATCCAACTCTCTTTTGAAGGATGTGACTGAACCTGCATCCACCATACTGTCAGGTTGGTGCATGCTAGATCCTAACCAACACAATGTGTACATAAGCTTTTTCTTATGGTAACCACTTGCTTTGGCGATCATGTTAAATTAATGCCCTCTGGTTTTGGATGACTCTACTAATGGGAGCAATCCCTCTATATATTCGATCCATGATTTTTTAACATCTCCAAGAAATTTCCTCTCAACCTTTCTCTTCTCCAATAGACAGCAGTTCCAACTTTTCCATACTGCCTATGCAGGTAAAGTTCCTCATCTTTGGGAACACCCTTGTAATTTTGATCTGCACCTTGTCTAATCCCTTCACGTTCTTTCTAAAGAGTGCTTCGCAGAACTAGTCATATTGAAGCCAAGCTAGTGCTTTATGCAGTTTTATCATAATTCCCTTGCATTTGCTCTCTATGTCCTTACTTTTACAGACCACTCCATTCTTAACCTAAGCTACCACCTTCAACAATATTTGCACATATAACTCAATGTCTTTCTGATCCTTACCATCTTTAGGTCTTCCCTCTTTCAAGATGCAAGATAGTGATGTCGGCACCCTAGGTAGTGTTCAGGCTCCTGGGCCTGTCCGCTTCAGGCCAATTGCATCCTTCTCTTGTTCTCCTTTTTTATCTGTTCCTTTCTCTTTCTTCTTTCCTTCACCTCCTAACGTTGTGGCTGGAGTGGTGTCAGCGGGATGTTGGCTGCAGAAGTGACAGCGCCCAGAGCAAGGGCTCCTGGATGTGGTAGGCCCAGAGTGTGGACTTGTGGATTCAGTGGGTCTTCAGTTGCAACGGTGGCTTTTCCTGGAGACGGGACTCCTGGCTGCGGTAAGCCCAGAGCGTGGACTGTTGGGATTGTTGTTGTTGTTCCTGGAGCTCCTTGAGGCCCAGGACACCTTGCAGAGACCTTGCAGAAGACCTGGAGCTGTGTTTGAAGACCCCTTGTAGGAAGATGAATTCTGTTTTTGCAATTTCCTTTTATTCTTTTTGTACCTCGCAATGGCACCGGATTGTGGTGACAAAACACTTTTCACTGTATCTTTCCAGATATATGTGGCAATTATATTGCCTCAGCTGTTCTTTCTGCTCTCCTCTACATTAAATTTCATCTGCCGCTTAGCTGCTCATTCCATCTGTCTGTGTCCTTTTGAAGTTTAACTTTGTTCCCTTCACAGGTCACAACAATGACCCCTGAGATCCCCATTATAAACTTTCCACAGTCTGAAAGAAAACTGTTCACATCTACTTTGTTTCCTAACTTTCAGCCAATTTTGTATCCATGCTGATATTGTTCTTTTTATTCGAGGAACTGTAGTTTTTTTTCACAATCTTATAATTGGTTGTTTATCAATTGCCTTTTCAAAGCCCCATCTTCTATATCCACCGCATTGTTATCAACAACCCTTTCTGTTACATGGCAAAGACAGATGTATAGAACTCATTTATGAATTCAACAATGATTCCATGCATAAAATTCTCTTTTGGATCCATAATTTACTCATTATTTAAACACCTTTTTACTATTTGTGTTGATAGAAAACTTCTAAGTTCCCTTTAATGGTATTTGCAAGACACTTCCCATACTTCTCCAATTTGTTTTGTCACTTCCCCACTGAATAATCTGTACTGAAAGTGGCTCTTAATTTTATTATCCGCCTGTTGTATGTTCTTATTTTTGCAGCTCCACTTCAACAATCCCTCAATATGCTGTGGTTCACCTGAAGGCTTCATCTGGTCTTGATGTTCCGTACAGAACATTACTCGTAGAAATATCTGAACGTGTAAAGTTACCAGCCTCCAACCAGCACACTGAGCCACATGTTACACAACTCTCCCACTTTTCATCTCTTTAAATCAATATTGCCTGTTTCGAACTGTCACCAAATTTATAAATTATCCTTCATGCATGTGCACTGCATTGTGGTGATCTGACACAATTTTAAAAAGGCAGGATTTAAGTTGAAAAAGGGGACCAGATGAGTAAATACCTGAATTTAGTAAAATCAATGCCTTATCCAGTGCCTGGATCACCAATCAGATTAGCAGATTGCCAGGCCCTGATTCACAGTAGCCAGTTTCACTACAAAATTTTATCATTTACTCTTTAGACTTTCTGAGATTGTTCAAACTATTTGGCTATATTTCTAATGCATATGATAAGGTCTGATTCAGTGTTGCAATGTTTATGGATGGTGTTAACCTGAAAATGGAGTTACAAAGTTTGTTTCACATGCTTGTCTCTACTACAAAAACCCCTGCACTCATGGGAGAAGCAATAGATCCGATCGACTTTAATCAGGTCGCAATTACCAAGATGTAATTTCACAGACTTACATGGATTTGTCAGTCATATTCAGTTTTTAATTCAATCACAGGATTTATGTTTGGGTCAGCTAGCATTTATTGTCCATCCTTACTTGCCTTTGAAAAGATCATGGTAGAGATGCACTCTTGAAACACTGCAATCTACTTGCAGTGGGTACACTCACAATGCCATTAGGGAGAGAATTCCAGGATTTTGACCCAGCAAAGGGTTTGTGGAGGTAAAAAAAGAGATGGTACACAAACTAGAGATAACACAGTGTGGAGCTGGAGCAACACAGCAGGCCAGGCAGCATCAAAGGAGCAGGAAAGTTGACATTTCGGGTCGGTACCCTTCTTCAGAAAAAGGGGGTCCCGACCTGAAATGTCAACTTCCCTGCTCCTTTGATGCTGCCTGGCCTGCTGTGTTGCTCCAGCTTCACACTGTGTTATCTCTGACTCCAGCATTGGCAGTTCTTACTATCTCATGGTACACAAACTGTTTGGCTGATGCAGAATGTTTTGTATCGGAACACTCATTGTCAGCAATCACTCATTAATGAGTATGGTTGTCGATTTAGGAAATTCCGTGTCACTGCTCATCGGTCCCTGTGAGGCTGATGAGCTCAGTCCTAGAGCCATAACTCAGACTATGCATTTAGAAGCTGTTTCCGGGAGGTGGAATTGGTCCTTGGCCTTAGAATCATTGGAATTCCTTTCTCTGGTTCCTTTTCCACTTCCTCTTGCTGCCAGTGTTCCTGAGGAATTGTGTCCCTTCATACAGCAGTTTCCTCCAAGTCAATTACCTCTGAATGAGGATCTCCCATGCTTTGATGCTAATGTTGCATTTCTTGAGGGAAGCCTACAGGGAGACTTCGAAACAATTCCTTTGTCCTTCTGTCATTTGAGTGCCTTCCTTGAGCTGAGTGAAGAAGATTTCTTTTGCCAGTCAGAACTCAGGTGACTAAGTCCCGTGGCTGGCCCAGCAGAGTTGGTTTTGATGATAATGGCCTTGATGCTGGTGCTGCTAGCTGCATCTATGATGCTCATGTTAGTATGCTTGTCCTCCCAGCTGATGCAGAGAACCAGCGTTGATAGTACTTAGAGTCATAGAGTGATACAGTATGAATACAGACCCTTTGGTCCAACTCATCCACATTGACCAGGTATCCTGAAATAGTCCCATTTGCCTGTGTTTGGCCCATGTCCATCTAAATCTTTCCTGTTCATGTGCCTGTCCAAATGTCTGTTAAATGTTGTAATTGTACCTGCCTCTAACACTTCCTCTGGCAGCTTATTCCACACATACACCACATTCTGTGTAAAAAAGTTACCCCTCAGGTCTCTTTTAAATCGCCCCCCTCTCACCTTAAAGCTGTGCTCTCTAGTTTTGGACTCACCTACCCTTGCAAAAAAACCTTAGCAATTCACCCTATCCATGCCCCTTATGATCTTATAAACCTCTGTAAGGTCACCCCTCAGCCTCCAATGCTCCAGTGAAACAAGTGCAAGTTAATCCAACATCTCTTTATAACTCAAACCCACCAGTCCTGGCAACATCCTTGTAAATCCTTGCACCCTCTCAAGTTTAACAACACCCATCTTAAAGCAGGGTGACCAGAATTGGGCACAGTATTCTTATTAGCGAGTGACCTCTCCGATGTTTTGCACAGTCGTAATATCACATCCCAACTCCTGTACTCATTGCTTGCCTCAAGGGTCTTGAAGTGGTGTCTGTACATCGTTTGATTATAGGACCCACATAGAGGAATCAGAACGGTGACAAGGATCTTGAGAGCAAAATGGATGTACAGTTGTCAAAAACTTTCATCATTAGGTGTGCAAAGGTAGGGCTCCCAGATTGAATGCGATTTTGAATCTCCACAACAATGTCAGCCTTAAATAAGAGACCGCTCCCCAGGTAGGGAAAATGATCCACATTTGGGAAGATTTTGCCTTTGATCTCAATGGAGGGATGGACTGGAATCTGACCTGGGAGGGTTGGTAAAGGATTTGAGCCTTCTTGAGTTTGGGGCTGAGACCAATTCTTCAGTATGTTTCAGCGAAGGCTTCTAAGTGAGCAAAGGTGACCTTATCACCCACATACGGAAGATCCACAAGTAAAGTCAGTGTCGCTTTGTGGAGCACCTACGCTTGGTTCGCGTAGGAAACTGGAGGAGCAGCACCTCATATTCCGCCTCAGGAGCCTTCAACCCAATGGTCTCAATGTGGATTTTACTAGCTTCAAAATCTCCCCACCCCCGACATCATCCCAAAAGCAGCCCCTCTCGACTCCGCCTCCTTGATCTGTCTGTCTTCCCTCCCACCTAACGGCTCCTCCCATCACTGACCAACCCACACCCCCACTTCCTACCTACACTCACCTACCAGCCTCATCCTACCTCCTGAACCTGTCCGTCTTCTCTCCACCTATCTGCTCCTCTATCCACCTTCTATCACCGCCTCCCCCCTCTCTATTTATTTCAGAGCCCCCTTCCCCTCCCCCATTTCTGAAGAAGGGCCCAGACCCGAAACATCAGCTTTCCTGCTCCTCTGATGCTGCCTGGCCTGCTGTGTTCCTCTAGCTCCACACTGTGTTACCTCAGACTCCATCATGTGCAGTTCCTACTATCTCTGAGGTCAGCGTCATTTTCTTCTTGGATTTTAACCAGTTCAGGTTGAAACGTTTTCTGACAATGTGGTATACAATGTCCATACCACAGGAAAGCTGAACTAATGAGATGAAACATGGTGACAGTTAAGTCGAGAAAAGGGTGGGGATGACAACACACCCATGCTTAACTCTTACGTTGACCACTGACCACTGCGGATATATATTTTTAAGACATATTCAAAGGAGGTCCATTGTAACTGTCTAGTAGAGAAGATTGTACTTTAGTGACATAGAGATATTCATTGTTGATCTAGAAATATTAATTTGACTTTCTAGAACGGTGGGAAGCAGAGCAAAGAACATTTAATTACTCACTTGTTTCCATGCAAATACACATGATTTTATGATGTTTTACAATTTCAAGTGCTTAAATTTCTGTATTTGGGAGATGATTTGTTTGTAGATATTGCACGTTGTCAATCCTTTGGAAAGTTATTGCGACAATTTAGGACGATCTGACATAACCTTCAATTTTGTAGAGCTCAACATGTTTATTGATTGGAAATTATGTATTACATGGTACATGCCAAATACCTAAGTAGAATTTGAACCTTATATCAATAATATCTGACACTTCCTACTACTATCACTGCCAGGCTCTTCAAACCTTAAGTGTCATCAGGTTCCTTTCTTTAGGTCCTGGATTTTACAGCTAACAGTTATACATAATGTCGCCTTGTCGCTTTCCTCAAATCCCAGAACCTCTTCTTGACATTTTGTAATAATCTGCTTATTTGTGGAGATGATGCTCAACTCCTGTTTTCTTCCAGTTCTATCCTCCACCTCCTTAGTTATTCATTCAGCATGACGGCCATATTTTATGCTACAAGTGTGAATAATCTCTGCCCTGCCTTCACTGCTCTTAGAAACTCATAGATTCTCAGATTTAATTTGATCACCTATTGTTGTCTCCATGCTCAATTACTTATCCTGTTCCATCTTGTTGATATTGAGATTTGTCAGGTTGATCATTGCTGATATCCACCCTTTGCCTGATTAAGTTTCCTACCATCAGTTTAAAACCCTTTCAGTCAAGATTCATGTACACTGTCCTCATGTTCACTGGGTGGAATCTTGAGTCCTCTCCCATGGTGAGATGTGATGATGCTGTGGCTTTAAGAGGTGTATCTTGTCCTGAGATAGTAGGAACTGCCGATGCTGGAGTCACAGATAACACAGTGTGGAGCTGGATGAACACAACAGGCCAGGCAGTATCAGAGGAACAGGAAAGCTGACGTTTCGGGTCTGGACCCTTCTTTGAAAAATCTTGTCCTTGTTTATTTTACGAGAGAGATTGAATGAAAGGAGGCCAGCTGTCTGTGGTAACGTAAACAGCTTGTGAGGTCTTGGATTTTTTTAAAGATGGAACAATAGAAGTAGCCTGGATGGAGGTGACCAGCTCTCACAAGCAAGGATTTCTGGTTTTTCTTTCAGCTTTTAGATTGAGCAGAAGCTGCTGGAGTCTTGAAGAAGTAGAAGCTATTTTCTTCCCACTCTTGTTTACAGCTAAAAGCTGGGGTTTCTCCTCCTACTGCAGCCGTTGCATGTGAAAACATCTCTTTTATTGCATTTTAACTGTAGTGTTTTGTTTTGCTTAATGTTGAGCATTTTGACAGTCGAATTGTATCTGGAACTTTACATTTGCCTTTAAGATAAGTAGAAGTTTGGGTCTAGGCTATCTTCTTAAAATATTTCGAGGGGATCTAGTCTGGTCCATAACAGTGAATTTGACTACTTAACTGGCGGGTTGGGTAGTTGGGACCCTAACTATTTCTCACCTCTACCTTAATTCATTCTTGGCAGGAAGGTGTAAGGATAACCTTCTCCCCTTGCCTCCAGTTAAGAGGTACTTAAGGAGATAATTATTGCCCACTTTCAGGCCTCATCTCACGGCTTGGTATTAACACAGTGGTGGGTAGGGGACTTGGCATGCAGGGAGGACAACCTGTGTTGGACTGCTTACAGTCTCTCAAGGATGTCTCTTGTGAAAAAAAAAAGCTACCGAGTAGCCAGTTGAGAAGGAAGAGTCCTGCTGAGAACCAATGATGTGTCATGCAGCTTGCTGTACCCTTCCGTCATAGCACCCACTCTGTGACCCGATTGATCACCTGTGGCCTGGACTCTAGCGACAATCCTAGGCCTCTCTGGAATGTCATACTGACAAAGCCACTGTCATTTCAGTGGGACTCTGTTTTAACTGGCCTTTGACTGGCTAGGCAACTCTGAACAGGCAGCTATCCCTCCTCAGCATCATTGATAATGTGGAAAGACCTGTCTGAATGGAACAAGATGTATTATGCCTTCCCGACAAATGATAAAGTAGAGGTTCTCCAAAAGGAGGCCTGGTCATTTCCCAAATTGAACCACCTACCATCCAGTTAGCTAGCACTAGCTAAAAGGATGCCTTTTCGAGATCAAGTGGTAATCAGTGTTCCTAACTGATCATGTGCTGATATGTACTGACAATTGGAAGGACCATTGAAACAATTGGAGGCACTATTTTAAAAAAAAAGATTACAACCAGCTGATTTGGTAATACATCTTGCCAAAATTGAGTCTGCGAAAGCATGGATAACCTTCCTAGACATATCAAGGGTAAGTGACATCAAACATAGCAAATGGACATGCTTTGGTGGAATTCTGAGCTTTCTGGAGTACGTGGTTTCTTTCACACATTTGTGCCAAACTTTAGCACTTTATACAATTCATATAACACAGTAAAGCTGAAAAGACTTTTGAAACACATTCTGAAAGTTGTGGCTCCTGTACAACTCAGAATCTGGATTCTCCTAATTCAGTTTGCTCTATAAATATTTCTTCTACAGAGCGATATAAACTCTTTTATCTTCCTCCTGTTCCTTTCCAGAAAACTTACATGAAAGCTGAGACTGGATCCCATTGGAAAGAAAAACATGATACCAAATTCCCTTTCAGGTTCACTTTTTCTGAGAGTCATTGATGACGTACTACTTCACCATGTAATCTGAGAATTTATGACTCAGTCGCCCTGAAAAATACCAGTAAAGTGGGTGTAATTAACTTGTAAAAAGAGAACAGAACTCTGTTAAGCCCATTCTATTTGATTTTGGCAACAAATACCATAACAGCATCACAATTCCTTAAAACATTAAAATAAGTTAACTGAATCTTATGCTGCTTTGGCTACCTCCCTGCATGAAGTGGGTGCCACATTTGCTCAGAAATATGCTACTTAAGGAAGTAAATTTTAAATATGACTTTTAATAGGAGAATTTTGACCTGTACCGGGGGATTATATCTTCTGTTGTTGTTTATTTCTGTATGGATATTCCAATTACTCCAGGGAGTCGTTGGAACACTTCTGACTGGTGTCGGACATTGTGACCCTGCAGAACCCCAGGTGCCACACACTCTGTGGGAGTTACACAGGATATTAAAGACTCTGGAGGGCAATTCCCCCATCCTCTGAAAAATCCCCTTCATGTTGGAAAACTCGGCGAGTTCTGCTCCTGTTAACATTTACCCAGGAAATATTAAATAATTAAAAACTTTGTCTAATTCCTGGATAATTACTAAATTGAGATCTCCCCACCCTACTAAATCAACCGTCAACTACACCTCCACTGATCACTGAGCCCCGAAAACCACCTGCCACACCTGGATACACCCAGCACTATGTGATTTCATCAACCCCTGTCCAAACCTGCCACTCCCTGCCCCTCACATCCTACCATGACCCCAATATCCCAACACCTCCACCAACTCTTACACACCCCTGACATGCCCTCTCCCCACTGGCCTAGACACCTCTCTGCCAAACCTGTCCCGACAATCCCCTTATCTGCTGACCCCAAACTCCCCTGAGCCACCAGCCTCGATAGCCCCCTCACCCAACGGTCCTGACCCACCCTTTATCTAGGTGATGGCCCAGTGGTATTATGGCTGGACTGTTAATCCAGAGACCCAAGTAATGATCTGGGGACCTGGGTTTGAATCCCGCCACAGTAGATGGTGGAATTTGAATTCAATAAATATCTGGAATTAAGGGTCTAATGATGACCATGAATCCCTTGTCAATTGTTGGAAAACCCATCCGGTTCACTAACGTCCTTTAGGGAAGGAAATCTGCCATCCTTACCTGGTCTGGCCTACATGTAACTCCAGACCCACAGCAATGTGGTTGACTCTGAACTGCCCTCTGGGCAATTAGGGATGGGTAACATATGCTGTCTGGCCAGCGATGCCCTCATCCTGTGAATGAATAGAGGAATAAAATTAAGATCTCCCATTAACCCCTCGCCTACTAGCCCCTTCGATTGCCAGAACTGCACTGCCCTATTCAACATTTGCAATATGCACTGCCAAATATAAGTGAGGGGATGGGGGGGGGGGGGGGGGGGGGGGGAAATGGTGAGGTTAGCTCATTTGGCTAGACAATTAATATGTAATTCAGTTTAATGGTAATACCCCTCTCCCATAGTAAAACCATGGCATAGGCTTAGCTAGGCCTTTTCACATAACTGAGGAGGAAAAGAATTCAGAGGAGAAATTGAAAGGGATTTCTCCTCCCTGAAGGTGACAGTTTGCTTGTCTCTGTTAAACTAGTGAATAAAAAACATCTCAATTTGGGGAACAACTCCTTTACAAGGAACATGATCAAAGTGGTTTTCAGTCTCATGGAACAGGTATAATTTCTCCTGGCATTTCAAACTCGTCCTTAACCAAAGGAGATGATATCCTACAGAGGTGTATGCAATCATAAGAATATAGATCATAAGAACCAGGAGCAGGAGTAGGCCATGTGGCCCTTCGAGCTTGCTCCGCCATTCAATAAGTTCATGGCTGATCTTTCCATGGCCTCCATTCCACTTACCCACCCTCTCACAAGAGCCCTTAACTATTCAAAAAAATTATCTACCTTAGTTTTGAAAATATTCAATGAGGAAGCCTCAACTATTTCACTGGGCAGGGAATTCCACAGATTCACAACCCTTTGGGTGAAGAAGTTCCTCCTCAATTCAGTACTAAATCTGCTCCCCCTAATTTTGAGGCTATGCCCTCTTGTTCTAGTTTCTCCCACCAGTGGAAACAACCTCCCTGCTTCTATCTTATCTATTCCCTTCATATTTTATACGTTTCTATAAGATCCCCTATCATTCTATAAATTCCAATGAATTTAATCCCAGTCTATTCAGCCTCTCCTCATAAGTCAACCCTTTCATCTTGGAAATCAACCTAGTGAACCTCCTCTGCACCCCCTCCAGTGCCAGTACACCTATTCTCAAGTAAGGAGACCAAAACTGCACACAATGCTCCAGGTGTGGCCTCACCAGCACCCTATACAGCTCCAGCATAACCTCTCTGCTTTTAAACTCAATTGCTCTAGCAATGAAGGACAATATTCCATTTACCTTCTTAATTACCTGTTGTACCTGAAAACCAACCTTCTGCAATTCATGCACAAGGACACCCAGGTCCTGCTGCACAGCAGCACGCTGCAATTTTTTACCGTTCAAGTAATAGTCCCTTTTACTGTTATTCCTACCAAAATGGATGACTTCACATTTATCAACATTGAATTCCATCTGCCAGACCTTTGCCACTCACTTCAACTATCTATACCCCTCTGCAAACTTTCGGAGTTCTCTGCACACTTTGCTCTACCACTCATCTTAGAGTCATTCACAAACTTTCACACACTACACGTGGTCCCCAACTCCAAATCATCTATGTAACTTAGAAACAGTTGTGGTCCCAGCACTGATCCCTGAGGCACATCACTAGTCACTGTCCGCCAACCAGACAAGCACTCATTTATCCCCACTCTTTGTTTCCTGTTAGTTAAGCAGTCCTCAATCCATGCCAATATATTGCCCGTAACGGCGTGCACCTTTATCTTATGCAGCAGCCTTTTGTGTGGCACCTTAGCAAATTCCTTTCGGATATCCAGATACACCACATCTACTGGGTCCCCATTGTCCACTGCGCTCATAATGTCTTCGTAGAATTCCAGCAAATTAGTCAAGCATAATCTGCCTTTCATTCAAGCATGACATGCCTTTCATCAATGTTGTTTTATTAAATGTGAACAGAAAATAGATGGCCAATTGCTTATTATAGAGTCATAGAATTCCTACAATGTGGAAGCGGGCCATTTGGCCTGTCAAGTCCACACCAATCCTCCAAAGAATATCCCTCCCAAACCAACCTAACCTTTAACTCTGCATTTCCCATGGCTATTCCTCCTATTCTACACACCCCAGACACTATGGGCAATTTAGCATGGCTAATCCACCTAACCTGCACGTCTTTGGACTATGGCAGGTAACCAGAACCACCAGAGGAAACCCACACAGACATGAGGAGAATGTGCAAACTCCACACAGACAATCACCCGAGGCTGGAACTGAACCTGATTCCCTGGCACTGCGATACATCGTGCCATCCCGATTCTTTGCTTCCTTTAATCATTAGGCTTTTAAAATTCAATTTTTTAATAACGTAATATTACCTTGTGGCTTGCCTTATTTTCTCTTGCAGCACGGAATTATATCATTTGACCTGTTGCCCATTGCCATACTGGGTCTTTTTTTTGTTCTTTTGTTCCTTCATACTTTCCCCTTCACCCTACAAGTGTTCTATTCTACTGTTTGATTATATAAGTCTGTTCACTATTGATGATCTACACCTGGATGTGCACTGAAGTAAACAAACCTGCAGAAAAAGTAGGAAGGTGAAGCTACAGCATGGAGTAGGCATGTTAATGCAAATAAAATTCCTATTTCATACATAGAAACTGGTGTGATCTTTGCATTTGTTTTCATATATGTAAAAATGTCACATTTTATGCATAAGAGAAAATTTACTTTCAGTGTTTTAATTTGTCTCATCCATGCTCTTTCTTCAGCTTCCAGCTTCAACTACAGCTTTGTTTCTTCTTCCCTGAGTCCACATCCAGGCTTAACTAATCAAACACTGTGAGCATCAATGGTAAATAGGCTGACATAATCAAATAGAGAATAATTGAACATTGCAATCCCACAATTCTTGCCTTTTCGAGAATACATCTAACAGAGTCACCAATCAGCTAGGATTTTTCCTGAACTGTCCCATATTTGAGTCAATGGTCCCAAGTATTAGACTATTCGCTGCCAAGCCATCCTTTGTTCCATACTTTCAATCTTTGATTTGACACTGAGATTCAGGTACAGTCTGAACATTACTCCCCATCCCCTCTCTTGCTCCTACAAGAAGGATGATCCCCATCAGTGCCAAGGTGACCTGTGTGTTATATCCCAGATCATACTCAAACACTTTGATTCTCTATTTAAAAATTACTATTGAAATTGCCTTGACTAACGCAGGTACTACATTCCAAACATATCATTGCTGCGTAAAAAGGAATTGCCTTCACCTTCCTCAATTTCTTGGAAATTACCTTAAATCCTTGTCATTGCATTACTGCACCTCTAGATAACAGTGACAATGTCTCCTTATTACACAGTCAAACTCCTTCATGATTTTAAATGCCTCAGTCAAATCTTCCCGTAAGCCTGTACGCTCCGAGGAGAACAATCACAACTTCTTTACTTTCACCACATGTTCTAGTTCCTTTCTAGCAAATCTCCACTGCTCTCTCAAGGCCTTGGTATTCTTCCTAAATTGTAGCATCGATGGCAATGGAAATTAAAATTGGGAAAAGTGCGCAACAGGTATCTGAATCGATAGCAGCTATTTGGCATTCGAAGCCCAGGACAAATTATTTGTAACAGCTGCTTGTTGCTGAACATCAGCAAAGAATCCATTTTCATTTCATCAGTTTGAGCAGGCTGCTGGCCAGATTCTTTAACTGTGTAATTACCTTACATTTTGGAAATACGCAGTTATTTTTGGCAAGACTCCTCACGAGGACTGTTTTTTATTCTGTTGGCTTATGGTCTGCCTGGGTCACTGATCCCAAATTATTAATCATCACGAGGAATCCATAATAGCCTAAGGCTAGATCTCCAAGGATATACACATATTCATTGACGCTGTGGACTGCAAGCATAAAATGTTCAGCGTATGATTGATGTGTGGATTTCATTACAAGTATCCTCACGCAACTGCTTCTGGTGGCAACTGTAATTTTCTTAAAGATGATGCTGCATTTCCTAAGTTCAGCTTCATTTCCTTCTACAATTTCTGGAACCTTGCAGCTCCTTCAGCACTATGTTATCACAGCCTCTAAGCAGTAAATTTCAGTATGAATGTTATTAACGCTTCCTTGTGCGTTCATGTCAGAACAAAAGAAAGAGAAGGAAGAACTTGCATTAATAGAGAGCCTTTCACGACTGCAAAATATACGAGAGTGCTCCACAGTCAATGAAATGCTTTTGGACTGAGTCACTTCACTGTAGCAAACATGGCAAGCAATTCGTGCACTGTAGGATCCCACAAACAAAAATGGGATAACAATTAGATGATCTGTTTTAATAATGCTGGTTGAGGCATAAACATTTGTCAGAGCAATGGCAAACCGTACCCATTTTTCTTTGAAATAGCTCCATGATATCTTTTCATCCCACTTCCGTGGCAAATAAGGTCTTGTTTTTAATGTCCTGTCCAAAAACATCTCTCCCTTACCCTCTCCCCTAACCCCCCCCCAACACAATATTGTGTGAAAAATCTATAGTCACCATCATGTTAATCTGTTGTTGTGCTGACCCTTCATCATGATTGCAAGCAAATTAGTCACTTTTTGCATCAATGGGAATTGATGCACAGCAACATGAAGGTTAATAGACTGACGGCCAGACTGTCATTATTCCAGTGTAGATGAGAGTTGTGCACATGGAACCGATAGAATCCCCTTTGTAACTCGCTCCAAAGGAATTCCCTGAGAAATTGAAGATTCCATTGGACAATTGCCCCACACCTGGAAATTTCTGAAAGTTTCCATTTAAAACTGAGACCTCAGACAACTCCAAAGAAATTAAGTAATAATTACTTTGGAAAAGTTAAGCTATTAAATGTGAAATCTAACTTCTGAGTACTCAACAGATCCCATACTTGCCTCTTATTATGGTGTGACAAACCTCCCCCAGATCTCTTCCGTCACCCAGATCCTAATTTGACAACCCCTTCTCTGACCCATTACCCATTCCCAACCTCCCCAAGAGCTGACACCTTCTCCCCACTATGGACCCGACACCCTCCCATCCCCATTCTCTAAACCCACTCCCCTCCACTCCTTCCTTATCTCTGCACCACCCTATGGCTCTGGACCATATCACAGTCCTCCCCTTACACCTGGTCCTTACTAGCTGTGTTTCCGACCTGACCCACCTTTCTCCTGGTCCGCACCTAACATCCACTGCTCCTCTTCTTTCCCCCTTACTGGAACACGAGCTCCCCCCTCATCCTCTCTGGAACCGATACTTCCCAGGATCTGACCTCCTTTCATCCCTGCTGGGCTGACCTCCATTCCCTACTCCTGACCCACTCCCCCTATATCCCCTGTGCCCCCCAATCCTGTGACCCAACCCACACTGCCCTCAATCTGCCTCCAGCAACAACACCACCCTGCCTCCCACTTCATCCAAGATTTGTTCTCCCCTTTACCCTCCCAATATTGAATTGGCTCCAAACTGCTACTTGGCACCACATCCTCCCACAATTCTGGCCTCTTGGGAAATCCCTAATTCCCATCACTTTTTCCCAGGCAGCTGTCTCTTCATCTGCCTAACCTTGAGAACTGCTCTGCTGTCCAACCTCTTTGCCTCTATTTCTTCCTAAGGTATTCCTTAGCACCCATCTCTTTTTGATCAAACCCTTGCTCATTAACATTTTCTTGTGTGGTGTGGTATGAATTCAATTTGTTTTAAAAGCCTGCTGAAGCCCCTTGGTGCTTTTACAATTTTATAAATCCAAGTTGTTATATTGTGATGCTCCAATTAAACATTGATCAGATTGCCCTATTGGGCTTTCAGAACACATTTTAAGTTTATTTCTCATCTCCTGAGGAGATGGTGTTGTTGTAACGTCAATAGGCTAGTATTCCAGAACAATTGGCTAATGTTCTGGGGATAAAAAAAACGAAGCTCCCATTCAGGGAGCTCAAGTTGTCCTTTTAGGGGCGGCATGGTGGCTCAGTGGTTAGCACTGCTGCCTCACAGTGCCAGGAACCCAGATTCGATTTTACCCTCGGGCGACTGTCTGTGTGGAGTTTGCATATTCTCCCCGTGTCTGCGTGGGTTTCCTCCAGGTGCTCCAGTTTCCTCCCTCAGTCCAAAGATGTGCAGGCTAGGTGGATTGGCCATGCTAAATTGCCCATAGTGCTAAGGGATATGTAGGTTAGGTGGGTTATAGGGGAATGGGTCTGGGTGGGATGCTCTGAGGATCGGCGTGGACTTGTTGGGCCAAAGGGCCTATTTCCACACTGTAGGGATTCTATGATTCTAAGAAGTTGCTGGAAAAGTGCAGCAGGTCTGGCAGCATCTGTGAAGAGAAATCAAAGTTAAGGAAGATTCTGAGGAAGAGTCACCAGTCCCGAAACATTAACTCTGATTTCTCTTCACAGATGCTGCCAGACCTGCTGCACTTTTCCAGCAACTTCTGTTTTTGTTTCTGATTTGCAGCATCCTCTGTTCTTTCGGCTTTTATTAATATTATGGGGATGTCAGTTCAATTCCCCACATGGCCGCTTGTGATGGAAACCTCTTCTAATATTAACCATAAAAAACCCACTTCCTTCACTAATGTCCTTTTGGGAAAGAAAATGTTTTAAGGAAGGAAATCTCCCATCCTTACCTGGCCTATATGTGACTCCAGACCCAGAACTAAGTGTTTAACTCTTCATTGATCTCCAGCCAGTCAGGGGTGGGCAATAAAGACTGACCAATCTAGTGGCACCTACATCATATGAAGAAAATTTTAAGAAACAACATCTGTTAGTGAGGCAGTATGTACTTTGGGGTTTACTTAGTGCCTACTACACTTAACAGTAACCATCTGAGCAGTACTGTATAACTGCAAACTCCTTTCCTGTACTTTTATCTCCAGGGATGGCATGGTGGCTCAATGGTTAGCTCTGCTGCCTCACAGCACCAGGAAGTCGGGTTCGATTCTACCGTCAGGCAACGGTCTGTGTGGAGTGTGCAGGGATTCTATGCATTCCTATCTATATCTCCATTATGTGGCCCTTCCAGTGTGGAAGCAGGCCATTTGGCCCATTAAGTCCACACCGACCCTCTGAAGAGCATCCCACCCAGACCTACCCCTTATCCTTTCACTGCATTTTCCACCCTAGACACTATGGGCAGTTTAGCATGGCCAATCCACCTCACCTGCACATCTTTGGACTGCGGGAGAAAACTGAAGCACTGAGAGAAAACCCACGCGGACGTGGGGAGAATGTGCAAACTCCACACAGACAGTCGCCCAAGAGTGGAATTGAACCTGGGTCCCTGGCGCTGTGAGGCCACAGTGCTAACGACTGCGCCACCGTGCTGCCCATAGGTATAAGTCAGCCTTTGAAGCTGTGAAAACTCCAGAAATACTTGTTGACTAATACGCATATGTAATGGATTGGGTGTGGGTACTTACCATCTTTGCCATTCACCATCCAGGGCCTGCTTTGTGTGGGCATGTCTTAATCTCTTCCTAACACAGTGTTTATTGCCTGCTTGATCCAGTTAGTATGTACCAGTAAGCAAATCATGCATTTGCAGGAACATAAAATTGAGGCTGACGACTAATGCAGCTGTAGAATATCATGACTGTAAATAAGTTGAGGGCTGGGGGAAAGGTGGACTTATATGCTGAATGTGTGAAAATAGATGATTCTCTGATCCAAACAAATGAGGTTTCAATTTTTGAACCACGATCAACAGTAACCATATCCTATTGCCCCTGGCACTGAAATGCAGCCTTTCTGACAAAGGTGGTAGTTGTTTCTCAGCCAAAGAAACAGTATAATGATGAAAAGCAAATTGTGGCACATTCTCAACATATTTTAAAAAGGTGGAAAAGTTATTTTAAACATGATTACTCATGCATTGCTAATTGCAACAATGTCATTGAGTATTTGTGGAACCTCTTCATCTAGTTTTTTTTAATTTCAAAAATATAACTTATTCATCAAAAACGTTACGTACTTACATAGTCACTAGAGCAGTTTGATTCTGTACATCTTTATATATGGAGAGCAACAAACACCCAAGACATTTCTTACTTTTGCAAGAAAGTATTTGCACATACCTGAGGCACCAGGAGGGTCCAATAGCTGCATGGACCCCCACTTAAATTTGGCAGAAAGACCTTAGATGGCAGTCTTTCCCCACTGCACCCTGGGGACAGCTGCTCCAAGCTTTAGTTATGTCCCTCAGCACGTAGTCCTGGACCTTGGAATGTGCCAGTCTGCAACACTCAGCTGATTGCAACAATCAATCAAAGGTACCTTGTTGGTATATCACTGTATTTACAATTGTCTCAGATAGAAGACCTGACTCACCTTCCTTAATCATTTTCATTTATGTTAGGTTGATAGAACCAAAAAGTGGAATTTGAATTGCAGCTAACTGTGATTTAAAGTAGTCAAAATTCAACTTTCAATTAATTCTAGTCAGCTTGCATTGCTTTTCTTCCTAATGGTATAATGGTAAATTACCATTTAAATAGAGATAAATTCAAATGTGGATCTTAGTTGTGCCTTGTTAATGCTGCACCTGGATACATGGAGTGAATTACTGATTAAACAATGCTCTACCGCTGAAGTACAAAGGGTGACATTGCAAACATCAGTCCGTTTTGTGACTTTGGTAAATTTTGGCTGTTTAGCATATTGTACAATGCTTTCTTTTCTTTTAAAAGGAAGACCTAATTCAAAAATTCCAAGACATTTTTCAGACATTATTGAAAATCGCTGAGGGCAAAGTGAAGTAGCTTAGATGATGGACTTTAATACTGGCATCCAGACAAATAACAAGAGTGCAGTCTAATCAACAAACTTACTGATTTTCTTTGAGCTGTCATAAAGGGGAGACATTGGATTAGCTGTCTTTGATTCATTACTCCTGATTGAGTAAATGGAAATGAAAATTGGGAGAGAAAACAATTGTCTGATATCATCGCGTCTACACTACTATCCAATGTTAACCCTCGTTGAGTTTGATTTGTCATGGGGGACTAATTTTTCTGAAATTCCAGTACTTGAATAGGCATACTCTACAAATCATTTCAGACACCTGTGTACAAGATGTGTTATTAAATAATGTTTTTCCTTCACTTCATATTATTACAGTCATGCCTTATATTTAATTTTGCTCAGGGGATTTAGGTTTTGGAAGATTGGGCACCAATTCTCATCTGAAATCATGAAACTTCATCCTTCTATGATATTAGCTTTATATGAATCTTTTCTCCAACTTGCAGAAACTGGAAAGACTCCTCGAGGTATGCCCAGAACTTTGGTATTCCTTAAGCCATCTAAAGACATCTGTTATCATTATCATCCATTCCTTTCTACATGAATGATCCATGTTCCCAATCAGATGACAAAGATTCTATTTGACAAAAGAGTCTAAACATTAGATTGGTCTGTCTTGCATTCAAACAAATCACACCGTGGTCCCCTGATATCGGATCTTGATCTTTATTTGCCTGATGGACATCTGAGGCTACTCTCTGGTGAATATCGGTTTAATTTTGTGCCATTGCATCACTGACGATGATAGCTAGGTAAACCAAGGGAAAGGGGTTTTGTCCACAGGTAAATAACCTGAGAGAGATGAGCAATTGGAGAGAAAATGCCAACTAAGAAAGGAGCAAACAAGGTCTTAAAGATGTTTGTTGACAAACTATCTCACCTGGAAGAACACTCCTACTCCATCTGACTCCATATTCAAGTAAGTATATTCAAAAAATACATTTGGGTGATGAAATAACCCCTCAGAGATCGGTATCTAGTCAATGAGTCAGCCTTTATTTACATGTGTATCATACTTGTCGCTGGTCTGGCTTCCTCAGAGCCAGCTCTCAGAGTGGACAGAACCTCTCACACTCCTGCTTACATCTGTCAGCCAGGGCTCCCTGATTGGAAAAGATTAACAATCCCAGTCAAGGAATTCATATTCCATGAGGTCCACCTGGCTGACCTCATTACTATCACTACAGGTGGTCATCTGCAGCGGTCATATTAAGAATTAGACTGCATGTTTGAATGGGTTCCTTCAACCACAAATGCTTTTGCATGAACAGGATAGACAATCTCTGCTCCTAACTGAAAGATATTTGATGAGTAAACAATATTTTATTTCAGTTTATTTTATCCCTGCAACAATTTACAGGTGACTGGAATATGACCTACAATGGCACAATCTGGGTGGAAGGGTGAGCTGTGAGGAGGATGTGAAGATGTTGCAATGTGATTTGGACAGGCTGAATGAGTGGGGAAGTGCATGGCAGATGTGGTATGATGTGACAAATGTGAGGTCATCCACTTTGGTAGCAAAAATAGGAAAGCAGATTATTACTATTTGAATGGCTGTAAATTGAGAGAGGGAATACTAAATGAGAACTGGTGTCCTCGTGCACTATTTGCTGAAAATAAGTATGCAGGTGCAGCAGGTAGTAAAGAAGGCAAACTGTACTTTGGCCTTCAAAGTGAGAGGATTCGAGTACAGCAACAAGAATGTCTTGCTGCAAATATACAGGGCATTGGTGAGGACACACCTAGAGTATTGTGAGAAGTCTCTTTATTGGAAGAAGAATGTTCTTGCCGTAGAGAGAGTACAGTGAAGATTTACCAAACTGATGCCTGGGATGGCAGGAATGATACATGAGGAGAGACTGAGTCAGTTAGGATTGTATTCATTGGAATTTAGAAGGATGAGGAGGGATCTCATACAAAAACCTATAAAATTCTAACAAGACTGGATAGAGTAGATACAGGAAGGATGGTCCTGATGGTGGGGACATCCAGAACCAGGGGTCATAGCTTAAGGATAAGGGTAAACCTTTTGGAAATGAGGAGAAATGTCTTCGCCATGAGAATGGTGAGCCTGTGGAGTTCACTACCACAGAAAGTGATTGAGGCCAAAGCATTATGTTTTCAAGAAAAAGATAGATATAGCTCTTGTGGCTGAAGGAATCAAGGGATTATGGAGGGAGTGCAGGATTAGGGTATTGAGCTCGATGATCAGCCAAGATCATACTGAATGGCAGAGCAGGCTCAGGGGATCAAATATTCTACTCCTGCTCCCACCTTCTTTGTCTTTATGTTTCTTTTAATGCAGAGACTGTTGGGCGCACATCAACCTTCGGTCTGTCTTCTACTAGCTCCTTCCTTTCTCCAAACAGGTCCTGCACATCATTACAGTGTTTTCTGGTTACCGCACACATTCAAGTGTGAACACTTTCAGACCCATAAACCAGATACACTGTTTTCTAACTGATCACAACCAGCTATATACAATAGCTGTTGTTGAGTCAGTTTGGTAAAAGCTGCAATCTATTGCAGAATCACAGAATCAGTATAACACAGAAAGAGGCCATTTGGTTGAAACATGGACTGTAACTTAGTAGTTTTTTTGGCTAAGTACCAGTCACATCCCAGTTTGATGGAATCATTCTCTTAAGGCCAAGACAGCTTCCTTGCTGAAGCTTCTCAGACTTACGCACTGATTTCCATTTTGTCTCAATGGCAAGTACCAGGCTGATTTCTACCCCATCGTACCTCACATGGCTTCTGACAAAACTCACCTCTCACTGGATAACAAGGATTCCCAGAGACTGGCATAGACAAGGGATATATACGACTGGCACCTATTGACAGTACCCTGTGGTATTGGTACCTGATGTCCAACATGAGGCAGTCTGGAACAAGTGGTATGCTGAATTCATCAAGTATCCTGTTGGTTTCCATGTCGAGTATTCCCAATAGCCAGTTTGTTTGGTGAGTTTGGTAAGAATTGGAATATTAATATAATGAGTCAGGCTGTTAATAAAGCATTTAACAAGCAACAATAACAGTCAGTTGGGAACTCACCACTGCCAAGAGAGAGTCTCACAACATTATTTGAGTAAATTGTAATAGGTGCAGCCAGATGATCTCACTGATCATTTCACATCATTCCTCCTCAGGTCTTGCCATAGCCCATTGTGTTTGTGACTGGCCTCCACAAGACCAATTTACTTAATGCCATATCTCTGCTTTCTGCCCACAATACATAGTCTTCCTTTTCAGAAAGTAATCCAATTCTCTCTTGAATGTATTGCTTGAACTTATCTCCACCACAATCTCTGGCAGTGCATTCCATATTTGAATCATTATTTGCAAAATAACATTTTTATTTACATCACCCTTGTTTCTTTTGTCTGTGGCCTCAACAATATAGGTGGTATTTGATATGTACATCATTGGGAACATTTGTATTCCTTGTCTACTCTGTCCAGACCCCTCATGATTTGGAATACTTCTATCAATGTGCTGTTAACTTCTCCATAGGAACATCCGAACAGGAGTGGGAAATTCAGCCCCTAGAGCCTGTTCCATCACTTAATGAGATCATGGATGATCTGTGGCCTCACTCCATTTATCTGCCTTTTGTCCATTTCCTTTAACACTTTAACTTTAAATTTCATTTATCTCAGGTTTAAAATTAACAACTGATACAACAACCACTATCATTTGTGGAAGAGAGTTCTAAACATCTACCACCCTCTATGTGTAGAAGTGCTTCCTAATATTTCTCTTCTTTCTGACCTTAATCCTCAGAGTATGTCCTTAGTATGCGCATCCCCAACCATTGGGAATAGTTTATCTTTAGTTTATATGTAAATTTACAACACTTATACTTTTCATCCCTTGGAACTACCTGTAAATCTTTTCTGTACTCTCTCTCTCTTGCTTTCATACATTTTCTAAAATGCAGCACTGATATGATAGTGCTAAAATAGACTATGAACTTTTGACTTCCATCATGTGATATTTAAGACAAGGGAGCTTTCATTGGGTAAAATGTTTTTTAAGAAATACAAACACTAACTGAGATAGCTATAGTGATCAGCTGGCCACAGGTTGAGTCAACTCATGAAACTATCAATAGACAAGAACCTGCCTGAGCTAACATTAATATCATTATCAAAAGGGATTAAAACTCAAATCTGTACCTCCTGCTTGATTTACATCTTTGTTGATATTTTTTACATATTGAGATGAAAGTTTTGCCTGCAATTTGTCCATCTTGGAAAAACAATGAAGCCATTAAACTGAATACACCAAAATACACATTTGAATGCACAAATGAACTGTTTTTCAAGCAATTGCTTTTGGACAAAGCAGACAGAGAGAAGGTTAACAAGGTGTAGAGCTGGATGTACACAGCAGGCCAAGCAACATCAGAGGAGCAGGAAGGCTGCCGTTTTGGGCCTAGACCCTTCATCAGAAAAATTTTTTTCTGATGAACGGTCTAGGCCCGAAACATCAGCCTTCCTGCTCCTATGATGCTGCTTGGCCTGCTGTGTTCATCCAGCTCTACACCTTGTTATTTCAGATTCTCCAGCATCTGCAGTTCCTACTATCTCTGATACTTGTTAAGGTGGGTAGTGTGTCCACAACCTGGTAACAAACTAGGAAATAGTTTAAGGTGAGACCGAGCTCCGTGGAAGAAACCAAGCGAGTCAGTCCAATATGTAGACCTGAAAACAGAAGATGCACTAAAGCAAATGCCCAGGGGCAGTTCTAAAAGCACACAGGCAGTCATTTTCACATGCCATAATGTCATGGGCACTTTCATGTAAGAGGTAACAAGGTGCAGAGCTGGATGAACACAGCAGGCCAAGCAGCATCTGCTCCTATGATGCGTCAGCCTAAAACGTCAGCCTTCCTGCTCCCCTGATGCTGCTTGGCCTGCTGTGTTCATCCAGCTCTACACCTTGTTATCTCAGATTCTCCAGCATCTGCAGTTCCTACTATCTCAGAGAGAAGGTTGTGGATCTGTAACAGCAGAACTTGGAGTTTCTGTCTGTTCAGATTTCTCTCTGCCTTGAAGGATTGCAATGAAGCAAATTGGGGAACTCTCCGTTCACTTAAAGGTATCAATGATTATCTTAACTGCTGTGGATACAAGACATCAATTAAATGATCATAGTCTCAGGTTAAAACCTAACAATTCTTCATGGACTCTAATAACTTTTTGTTACACATTCTCTTACCTCCCATTCTGCGTTTGGCATGCTCACCATTTTATATCCTCAAGGTTAGTAATGAAATTCTTTTTTCTTTCTCTCAAGAGAACATTGCTTTTGCCTGCTTAATTTTGAACTAGCAAACTGTTCAATTTGGAGTTCGATATAGCTGAAGCTAAAAAGAATTAAAAGTCTTTGTCATAAAGAAGGACATTTAAAAGAAAGAGCCATTTCACTTGTCCTCTCAGAATTGAAAATTGTTTTAAGAATGTTATCAGGTAGATTCAAATCATCGGACATAGAGGCCAAAGGACAGTCTACCTGTATGCAGCACATCTGGCATTGTGAGGTTGGGCAGTTCAATATCCACCCTCATACCCCAGCAATTTTGGTAGAGTTGGGCTCCTTTAGAAAGAAAACCCATTCGCTTTCCCATGGAAGAGCTGTAGATCCATTGAAGAAACCTGACCCAGTCAGGAGCCAAAACAAAATAGTCACCTGCTCCTAGAATTTCTCATCCAAAAAAAAGTTCAGATCAGCTGATATAGCTCATCTGTTCCCACGTCAACAGAGGTGAATGTTCTACCCTGTCAGCAACAAAGCCTTGTTTGCCTCTGTTAGCACCTAGGGCCTCCCTCCAGAGGTGGTGGGCCTGGCTCTATCCTGAGCCCATGTCCCTAATGTGAAATATGGCAGGAGCGCTTTGAAAGGAGATGCTGAACAAGGTTGGGAAGCTTTCTGACTCAATCTGCCACCATCATCCATGAACGCCCATGGACAGGAGTCCTGTTTCACTTTCAATTTTAGTCATTGCTTGATAATTCAAAGAATCCACTTTCCATTAGAAACTATTGTAAAATCAGAAAACTTCATAGTATCTGCATTTTTTATTCTCTGAGACATTGAACACACGTTTTTCAGAATGTATTTCCCAGTGCAAATTTGAAGTTTGAAAAATAAAGACCAACCTTAAGATCACTTGCGGTAACCAGTGTGAGATGAATGATCAATTTCCATAGCTGCAGATCAATAAAGTATATCTAGAAAGTAATATTAATATGAATCTTGCTTTTGTTTCATTAACATATGTATTGTGGAGCATAATTGAAACTAACTCATTCTTTGCTGGAAAATTGTAACTGCAACTAAGAAATCCTGAAAGATAGTCTCAAGGAAAGGAAATTTATTGGTTAAATTGACTTTTGTTTGAAAATGGTGCAGCTTCAATGCCTAAAGTAAAAAAAAACTTCATGAACTAAGCTAGTTAGAAGTATATTTTTGTTCAATTAACTAAAACAAAGGATGATAATTCAATCAGAATATCTCTATATTGTGCGTTCTACATTTTTGTATTCAGTGGCTCACATCCTCTCTTGGACGACATCCCCCAAAATGGCATCCCTTTTCCTTAGTTTGGGCATCAGTTGGGAATGCCTTCTTGAAAAGCCTGAGAAAATCTGGTTAAATTTTTGAAAGTTAAACTTTTCTCTCTTCAGGCTGTGATTTTTGGTTTTGTTGACTTGTCATAGACTTTGAGCAACACATGCTGGGGCTGGCTAGCAAATTGAACTTGCTATATCTCTGTCTGGCATTCTGTCAATATTATATCGTGCACCTCTCTCCATCCTGCCAGTCCCAGCTGTACTAAAGTGAGATTTATAGTTCAGTATTACATGGTGACTGGCACAAGCAATGAGTAGGTTGTCAAGGATGAAGATGAAAGTAAAAGGAGCAGAGAGAAAATACTCAGAGTCAAAATTAATTTTGAGGAAGCAGAGTTAGTAGGACAAATGGTGACAAATGCTTACACAAACCGAACTCAAAGATTGTTGAACAAAAACAGAAGCTGCTGGAAAAGCTCAGCAGGTCTGGCAACACTTGTGAAGAGAAAATCAAAGTTAACATTTCGGGTCCAGTAACCCTTCCTCAGAACTGATGGTAGATAGGAAAATGTCAGTTTATATGCTAAAGATAGAGTGGGGGGAGGAGGTAAGGAATAATGATAGGTGGGGATAAAGCCCAAAGAGAGACAACAACAGTGGGACAGACAATGGGACTGTTTCCTCCGGGACACCCTGGTCCACTCTTCCTTCACTTCCAGCACCACCCCACACACAGCCCCATGCCGTCTTCCTCTGCCACTGGTGAAAATGTAACACCCTGTCCATTTACATCCTCTGTTCCCAGCATCCAAGGGCCCAAAGATACCTTCCAGGTGAAACAGCACTTCACCTACACTTCCCACAATCTAATCTACTTCATTCGCTGCTCACAACGTGGTCTCCTCTGCACTGGGGAAATGAAGCATAGACTGGGTGACCACCTACATTCTGCTCACAAAAAAGACCCTGAGCTTCCAGTTGTCTGCCACTTTAACACATCACCCTGTTCCCTGGCCAACATCTCTGTCTCAGGCTTGCTGTAGTGTTCCAGCAAAGCTCAGCGCAAGTTGGAAGAACACCTCATTTTCCATCTGGGGACCCTGCAGCTCTGCAGATTCAATATCGAGTTCAATAATTTTAGGGCTGGAACTCTTCCATGTCCCAGCCCCTGCCTCACATACCAGGCCTTGTTATCATATAGCCTGCCATTACACACTACCTATTATTAGTCACCAACAGTCCCCATTAACAGCTATTCACTCTCCTAGCCAGATTGTTATCAATTCCTTTGTCTGTCCAACTGCTCTTCTCTCTCTTTGGTTCTATCACCAACTATCATTTACTCCTGACCCCTCCTCACACCATATCTTCTGCATATAAACCAACATTTTCCTAGCATCAGTTCTGAAGAAGGGTCACTGGGACTGAAACATTAACTGTAATTTTTCTTCACAGATGTCACCAGACCTGCTGAAGTTTTCCAGCAATTTCTGTTTTTGTTCCTGATTTACGGCATCTGCATTTCTTTTGGCTTTTATCAAAGACTGTTGAATTCAATATCTTGATTACACCATCATTGCTTGTCAGAAGGAAGATCATGTCAACAAATCAGAAAATCCTGTGTGTTTATTTTCCATCAACAAGTCATTCTAACACCCCACCACTTTTTAATATTGTCTTTCTTTGATCCCTCCAATGTTATTTAATTCTTTCTCATTCAGCCCTTTTGTGAACTCTTTTTCAATCAGTCATTGTTTGTTTTCACTTGGATGGTATTTATTATCCATAATCATTACTGAAGAGATACAAATGTGTCATTGTTGAGCACTTTGATTACTAAAAGACTGAACTGAAAGATGATCCTGATGAGTCAAATGCATCAATTCTTACTATCATCCACTGCATCGTTTAATCTTTGTGCTTTTTAACTTCGCCTGATCTTGAAAATGAACTTCCTTCTGATGAAATGTCAGACTTAAAATATTCACTCTGTTTCTATTCTCAACAATCCTGGTAGATCTATGGAATCTTTCCAGAATTTTGCTGCTTTATTTAAAGTTTCCAATGTTCAAGTATTTTGGTTATGAAACTAAACTAGTCCAGTTGCAGCAGATGCATAATTATGAAACCTCGGGATGAAGAATTAAACTAGGGCAAGCACATCAGTACAAAAGCAATGCTATCTTAGTTCAGAAATTCTTCTTTAGATTTTTGAAGAAATAACTATCAAAAGACAACTTAAAAGAGTACAAGCGGGTAAAAGCACTCATATTGAACTGAAAAAAGTGTGAGAAACCATGTTTTACGAAAGCATACTGAACTTGCCTTTGGTTCAGACCATTGAGGAAGAGAAATATTGATGAGAATGGAAGACTTAAATTAGAAACCTTTAAAGTATATATCTTGATTTCTGGCTGTCTGAATTAATATTTTAGCAATATGAACAGTTCAATTTAGATGCAGGATTGATGCAAATCTGTGCCAGTTACTGGCATTCACAGGTGAAATCACATTAAGCAGTTTCAATCTAGTTCCTGATTTACAGAGTAAAGTTCCCTATTATTCAACACTAAATGGACCAGATTGACAACTTGACCCTGGGGTCACAAGAATTGGTGCAATGGAAAACAAAATCATTGAGACTGCTACAGCAACTGTGATCTTGTGATATTTGTGTTAAAACATAAATGGTCTAATGATTTAGTCACATGCAGAATTGATAGCACACTGGTGTCAAATGTCTGGAATGTAAATCACATCTAAAGTAGGTCTTGGGCCTCATCACCATTAGTATATATAAAAGAATAAATCTATATTTAGGGGGGGCCACCAATATGATACTGGAAACATTTCAAATGTTCTTGGTCCCTGAAATGATCTACTTGTATGACTATTATAAACATGTATGTTATGAACCAGACTAAACCCCCTCAACATATATTAAGAAGATAGCCCAGACATTAACTTTTTCCTATTTTTAGAGACAACTGCACATCATTGTGTTCTGGATGCAATTTGATTGGTCAACCTACAAGGCTTGAAGTAAAACACACTTTATTCTTACACTTTAGTTAAAATACAAACAAAAGAAGAAGAATTAGAAAAACTTAACTCAATTGGAAAACCTAACAGAATAATTGATTATTTAACCACGAAACAGCAACTGTTCCAACATGGTAACATCTCATAAACACACCCTTGGCAAAGGCAAATTCAGTAAGATAGATTTTCTCAGAGGCAATTCTCCAATCCAGGAGGAAGGAATATCAAACGAAAGTGCTGAGAGAAAGAGAAAACTCAAGCATTTTCCTGTAGCAGGGAGAAGTGCATGGCATTTTTCAAGCCCCAAAAGGACTGAAAATTAAATTAAAATTCTAGTTCTGTGGGAACTTGACCCCACTTCTTCATGCTGCTTTTATTGTTCCAGCTTTAAAAAAATCCCAAGGCCTCACAATCTGATCACTTTATTGACTTGGAACAGACCAAGCTTGGCACCTTTGTCTTAACCTCTCTTCACAAAAAAATAACAAGGACAAAATGCACCTCTCAAAGCCATAGTGTCATCATACGAAAAAGTAATGGAAAATGGTTCACTTTTCAAGCTGTAACATTTGGTTTTAATACTCTGACATTGAACTTCTTCATGCTGACATTGTCTAAAAATGTAAAGAAGTCAGAAATATAAAAGCAGGAATCAATCATATAGCCCCTCAAGACTGCTATGTCTTTCAATCAGTTCTTGATTAATCCGCATCTCAAATCCATTTATTTGCCTTGGGTCCATATTTCTTGATACTCTTACCAAGTGAAAATCTATGTAGGTTTTGAAAATTCCAACTGACTCAGTATCCCTTACTTTCTGAAGGTGAGTTCCAGATTTTACATTATAATATTTTAGTTTCCACCAGCTACACCAGTCACCAAAACTAAAACAAATCTGTAGGAGGGTTATAGCTCCTGCTTTACATGTTGGTCGATGTTTTTGGCATCATGTTGCTGGATGAAGCAGTAATGCAAAATTGGCTCTATGATATGTTATCAATCCTGGGTGTGCCCTATCCCATCACCAGTACCAACCCGAAAGAGATGGCAGCACAATGGCATGCAGTCAAAAAGGGTGACTCTGCCAGTCTTTGACATTATCTCCAGACCCCAAGAAGTCTCATGGCATTGAGTCAAAGTCAAATTGAAAAAAGAAAATGACCTGCTGATTACTGCATGCTTTCCTCCATCAGCTGATAAGTCTCTACCACAGTGAATATGATTCGGAAGGAGCACAGAGAGTAGCAAGGGGCACTGCCATATTTTCTGGGTGCGGTATTTTAATGATGATCATCAAGACTGACTCAGTAGCATCTTTACTTGTCTGAGTCCTGAAGCACGTAGCACCTGGGAATGGGCCTGTGACAGTTAATAAGAGAACCAACTCCAGGAAAACATGTTTTAACTCATCAAAATTGCATCTATCCATGATGTTGTTAGCAGGAACTGTCAGAGCACAGTCCTTGTAGAGATGAAGTTCTATCTTCATACTGAGAACGCCCCCCGCCTCCCCCAATTATGTTGGATGGCAAGAAGACAGTGATGAATTGGATAGATTCAGATAAAATCTCGCAGCTCAAAGCTGTGCGCTCAGCAGCAGACTTGTACGATGGAATCTCACCAGGTCCTGAACAATGTGACTATCGGTGAGAAAGCCATGAGAGTTCACCAGCCAGGAGCTTCCTGCCGTCAAAAGCAAACTGTCCTACTTTCCAAACAAGTGTTGAATGGCAAGGTAAAATTCTTGAGGGAGCAATGAGAGGCCTATTTGCATGCATCAGCATGTATTAACATCCTCATTATTATGCCATCTCGCCTCATTGCTCTGCAGTTTCCCATCCTCCCAGTCTCCAGTTACAAATTGGATAGTAACAGTAACCAACATGGAAGTCAGAGTAGTAACCTGATAACTCCAGCTCACTGCTTGGCACTCCAGACCTCCATTAGTTAACAAACTCTCAGGCAATGTTCGATGGACAGCGACTGCACAAATCTTTAAATTCCTAGCAGGCACGACAGGGTAAATGCAGAGAGGTTGTTTCCCCTTTTAGGAGAGTCCAGGGCATAATCTCAAAATAAGGGATTACACATTTAAGATAGAGATGAGAAGAAATTTCTTTCCTCGGAGCATAGAACCGTGTAATTCTGTAGAGTAGAGGGTTGTCATTAAGTATATGCAAGGCTGAGGCAGACAGTTTATTAATCAGCAAGAGAATCAAAGGCTATCGAGAAAAGCCAAGAAAATGGTGTAAAGGATTATCAAATTAGCTACCAGATCTCAGTGAATGGTGCAGCAGACCAGATGGACCGAATGGCCCATTTCTGCTCCTACATCCTGTGGTTTTATGGCAAACCTTTCATTCAACAGGGCCACCAGATCCCTGTGGGCAATGCAGGATGTCAATTACCCTTACTCAGACATGTCTGGGGCAAAGAAATTGAACATGCGGGGGCACCTGCAGACTGCCATAGTGCAACTGGGTGCATAACTAAAGTGTAACAATGGCACTGGTGCCAAGGATCCCATGAGGTCCCAGCAGCGGTCAACAATTCCACCTACAATGAGTGGGAGCTTATGATGAGTGGAGTGCCACAGAAGTATAGTTGCATACTTAATGACAACCTTACTATAACCAGGAACAAAGGAGATGAACACCAGATTAGAAGCTGAGAATGACTGCATTTAACATAACAGCAACATTCAAGCAAGTGTGACAATAAGGAGCTTGCAGAGAATTTAGGTTTATAGAAACCATGGAAAATCCTGCCATGGCAGAAATCATACAAGCACCAAGAAAGACGTTTATGGATTTTGGAGGTCATTACAAGAGGAATTCACCCCAGCAATGCCCTCAGCCAAAACATTCCAGCTGTTTCATCTCTGTCCTTCATTCTACAAGGAAGTGGGAATCATGGACATTCCTTGGTGATTACACACAATGCAGTTTCATTCACTCATAAATATTGCAATTCAAAACCCAGTTGGAGGCTCGATACTCTAATATGAGCAACTTATTTACTAGCTCCCCAAAGCCTTGGATATTCTTAGAGCTGCAATCTCCAGGGAAGTACAGAGTATTCTTTCATACGTCTGACTTGCTCCTTACTATTATTAAGTATTTTAGTGAATCATGGATCATGAGTTCTTGCCCAAATGATAAAAAAACTTTGATTATTTTTCTTGACATATTCATGGGATGTGAGCAACACTGACTGAGCCAGTCTTTGTTGTCCATTCCCAACTGTCCTTGAGAAGGCAACAGTGAACTGCCTCCTTGGATTGATCACATCCATCTGATGTATGTAAAGCTACAGTGCTTTTAGCAAGACAGTTCTAGGCTTTTGATCCAGCCACACTGAAAGAACGGTGATTACATTTCCATGTCAGGATTGTGAGTGTCTTGGAGGAATGTCTTGCAGGTGATGGTATTCTCATGTATCTGCTACTCTTGTCCTTCTAGCCAGTTATGGACGTGGGTTTGAAAGGTGCTGTCTAAGGAACATTGGTGAAGTTCTGGAATGTGTCTTGTAGATTGTACAGGGAGGGTGTGGATGTTTGTGGATGTGGTGCCAGTAAGGTGGGCTGTTTTGTCCTGGATGGTGTCAATTTTCTTGAATGTTGTTGGAGACATGTGGGGAGTGCTCTATCACACTCCTGACTTGTACTTTGTAGGTGGTGGACAGGTTTTTGGGGAGTCAGGAGGTGAATTACTGTCTGTAGTATTCCTAGACACTGACATGTTCTTGCAGTCATTGTTTTTATTGTCCAGTTCAGTATTTCATCAACAGCAACCCCTTGGGCTGTTGATAGTGGGAGATTCAGTGATGATAATGCTATTGAGTGCTGAGAGGCAATGGATAGATTATCTCTTGTTGGAGATGGTCATTGCCTGGCACTTGCATAGTGTGAATGCTATTTGCCACTTGTCAGACCAAACCCAGAAGGTGTCCATGTCTTGCTGCAGTTGTACTGTTTCAGTATGTATGGATTCCAACCATTGGAGTCTTCTTCCAGGTTTCTATTAGGCCCGAAACGTCAGCCCCTCTGCTCCTATGATGCTGCTTGGCCTGCTGTGTTCATCCAGCCCTGCACCTTGTTGTCTCGGATTCTCCAGCATCTGCAGTTCCTACTATCTCTGATCCTATTTACAGCTGTTTTGCTGGGGCTCTTTGATGCCACAGTTGGTCAAGTCACACTCATCTCACCTCTGGAATTCAACTCTCTTGTTCATTTTTATAAAAAGGTTAAATGAGGTCAGGAGCTGAGTGACCCTGGCAAAACACAAACTGGGCAAAAGTGAGCAGGTTATTGTTAAACACCATCTATCGCTTTACTGATGATCAAGGATTGACTGATGTGGCAGCAAATGGCCAGGTTGGATTTGTCTGACACTTTGTGTCTGCGAAATACCTGGACAATTTACCACATTATTGAGTAGCTGTCAATCTTGTAGCTGTGCTGGAACAGCTTGGATAGGGGTGTAGCAAATACTGGAACTGAAATCTTCAGGACTATTGCCAGAACGTTGTCAGAGCCCATAGTCTTTGAAGTTCACAGTCACTTCAGCCATTTCTTGATACACATTGAGTGAATTAAATTGGCTGAAGACTGGCATCTGTGATGCCGGGGATCTTTCTTGCAATCCAACCGTATATTCTGAAATATCCCATTAAATGTGTGCCACTGCATTTCTATTGGCTTGTTCCTTTGACTTAATTTGCTAATTCAGTTTAGATAGCTCTGTCCTCATAATTGCTCGTATTTAACTTATTTAGTCTTGCAATCACTCTTTTCTCCTGTATGCTGGTGGTGGTACATGGAACCGTATGAGAGATCAGTGGGGCATGTGAAGATGCATTCACTGATCTTGACCAGCCACATGAGTGTATTAGTATGGAACAAAGAACTGCAGATGCTGGAAACCTGAAGAAGCATCTCTGGACCTGTTCCTTGAGGGATTTTTGGCCACACCATGGAGGTATATTGTCTCAGCTCCTGTCCATGTTATCCACTGGGACTTTCAGGACCATGATACTGGTGTTGCCCTGATGCTCTAATAGCTGAGCTCAGATTTGCAAGACCCATCAGCAGTTTCTTGTCATTCAATACAGCATCCTTCAGGAGAGACTTACTTTCATTAGTTACTACTGACATGAAAATGAAGAGGCAGTACCTAATTTTCATGCTCTCACTTCCATCAGAATTGGTGCAAGCAGATTGTGAATTGTCTCCCAGCTAATGGTTTTATCCTATGCTTAGACCCGCACTTTTGAAAGATGTTGCTGGTTTAATAAGAAACAGGAGAGGGGATGTGTAGATCCTTGAAATATTCCATTGGATGGCAAGATCATAGAATCTGTCCAGTGTGGAAGCAGACCTTTTGGCCCATCAACTCCACATTGACACTCCAAAGAATATCCCACCCAGACCCCTGCATTTCCCATGGCTAATCCACCCAATCTTAGATACTATGAGCAATTTAGCATGGCCAATCCATCAAGTCTCTATATCTTTGGACTGTGGGAGGAAAAGCAGGGCACCTCGAGGAAACCCACACAGAGAGCATCCAACTTCCACACAGCCCATTGCTCAAGGGTGGAACTGAACCTAGGTCCCTAGCACTGTAAGGCAGCAGTGCTAATCACCGAACAACTATTCTACCCTAAGTTATCATTGTAGATTATGTTCTGGTTTTAAATTGATAGGTACAAATGACAGGTGAAGATCTATTTAACAGGAATATTGAGCATTTCAAGGATAGGAATGATGAAAACTGGTCATCGACCTCACACAACAGAAACAGGTTATATCTCCTGTTGCAAAGCTAGTGGTGTTTGAAAACACCCTTTAAAATTGCTTTCACTTCCATCTCCAATTATACCAAATCTTTTTTTTAACCTAACGTATACTGAGTTGAGCAAACATAATAGTTTAGAATTCTTTCTGCAGCCTGTTTTGCAGTATCTATTTTATTTTAACTTGTTTTGTTTGCTTGTCATATCCTAGAACAACGGGCTGGCTGACAAGCAGGACTTACTGCAGCTCTCTTTGACACTGTTAATATTAAATAGTGCTTCTCACTCTGCCTCCTGCCTGTCCCAATTGCATGAGATTGGGATTTATTGCTCAGTATTGCTTGTTGAATGGCACAGGCAATGAATAGGTTGTCAAGGGTGAAGATAAGAGAATATGGGAAAAAAAGCGAGCATTGGAATCAAAATTAATTTTGTGGACCAAGGTTACTGGGGCCAATGATGACTCATCATTACTAGCCCTGAACTAAATTGCTGATTTAGATACCTCAGCCAGATCATTATTGCTTGTTGGAATGAAGGTCACCTTGGCAACAGATCACATTGCTCTGTTTGTTTATTGTACTAGGGCAATTTATACTCATGTTCTGTACACCTTTGTTTTCTCCCTTCAATTCTATTACTTTATTGATTAACTGGTTTGTTTTCTCCTTCTGGATGTAGGGATGCATTGTTTACAATGTTCAATGGCATCGAACCCAATCGACTGGAGTCTTTATGCTAAAGGTATTAATACCAACATTTTGACTACTAATCTTTTCAGATGAAGGAGAACAAAATTCTTAAGAATTGTTGATTTTATATGCAAAACATTTTGTTTTAAATATCCAGAACACTGTGTCCTTCCAAGCCTAAATGGTAAATTAATATTTATAAGACATTTGGATCAGTACATAAATAAGAAACATTTGGAGGGATGTAGTCCAACAAGTTTATTTGAAATCACAAGTTTTTGGAACACTGTTTCTTTGTCTCTTCACTTGGTGTTGTGTGACGTCTGATGTTGTCCACCCTAGTCCAACACTGGCACCTCCATGTCACAGATGGATATGGGCCAAGCACAGGCATATGGGACTAATTTGGTTTGGGATTATGGTTGGCGTGGACTGGTTGGACTGAAAGGTATGTTTCTGTACTGTATGAGTCTATGACTATACTAGACCCATTGTATCTTTGGATCACCCATTCTACAAGTATGCATATCCTTCAGAATCTCAGTCAAGATGTACACTGCCTAAATTTGTGATCTTCTCTATGATTCATCCACCACAATTATCACACTTGATCCCAATACCCAAGAAGACCTCCCTAGATGGGAATGGGAGTCATAACAAAATACAGAGCAAATTGAAATTATATTTCTCACTGCGAGGGTTTAGATTTGAACTACTACACCTGCTTGACACATGAAACCTTTGCTCTTCATGGCAAACTTTAGTTAAAATCACTTTGCATGTTTTCATTCCAGCTCCTGGTCCCTGATCCAAAATCTCTGTAATGCTATCTGACTTGATGCTGGAATTACAATCTCATGCATACATGGCACAAAGATTATTGGTGCAGAACATAGCATAATGCGTTTTCAAAGACTGGCCTTGTGAACTGTTAATGCAGGAGAAATGCGCAGCCATCTGTATTACTCCAGTGATGGGCATGCTTGACATTAACAGTGAGCAAGAAGACAAACCTCTCCTATTCATCAGCGCAGACATCATCTCCCTTGATGAGAGTGAAAATCACACACACAAACATAAAAGAAAATCAATCACTGAAAATTTTTGTGCAGAAAGACAAAAGATTTATTTTCATTTGGCTCTGTTAATGTGATCTTATGACTAATGTAAAACAAGAGTGGGTGAAAAGTGCAATCAATACCAACATTGGATATTGGTCGTACAATAACTGGTGCTATTGTGATAGATTATAGCAAAGAACTAATGGATAGAAGTGATTTTTTTCATATGTTTTTATTTGTAAAATGTTGTAACAAGAATTTCAGACTTCTTTTTCCAAAACCTGGCTGCTCTTCTGAATGCTAAATTCAGCAATTATTAAATAAGATTGAATACTCATTTAGTATTTAAGTTAAAACATGATTTAAAACTGCGTTGAAGATAGTCAAGTGCCTGAATAAGATTTTAAAGTTGAAAAATTGTTTGCGATGTTTACTATTTACACTACGTTTGATTAAATTATTTAGCTCATTCTCACCCATTAAAACATCTGAGATCAATTTCATGAAAAGTTCTAAAATAAAAGTAACAATAACTACAAATGTATATGTTAACTCTTAAAAAAAAGTTCAAGAATAATTCTCTCAGGACAAGCAACCACAACAGCTTCTTTCATGTATTTCCTATAGTGTTATGAAATATCCTAAAACATTATGTGGAGCCAGCATAAAACTTAGTATGATACAAAGTCAGGCAGAGACATAGAGCAGATAAAGAAGAGCGACATCAAAGAGGTATATTTAAGGAACTCCTTAAACTAGGATAGCAAAATAGAAAGCTTGCCAGCAATTAATAAAAAGGAAAATGATAGCTTAGAAACCAATATAAAAACAGAAAATGCTGGAGAAATTCAGCAGGTCTGTCAGCATCTGTGGAGCAAGAAACAGTTAACATTTCAAGTCCAACAATGACTCCTCAGAACAGGACTCAAAATGTTAATTCTGTTTCTCTCTCCACAGTATTACACTTCCATTATCTTAGATACCAAGTTGGCTGAGTGACATCTTAGCGGTGAACTCTTGTTTCTTGGACTGGCAGAACATATAAAGTGACGTGCACCAGAGACTGGTATGAAAACCAATGCTTTTCTTGATTAATAATTTGGAGTTGCGTTTACAGGAGGCAATTTCAAACATTGCAGATGACAGAAACCTTGGAAATGTTTGTGAACTTTGAGGATTGTGTTAAATTTCATGAAGATATTGACTGGTCAGTAGAATGGGTTGACAAATGGCAGTCAAAATTTATTGTGGAGAAATATGGTGATAGTCTTTCAAGGAAGAGTGAGAATATCTGATACAAAATAAAGGACACTAACTGTTGATGGTGGCAGGAAAGATGGAGAAAGTGGTTAGAATGCCACAAGGTTTTATAAATTGATTCTTGCAGTTGTTAATACCAGCTCTTGGTTGAGGTTCCCCAATTTGTGATTGCAGATCAAAATGTTAAACTCTTAGCTGAGGAGGGGATGGTCTTGGTCCTCATGGTTCTTGAACTGACCCCTCAGTTAGTGGCAACAAGATAAATTTCAAAAGTATCCCTTTCTCCAAAATCCAAATGAGTTTATGTTTTCAAAGAAGCCAATTGAACCAGGTATTCTTAAGTTATCAAAAAGGTAATTTATTGCTTACTAAGTGTGAAAAGATATAGATAACACCCATACACAAGCATATTTATAAGCAATAAAAGGTGAGCCCAACAAGATAAAATTTAAAACAAAAGGATATGTCGATCAGTCTCTGAGTTTGTGAAGAATATATAGTTAAAGGTTGCCATTGTTGCAGTGGGCATTGCTGGTAATATTGATGATGGTAGTTGAAGAGTTGATTTTGGACTCCTGCCTTTGTGCAGACTGATTGGAACATTCCTGTCTTGATTTTTCCTGGCAACACACTGTATGAGAGAGTCTTTTCCTTCCTTGCTTGTCTGCAGGTAAATGTTCTTCGAACTAAGACCCTCATATCACATACTGGTCCACATATGTGAGGCCACTAGTGCTCACAGACAGTTATTGCAGTCAGTTTTTTTTGTATATATACATGGAAGGACAAAACATCTGCAAGGGGTAGCTGAGAAAGAGTGATACTCCTCACTCTCATTCTCTCTTCCTGTTAAGGTTTTCTCTCTCTGCTTGAAGTTCCTTGGCACTCAACAGGCAAAATATCCCATGGGTACTGCGTAAGACTTTGCCAGACAGTGATTGAATTTATAGCTTCAGACACTTTTTTGATGGTAGCACGCCTCTTTTAAAAAAAACACACCGGCATTAAAAATAACAATGTCCATGGTACTTTGAGGTTCTGATTTGTTGTCATGACAGAGCACAAGACTAAGGAAGTTGAAATGATTTCTCAACCAGAGTATTGCACCTAATCAGGAAGGATTTGAAGGCTTCAAAAAGGATGTACACAAGATTCTTAAGAATTATTCCAGGGATAGAGGCTCAGTGACATGGATAAATCAGATGTGCTGGAAATGGGGATGAGAAGGTTTACAGAAGGTTTAATACAGGTGTTTGACATCATGAGGGGTCTTAATGAAGAACATGCATAGATACATGATGAATGCTAAATGAAGTATCAAGAAAATGTTTTGTACAATAAATGTTTAGGATCTAGAATGCACTCTTTAAGAGTGTTGTGGAGAAAGGTTCGATCATAGCTAATTAATATTAGTGTGTAGAGTTCTGCTAATTATTTGAAGAGAGAATAATTGTAGGGCAATAGGGAAGAGTGAGTTAGTGGATCAGATTTTTTCACAGATGACTGGCACAGATAGGGCGAGCTAATGAACATCCTTCTGTGTTGTGACTAATTTGAAAGTCCATGGTTTATTAATATCCTTTTTGAAAGTAAACTTGTCATCCGTACCAGGTCTGGCCTATATGTGATTCCAGTCCTGTATGAATGTCATTGATTCAGAAATGTCTTCTGAGTAGGCCACTCAGTTTTCTAAACTGGAGTTCTTAGAGTTAGGTAATAAATGCTTTTCAACAGCATCCATATCCCAGAGAATGAACAATTTCATCTGGAGATAATGGAACCACTGCTCAGTGGGGTTCCTTTTGCTGTTTATAGAACAGAAGAGAAACAGCAAATTAACACATCTCCTATTGCCTTGCAAATTCTTGAATAGTCCCTTTGTAGTTAACTCCATGATAATATTGATAGTTCACAAATCTTCAATGATTGTGGCTAAATCACAAGTGTAATTAGAATTTCACAGCGCCTTCCCATTATTGGTTCAACATCTCGGATGATAAATCTGAGAATAATTCTAAAACCTGAGTAGTGATTACAAGCAAAACCCACTGGCTATGATTGGAATAAAGTAATTCATCACTGTTGAAAAGCAGCCCTTGTCAAATGCAGCGTGTGTGTGTCTAGACTATATTAGTTTAGTGCACTATGTATCAGATTTCATCAATTGTCACTTTCACAGCCATTGCACTAATAATGAAAGCCAGACTGTTGGGCATTTTTTTTTACAAATCACATTCTCACAAGCGATATTAAACAGGCCCTCAATATAGCAAACTGTCTCAACGGGTGGAGGGGCGGAGCTTAGATAGTGATCCTTTTACAATCATGTGATGCTTTGATAAGAACTACACTGCTAGAATGATGCCACTATTCCTGAACAATATGATTTCCAGAGATGTCTAGTAAGGTATTCACTGCTATTTCCTGTTTTATTTTAAACCTTCAGTAACACGTCCACCTTGCAGATAGTTTGGCTTCTTCATTTTTCCTCTAATTGTTAAGTGAAGGACCGACTCTTAAGAACATGTGTAACTGTTCATCCTTAAACATGTAAATCATTATAATATATGTACAGTCTATTGAAGGGCATGTCTTCACTACCAGAATTAAATCAGTAGTATTATCCATTACTCTGTATTGAGTTCAGTCCTTTGGTGGTAAAGCTATCAAACAGAACTCCATTGTCACTAACGATGTCAGAGCAATCAAATCCATCAAATAAATCATTCTTTGTCTATTCTAGTCTTTGAGGAGTATCTGGAGAGTGAACACGTGCGTAGAAGTGCCTTGGGCACTTTAGACAGACAAACAGAATCAAAATGTGGGTCATATTTCTGTAGCATGATATTCAATATGTGCACAATGATACCAGACATTGACTAGAGGACAAGAGAAAATCTTTCGAGAGCATTGTAAGACTGTGGAATCCACTGCCAGAGTGAAACATTGAGACAGAAACTATGTCAACATTCAAGGTGACATTGTGTAGATGGATAAAGATGAAGGGATATATACACAAGTTGAATAAACATGGTTAGAATTATTGTTTCAAATGAAGGCTAAGTACTGACATGAGTTTGTTGGCCATGTGGCCTGTTAGCAAGTTGTAACTTCTATTTATCTTGATATCAACATTGGTAGAGATGGAAAGAAATTATCCTCTAGTCTAGCCATAAGTGAGTTCATTCAGAATATTATCGTCCAAATTTTGTAGTGGTAAGGAGAGCAAATCTATTATTTCTTTACTGAAACTGATAGCAACCTCTGGAATCTGCACGTTAATGATGGAAGTACAATCAATGATGCTATGTTTTCCCCACAGTGTGTGCAGTTAATATGTAGATAAATCTTACACCTCTCCCCAGCTGTGAATGACAAGCAAGTAGAAATCATTTAACTAATGAAAACTAACCCTTTGATGCAGTGCATCCAAACTTAAACCACCTGAAAATGTTGCACATTTGCTGTAATTTTTGTTTTCAATGGTGCACTGAGTTGATAATTGTTGTTGGCCAGCCTATCTCTTTATTTTCAGGGAATTATGACCTGCGAGAACAACGGCAACCATGGACTTCCATTGGATTTAAGTTTGCCCACGATGATGCTTGACAAGATGCTGTAATGGTTTTGTCATTACCTTCTGCTGTATGGATAACCAGGAAATTCGCCTGCTCTTATCAACGACCTCAAGTGTTTTGGATGGACTTACAGGCTAATAGTTAACTAGCTCATTTATGTTATGTGTGCACTTTCTATTGCCATTAAACACTGGGATGGAACTTGAATCTGGAGCATCTGGCTCCCAGATATCAATGAACTGCAAGATCTCCTCTAAACAGCTGCACTGCCCTAAAAACCAAATTTTACTTTTGTTGAATGCTAATATTTTTTAAAAAATAACTTTTTATGGTTTCTACATGATATTTATACTTTCTTCTAATTCCATGCATAGGTCCCATAAAGTTATTTTATTCTCTGTAAAAAATGTATTAAAATTTAAAACTGCAAAATATTTCCTGCTTGACGCTCGGAGATCCTTCTGATTCCATGCAATTCAGGAAAGAGGGAGCTCATACCACAGAGACTGCTGGATCATTAGAGGCACCTGTTTTCAAGTCGGGACCAAGTACTACCACTTGACTATAGACGTTAAAATCTGAATAAGTGGTGGTAAATATCCATTTAGTTCATTCAGTTTGCTGTGTGGTTAATTCCTGTTCGGGATCCAACTGGTCATTTTCTGCCTAACCCTTCAACACATTTACTGAGGAATGAAAAAGTTAATTTCTTGAATATTTTCCTTCAACTATTGTGCATTGTAATGGGTGAATAGAATTTCACAAATCAAGACCAATGAGCTCGAAATTGTTCCTTCAGAAGTGTTATACCTTTCTAGGTAGTTTGCTTGAAATCATACCTCCTATTTCTGGCGTTGTCACAGAGATAAAGATTTTTAAAAATGAATGCAAGATTCCGCAATTTGACACTTTTTTTTTCCAGACCTAACTTGATAGAAAACATACTCGTTTCTGTATTTAACAAGAATTGCTATTCATTGCAAATAAATAGATTCTAGTGGCAGATAAAAATTTATGACATAACTCTACACGTTAAAAGTCTAACCCACTCGTAAAATTTCCTTCTGCACACATATGCAGAAAGACACAAACAAAAAAGTGGGTATAATGAGTGGAGGAGAAGGTGGTTCCATTGTCCATGTCCAAAAGGTTTGCTTTTTCTGATCAGAGCAATGTTTCTCACTCTTCCTTCAGATACTTTAACTTGTTTACAGGAGGCACAGGGTCACTGGTTCACATTGAAAGAGGTCACTGACTTATTAATTAACAGTCACAGATTACAGCAATGGATGAGAGGAAATAAACTGGCTGTATTCAGGCTTGAGATTTTTATTTACTGAAAAAGCAAAAACACAGCTGCTTACTTTTTGGATTGCTTCTGCCCAAAAATTTGCACCTCAAGCTGTTTAACTACATGGGAGCCAATCATGTATTTGGTGTTTGCTGCAATCCCCTCCTTCACGGGTCACTCACTTCAGCCCTGGTAGGTTGACAGATACCAGATGCAAATGTTCACAGAGGAGGGTACATGCTCTTGGCCCTGTAGATTGTGCCGTAGGCTGTAGTTTGGTTACAGATGATCTGGAGGTGGTTTGGAGCAAGAATCTGTCAGCTACACCCTCTGGTTCCTTGTTGAGTTTTTCTGACATTTAGCTTGTTTACGGAGTTTGGTAAGTTTGGTAAGTGAATATTAGTGAGGTGAGTTGTGTCATGGATAAGGCATCCAACCCAGTCTCAGGAGAATCGAGTAGGGAGACGCTAACTTGACCCCATAGTGCAGCTGAGCAGGTTCTGATGAAATCACCCTCTCAGGAGCTTATTGTGGAGACTGTCTCTCTTCTGGCCTTGGTGCAGACGCTTCGGAGTGCTTTGCAGGACTCTGTGTCATTGTGCAAGAGATTGTGACAACCATGCGGCCCTCAACGCCTCATGTAAGCAGAAGAAGCTTTAGCTATCCCAAACAAGGCCATAATTCACTGCAGTCGGCACTAAGGAGGGTCCTGGAAAAAATATACAATTACCTCACAGTAGTCAAACATGGGTGCACAAGGATGCCTTTTGTATTTGTAATATTTTATCATTGTTCTGTGTTATTGTGTGAATGAATCATTGTTCCTTTCAAATGTTTATGTCGTCATATTTATGCCTTACCTCTGTGATTGTTTGGATATGGATTTATGTGATTCTATTATGTAAGTTTGTGACTGTACAAGCCTCTCTGCTCTAGATTATTTAGCTTACTCACACAGGCCTCATGCGGCTCTGTGTTCACATTTAGGAGCTGCAAGGTGGGAGTGGCCAGAACCTGGAGACCTGGAGACATTAAACTTATGGAATTATCTGAGTAACACAGCGTGGACATCCAGTCCTGCCTTGCACAGATTCCTGGTACAGCCCAACTTCCTCATTAGTCTCCTTATTTAAGGAGCAGGCTGTCTCCATCAAATCCTTCTCAGAGAAAAGATCTCATCTCTGGAGATCAGATTGGCAATGCGCAACAAGAGACTATAATAAGGGACACTCTAGGCTGTGTATATTGGAGACCTTAGCAAATGGCAGCCACTGAAAAAGTTAGGGCTGCTTATTTTTAAAGTATGGTCTTTGCTGGGTACATTTCCTACTCACATTATTTGTCTAAACTTTTATTTCCTCCTCACCACTCACTGTTCTGTGTCATCAGCAAATTTGGAAATATTACATGTAATTCCCTCATCCAAATCATTGTTGTATGTTCTGAATAGGTCGGGCCCAAATACTGAGCCTTATGGTATCCCATTTGTCACCTTCCAAACAAGAAAAAAGACACATTCATTCCTACTCTCCATTTCATGTCTGCTAACCAATTCATGCTGGTAAATAAATCCTAACCCTTTGTGCTTTAATCCTGCGCACTGACTCATGTGGCGCTCTGAAAATCCAAATACCACATCCACTGGTTCTCCCTAATCTATTCCTCAACTTAAATCCTCAAAATTCTCTGTTAGTTTGCCCAAAATGATTTGTCTTCCATCGATCCTTGTTTACTTTGTCTAATCCTGTTGATATTCTGTAAGTGTCCTGTATTCGAACTTTTTATGATAGACACAAGTATTTTATCTACTCTTAATGTCAGGCTAACTGTAAATAGTGGGATTACATTTATCACTCTTAAATCTGCTGTGATTGTTCCAGAAGGTATTGGTAGATGACAGTCAATGCATCCATTATCTCTATGGCCACCTCCTTTAGTACACTATGATTAGCTTTCAGTGCCATTAAATTCTCCAGTACTCAACTGTTATTCTTCAAATCTTCCTTCCCAATAGACCCTTGCTTCCCTAGCATTTCTGGGAAGTTATTTGTGGCTTCTTCTGTAAAGACAGAACTAATGCAGTTGTTTAATTGCTGTTGAAGTCATTTCACTGTCATTTTCTTGGTCTCCATTATCAGGTCTCCTATTTCAGACTGTAAAGCATAATTTTTTATGTACTTATAGAAGCTCTTATACTCCTCTATTGTGACACAGTGATATGTACATTAGCTGTAGATTGTTCCATCTGTCTATCCTGCCCTGCACAACGATAGATTCCAGCATTATAAGAAGAAAGTCTACCACCCATTTCCCAAGGGCAACTGCAGATGGATCATAAATATTAACCTTTCCTGCAGTGTTCAAATCCCAAGAATGTCTTTTACTTATTATCTTGTATGGTACAAGGCAAACACATTGGCCTGATATTTAGATCGGAGATTTAGATCAAGATCAGAGTATCTGGAAGTGTGTGGGAAACCTGAAAAACAAATTCATTCTGTTTGCCTGTGGATTTTTACGTCTTATTCATTTTACTTCTCAGTTTGCCATCAAATACGTGGCAGTGAGTGTTATGTTGAGTCACAATCTCAACTCCCGTGTTTTAACAAACAGGTCCAAAGTTAAAATTAGAATGAGTTGGAATTAAGAAGACTAAAGCAATTTCAACAACGGATGCTCATTGGATCCAAGGCATTATATTTCATTTCTGATGGAAAGGAATTTAAAAAGACAGGTAAGTTATGCTGAGCCTGTATGAAACCTTCAGTAGACCACACTTTGACTACTACAAGCAGTTCTGGTTGTCATATCAAAAGAAGGATACAAAGTTACCGAAGAGGGTGTAGAGGAGATTTACAAGGATAATACCAGAAATATACAAGTACAAATATAAACAGGGCTTGAAAGGCTGGCTCTTTGTTTTTCTTTAGGTCTGAATGTGAATTGAAACATTCCATTAATTGTATAATAAATAACCCAGTTCTCTCAAAGGCTTGGGAATGAGCAACCTACTGCACTTAAGTGACATGCAAGCATGAAAGGGTTAAACCTAAGTCTGCTGCCCAATCCACACTTCATATCTCTGTGATGAAGGGTCATCTAGACTCAAAACGTGAGCTTATTTTCTCTCCACGGATGCTATCTGACCCACTGTGATCTCCAGCATTTTTTGCTTTCTGTACAGATTCCAACATCTGCTTCCCAATTGCCCCCATGCTTGCTTTCCCATCTGCACTCAAATTCCACACCCTCCTCAGGTTAAAACTCCTCTTATATTGTACAACATCAACTGTGAAAGTATATGTCTGCTTCATTGGTCAAGATTAATATCTAAATTGTGTGAAAAGCTTTCTCTTGTCTTTATACAAGGAGGGATTCTTCCCAATACCTGATATTGCACAGGCCTTACTAGAAACATGATGGGAATACCTAGTCATAGTTATTTGGCTTGGTAGCTGTTATTTATGTTACAAATTTCCTTACTTGCCTGGCAGATAACCTGAAGTCTCTTTGGTGAATTGTTTAATGGCTACAAAGCATCTTCTGCCACTCGGTCTATTTGCTCAGATAGTTTTTTTGACTGTCGCACAGGCGTCCTCTTGATCCAGGGACTGCACAAACTGAGCACAGTGCCAGCTGCGCTCAAGGCTGTTACAATCATAGTGCTACCACTGCAGCCAAGCCACCTCCATCATTCTTCTACATTCATGGAAATACAATCCAAATTTATGCAACTTGTCCTCTTAAGTTCATGTTCCAACCCTCGGTATTACTATGCACCAGAGTATTATGACTCTAAAATTTAGGGGCAGCATGGTGGCTCAGTGGTTAGCACTACTGCCTCACAATACCAGGGACCTGGGTTCAATTCCATCCTTGAGTGACTGTCTGTGTGGAGTTTGTACATTCTCCACGTGTCTGCATGGGTTTCTTCCCACAGTCCAAAGCTGTGCAGGCTTGGTGGATTGGCTATGCTAAATTGCCAGTAGTGTTAAGGGATGTGTAGCTTAGTTTGGCTTATAGGGGGATGGGTCTCAGGGTGGGATGCTCCAAGGGTCAGCATGGACTTGTGGTGCTAAAGAGCCTGTGCCCACACTGTAGGGATTCTATGATACTCAATCATGTCTAGTAGCTCTCAAGAAGTAAAGCTGTAATGCTCAAGTTTAGGACAGCTACTTTTACAAATATTATCATAAAAATGACAAGTGTGTTAATGGCACCAGAAGTATGTTAAGCATTAGATATTTAACTGATCAAAAATATTATCTCAAATTAGAAATTCATTTTCATTAATTTACTTTACTGGTGTCAATGTCCTCAGCAAACAAGTTGGTAGCAGACATCTCGTTTTTACTTTTATTTATTATGTCTCCATATTAATGTTCTGTATTAGTTTAAAATGGGATGAATAAAGGTATAACCTTACACAGCTTTACTCAAGCTTTTTGTTTTAAGAATAGAAGCACTGATCCCATTTGTAAGTCTATAAATTATTTGCTAAGATATAAGTAGAGCAATGCTTTCAACAGAAAGGATTTAAGTTTTACAGGTTTAACTGAGATTTTCTATTCTTGATGATTTACCTCTTCACAATTGCTTGTAAAACTCCTCAGGAGATGTAAGTATTATTCATGCACCGTGACTTCACCTACACTTCACAACAATTCATTACTCTACACATGAAGTAAGTACAGGCAATTGAATAGTAAAAGATGCCTTTATAGAAAACTGGAAGACAGACAGAGACTGTTATCTGCTCTGATTGCAGTCAATGTCACTTATGCTCAAATATAGATGAGACACCTGGTTTCTTTCAAGATTACTCTGGAGGCTCCCTTTATATCCAGTCCTTTCAAACTTCCGTCAATTTGCCGCATATTCAAGTAACATGGAAAATTGTCTTCAGCAACAGAGAAGTAATGATGCTGTAAAATACTGTGGCTCTATGAGAGAACAAGGCAATGCGACCGATTTTAATATGGTTTTAGGTAAAATTCAAATGAAGACCCATTTGATCAAAGGTCAAATTTTGATCTTTATTAGGCACATACATAGGTAAATGTCATATATTATAAATTATATTCTATTTTTCAATTTTTAAAAATACTTTCTTTTACAATTTTGACCTAACTTCATGAAAATCCAAAATTTTTGTTTTGTGAGATAGACTTCATCTATCTTTTACCTGAAGATTTGTTCGTTGACATTTTGATTGAATGACCCAGTTCTAATTTGGAGGTTATAACTCCTTGTTCTAAATGCCCGAACAGAGATTAACTTTTCTTTTCCCATGTGGGCAACACTGGCAAGATCGGGATTTTTTGTGCATCGCCAGTTGTTCTTGAGAAAGTGATAATGAACTGCTGTCTTGCACCTCTGTCTGTGTGTTGTACATAGTTTGAAGTGGTATTAGGCACTGCAGCTATTTTGATCCTATGATGATAAAGTTACAGCAATACATTCCCATGTCAGGTTGCTGGATGACTTGTAGGGAAGTTTTACAGGTAATGGTGTTCATGTGCATACTCTACGTGGAGGAATATGGTCAAGATCTTGCAGGAGCTTGAGAAATGTGGGCGTTGAACACAGGGCTAGTGATATTTATGAACATGTATTGTCAATAAACATACATAAGCACTGTAGAGCAGGATTTTGGCAGCGCCTTCTTCCATCAGGTCTCAGCCCCATTTAATCCCAGATCACCCTGGTACACATTCTATTGTTGAATTATAGATTCAGTTAACATGTTATATCCAGCCCCCACCTTCATCACTCCAAGCCTTTATCCCCATCTACTCTTATAACATCCTCCTACATAACTCTTGCCCTTTTAGACAGTAAGGTCATGGATTTGGGACATTATCAACCTTTAAATTTTCTTAAATGCCTCAGTCAGGTAGGCCTTTTCTGTACTGCCTTTTCTGTACTGCCTTTGTATTTTTTTTAAGTATATTCTGAAAATATGAAATAAAAGACCAAAGTTACAGAGATAAATATGTTACCTTTAGGTAAAAATTGTGCACCCAGAATTATGGGGACTGAAGAGTTTTTTGAAATTATGAAATAAAAGTTGACACCCACTTCACACTGAATATATCAAATCAAAACAAAAATTCACAATTCAAAATTTTATTTGCATCGGCCGCATTAAAAATGACAGCAAGTATTTTCCAGATCAGACAAGGAAACAGCATGTCTTTTCCCATTCATGAGGGTTTGAAATTAACCCTCAATTCTCCACAAAGTCTTGAGATAAAGTATTCAGTTTCTTGCAAAATAAATGGCGGTGGCCTCTTAACTCAAAGGAAGTAGCTTTGCCATTGAAACTTCCATCCAGGTTGTTTCTTTTTTGCCAGATCATAGTTGCTGGGATAATTGGAAGTTTCAATACTGACAAAGCAAAATTCTTTTTTTTAGGCAAAGATATCAGGAAGTAAGGAAACAAGGAGTTTAGATGGAATATAGAAGTAAATCAGCCATGATATGTTTGAATAGCAGAAGGCATCTGAAGGTCTGAATGACTCAACCCTGTCCCTAATGTTCTTATCCTCCAATGTTCCTATAATTTATTAGCATCTTACTGGAGATTCTGTGATAGCTTGTAGTGCACTTAAAATGGGATTTGCTACATTTTGCTATCAACAAATGCACTGACACCAATTCAGAGTTAATGTTTCTCTTTAATGGCTGTAGAATTTCTTGGAATTCCCTTTATTAGGAAAACTAATCAAAAATTAAAGTATCATCAAAAACTTTATTTAGGAATGCACAGGATAGGAAAAGACTATCAGACTCCACTGGCCACACAACACTGCGGACTTCACAGAGTGTTTTCTCAGCTGTGATTTGAAGTTTGGATGAGTGATGAGTCTGACTGTGTGAGACATACAGTAAGCGCTACCAGTATCTTTTTAATTCAACCATCTCTTTCACTTTACATTTTCTGAAATCCCAGATAGCAGATAACTGTTTGGAGCAGCACAGTGGCTCATTGGTTAGCGCTGCTGCCTCAAAAAGCCAGGGACCTGGGTTTGACTCAATCCTTGGGCAACTGTCTGTGTGGAGTTTGCACATTCTCCCAATGTCTGTGCGGCTCTCCTCCGGGTGCTCCGGTTTCCTCCCACAGTCCAAAGAAGTGCAGGCTGGTGGGTTAGCCATGGGAAATGCAGGGTTATGAGGAAAGGGTATGGGGTGTGTCTGGGTGCGATGCACTTTGGAGGATCAGAATGGGCTGAATGACCTGCTTCCACGTTGCAGGGATTCTATTCTGTGGAACGCATGGCACAATCTGAACTCCTGATATTTAAATTGACAACTTAATGTGCAATTTGAATGAGTTGGAATTGCCTGTCAGTTCCTGAGAAGGACAGGTGGATACCAGATCGACATGGTGATAACTCCCTGATTGAGCTGATAGGCTGTGGGGAGTCAGAACTACTAACAGAAGGAAGAAGCCTGTTCCTGCTCCTGCCTCAAAGAAAGCCTGGTTGGAGGTTTTCCAGCAGTCAGCACTGGAAGCATGGTATCATGATCCTAGACTCAGTGCAGAGAGCAGTGTAATGAGATAAACAGGTCAGGAAAGAGAAGAACAGTGGCACTTTCAACTATGTCCTGCTTTTTGTTTCACTCCACACATTCACTCTACTACTCAAGTGTTTCCATTTTGCTACCCCTATTGTCTGCTTAACCTGTAGCTGTACCAGTCCTGCTTTTTTTCTCAATCCATCTATCTATTCATCTGTCCATCCACCCCTCCCACTCATCCTTAGACAATTTCATTGCTATATCTCAGTCATCTTCAACAAAAGTGCTTTATTGATCAGATGAACGCAGGACATTGCAGTCTCTCATAGGCTTTCTTTACTCTTTACTGTTCTTTTTGAGTGAGAGAAGAGCACAAAATGTGAGTCAAGGGATAAGAACGAGGAGGACACTACCCACATCACACAGCCCAGTGGAGTTATGGTATTCAAGGCTTCCAGAGATTGGGAGACACAGAGATTGCAGGTATTTCATAACATTATGACATATCAAGCATGTAAATTTAGTTTAAAAAATGACTGAACTTGTAACATTCTTCCTGACCACACATGGGCAGCAGTTCTTGGAGGAGGTCACTCATGATGATTTGTCAGAGGAGCTGAATCCTTGTGAGGATACATTGTCACAGGATGCATATTGATCATGCCCAACCAAGATTTTTTTTTTGTATTCCCTCATGGAAAATGGTAGGTATTGGCTGGGCCAGCATTTATTGCCTACCCTTAGTTGCCCTGGGGAAAGCCCTGATGAGCTGCCTTCTTGAACCGCTCAGTCCATGTGCTGTAGATTGACCCTCAATGCTATTAGGGAGGAAATTCCATGATTTTGACCCAGTGACAGCGAAGGAACGGCAATATGTTTCCAAGTAAGGATGATGTATGGCTTGGAAGGGAACTTGCAGGTGGTGGTGTTCCCATCTAACTACTGCTCTTGCCCTTCTAGATGAAAGTGGCTATAGGTTCGGAAGGTGCTGCCTGAGGATTTTTGGTGGATTTCTACAGTGCATTGTGTAGGTTATACACACTGAGCGTCGGTGGTGGATGGAGTGGCTATTTGTGGATGTGATACCAATCAAGCGGGCTGCTTGATGGTGTCAAGCTTCTTGAGCGTCTTTTGGAGCTGCATCTATCCAAGTAGTTGGAGAATATTCCATCATGCTCCTGACGTGTGCCTTGTAGATGATGGTCAGGCTTTGAGGAGCCAGGAAGTGAATTACTCGTCGCAATATTCCGAGTTTCTGACCTGCTCTTGTAGCCACTGTGTTTATGTAGCAAGTCCATTTGAATATCTGTTCCACGGTAATCCCAAAGATATTGTTAGTGGTTCCTCAGTGATAGAAACATCAGTGAATGTCAAGGGGTGATAGTTATATTGTCTCTTATTGGAGATGGTCATAGACTGGCATTTGTGTGGCACGAATATTACTTGCCACTTTGTCAGCCCAAGCCTGGACATTGTTTATATCTTGTTGCATTTGAGCATGGGCTGCTTCAGTATCTGAAGAGTCACGAATGGTGCTGAACATTGTGCAATCATCAGCAAACATCCCGACTTCTGACCTTATGATGGAGGGAAGGTCATTGATGAAGTAGCTGAAGATAGTTGGACCTAGAACATTACCCTGAGAAACTCCTGCAGTGATGTCCTGGAGCTGAGATGACTGATCTCCAATGACCATGGCTATCTTCCTATGTGTCAGTAAGACTTCAACCAGCAGAGAGTTTTGCCCCGATACCCATTCATTCCAGTTTTGTTTGGGCTCCTTGATCTCACAGTCAGTTGAATGTGAGCTTGATGTCAAGGGCTGTCACTCTCACCTCACCTCAGGAATTCAGCTCTTTTGTCCATTTTTGAACCAAGGCTGTAATGAGGTCAGGAGCTGAGTGGCCCTGGCAGCACCCAAACTGGGCATCACTGAGCAGGTTATTGCTGAGCAGGTGCTACTTGATAGCACTGTTACTGACACCTTCCATCACTTTACTGATGATTGAGAGAAGACTGATGGGACAGTAATTCGTTGGGTTGGATTTGTCCTGCTTTTTGCATATAGGACAGACCTGGACAATTTTCTATGTTATCAGGTGGATGCCAGTGTTGTAACTGCACTGGAACAGTTTGGCTACAGCAGTGGCAAGATCTGGAGTGCAGGATTTTAACACTACTGCCGGAATGTTGTCAGGTCCTGTAACCTTTTCAGTATCTAGTGCCTCCAACCATTTTTCATATCATATGGAGTGAATCGAATTGTTTGAAGTCTGGCATCGGTGGCACCAAAGCTCCTTATCTTTGGTGGAGGCTGAGATGGATCATCCATTCAGCGCTTCTAGTTAAAGATTACTGTGAATGCTTCAGCCTTATCTTTTGCTCTGGTGTGTCAGGATCTTCTGCCATGAAGGATGGGGATATTTGAGGTTTTTAATTATCCATGACAATTCATGACTGGATGCAGCAAGATTGCGGAATTTAGATCTGATCAGTTGGTTGTGGGATCACTTAGCTCTGTCTATCACTTGCTACTTATGGCATCCAGAGTCAATCTTGAGAGCAACTCCCTCTCGGATTGTGTGTCACTTGCTGTCAACTCTGCTGGGTCTGTCCTGCCAATAAGGCAGGACATATCCTGGGATGGTGATGGTGGTGTCTGAGACATTATCTGTAAGGTATGATGCTGTGTGTATGACCATGTCAGACTGTTACCTGACTAGTCTGTGAGACAGCTCTCCCCCAGACGTTAGCAACGAGGACTTTGCAGGGTTGACAGGCCTGCAGTTTCTGCCATTGTCTTTTCCAGTGCCTAGGTCACTGCCAGGTGATCTGTACGGTTTCATTTCTTTGAGACTTTGTAGCAATTTGTACAACTGAATGGTTTTCTAAGTCATTTCAGAAGGCAGCTCAAAGTCAACTGCATTGCTGTGGGTCTGGAGTCACATGTCGATCAGACCAGGTGAGGATGGCAGATTTCCTTCCCTGAAGGACATTAGTGAACCAGATGGGTTTCTCTCCCCACAGTCAACAATGATTTCATGACCATCAATAGATTCTTAATTCCAGATTTTTAAAAATTGAATTCAAATGCCACTGTCTGTTGTGGTGGGATTTGAACCCAGGTCCCCAGAACATTAGCTGAGTTTCTGGATCAATAGTCTCATGATAATACCACTAGGCCATTGCTTCTCCCACTTGAAATGAGAGCTATCACTTCGCCCTCTGATCATTGCTTTCCAATAGGATTCTGATTATAATCCGGTCTCTTGACCTGGTGAGTGAACACTGACAGAAGGGAATTGGGATCTTACTTTAAATGTACTGATCAGGTATCATATTGCATTTGGGGCTTGATTTGAAATTCATAGAATCATAGAAGTTTACATTGCAAATGGTGGCCATTCGAACCATCGTGTCTGTATGGGTTCCTGAAAAAGTTACCCAGCTGTCCCACTCTCCAAAACTACCTCTGTCACACTCTAACTTCATCCCTTTCAAAAATATATCCAGTTCTATTTTGAAACCTTGTATGGAATCTGCTTCCACCACTCTTCCAGGCAGCACATTCCAATCTTAACAACTCTTTGTGTCAAGAATTTTCTTCTCACCTCACACTGAGCTGTCTTGCTGACAATTCTAGTTTCAGGTCTGAGCAAACAACACTGATGACTTCCCCATCAAGCAAACCTACAGACCTACCAATCAGAGGTCCTTTGGGAACTGAGCGTAACAAGGGCAACTGTTTCTCCAGGTTCCACATGGAATCTGTCGACCTTCCTCACCAGAATTTCCCACCCCCCTCCTCACTTTCACATCTTAGATTCCTCTTTGACTGCCTCAGGAATCAGCTTGTAACCTCCAGCTGTCTAGTCTCTGCTCCAAACTGTTCATAGAATCCCTACAGTATGGAAGCAGGCCATTCAGCCCATTCTGACCCCTCAAAGAGCAATGCCTCCAGACCGACCACCCACCTATCCCTGTAATCCTGTATTTGCCATGGCCAATCGACCTAGCCTAGATATCTTCAGACTGTGGGAGGAAACCAGAGCACCCAGAGAGGACCCACACAAACAGTCTCCTGAGGCTGGAATTGAACCTGGGCCTCTGGTGCTGTGAGGCAGCAATGCTAATTGCTGAGCCACTGTGCTGTCCTGTTGGCCAAGTAATGGATCAGTCCAGGTTCAGGGGGAACAGTGACAGAGTTTAGGTCAATCAGTGTCCAAATCCTGGGATTCCTACATCTCTGTCAACTTTGGAGGATTAGTGTGCCTTGCATGTTTCCCTTTGAAAATTGGGGTCAATGTAACTCATTCATCAGAACATGTTAATACTTGAATTTCAGTTTGGGTTATTGCATGGAAGGTTTCTTTCTGGAAGGGCTGATTTTTTTTTAAACAAAGTGCTTTCAAAATGGAAATATCCTAACATTTTAACATTGCTTTAGCATTCAAATGAAAATTGTTTTTGTGCCTTATTATCTCTGTCATATTTAGAACTGTGAATTTATCACAGGTGTTAAGCATTGCTGCTCAAGCAGAAAATCAGCAATTAAACTAATAATTAAGGGGCAGAATAGAGCAAGCTAAGACCAGTAATGTTTTTGCATCATTTTTAGCCATTTGCATGTATAATTAAGGACCATTTGAAATGAGGTTTTGTTCCTTTCCTCTCCGAGAGAAATGCTTAATTATAGATATGCCATTATAAACTGCATATGAAAGTGCTGTGATTTTAGGACAACTAATTAAACCCAGTGGAGAACAACACAAATTGAGGTGACAGAGGCGTATACGTCAGCAGTTGAAAGTGAAATTTTCAAGTTGACTTCAAGCTGGTGCGCCAGACTCTGAGAATTGTTGTTTATGTTGCAGTAAGATTGATATTAAAAAAGTGTTTTTGCTGCTGGTGAATTGCTCAGCTGACCTGCCAGAGGTGATGGGGGTTAGCTGTAGAGAAAAGGTTTAACAGTCTGCAGTAAATTGAAGAAAACAAATTCATAAATGCTGAGCAGCTAAGTGGTCTGTATTTTGTCCTTCAGCTTTTGACAGCATGTTTGAATGCACTGTAATATCTCATCAAAAGATACCTATTTGAGTTCTTAAGCCCTAACTATGGCTTCAGTGTCATGCACTGTTGGCTCGCACAGAAAGAAATAACTTACATTTATATAAAGCCTTTCATGATCTCAGGATGTCCCCAAAAGTTCTCTGCAAGCCAATAACCCAACTTGCGAAGTCTAGTCCCAAATGTAACTGAAGAAAGACAACAGTCAGTTTAGACAAAGCTAAATCTCAAAATCAACAATGAGACCATGACCTGATATTGGGTCTTTGTTTTGGCTCAGTGTCAGTATTGTCAAGAGTCAAGGAAGATTCTTTCCATGAGGCCCGGAGAGATATTTCATCATATCTTAACAAGCTCATCTCATTGACTGTCCGCCCTGCCTGTATGGTGCCACTCTTGCAAAAACTCTTGCCCCATCCTACTACTCACCATTCCCAGAACAACTCGCCACTCACCTGATATATGGCAAAAGTACCAACAACCCTGGTGCCATTTTCCTATTTAACAGGGCACCATGCACCAGTAAAAGCCCTGGCATTCTGAAGCTGTTTTACTCAGTGTCCGTATTGTCTGAAGATGTTAGAGAAGGGGAAGGTAGTGCAAAAAGGGACTGAGTTTTCAGGAGTTGGCTAGGATGAGAGGAAGATTTCCCATCCTTTACTATATGCTTCCAAGGAACCTACTGGTTCACTTGAATGGGCAGGTGAATCTTCATTTTAATACATCATCTAAAGGTTGCACTTCTAGTGTGCACTGCTCCAAACAATTGAATTGAAATACCAGTCTAAATTATGTGCTCCTTAGCAGAATTTGAAACCAGTATCATGAGAAGACAAGGTAAGATAACCATGACCTTTACCTTATTGCTTTTGTTTGTGCTACATTTCGCTTCTTGACAAAGGGTTGCCAGGTAGAGCAGAGCACGGTGTTTGGCAAATGCTTACTCGCAGATCTAAGTGGTTGTTACCAGTCAAATCACCCAATGGGTTTACTGACAAGGAGAATGTCATGTGAAAGGAGTTTGTACAGATTCTAAGTGCTATATCTCTCATCTCCAGGACACCAGAACAGAACAACAGAAATAATGATGTGTTGTCAGAGAACAACATAAGAGACCTGCAACTTATACCCCTCACTTTGTTGCTGCTTGAGTGCATCTTTTAGCACAAGTAGGCTTTAGAGGGGAAAAGAATAGTTCCAAAACATTTTAGGCTTTAATAATGAAGTGACTGAGAACTTGGTGCAAACTGAGTGCAGCTTCAATAGTGTGAACATGAGGTGAAACTGAAACTGGACCTTGAGGGATTTCAACTTCAGGTTGGTACATTGTTTTCAGCAACCCTTGCATCAATGCTGGAAACCTAGGGTTTTACAGTCTGGAAGTAAAGGAGCGTTTGTGTTGGGGACAAACAATCATAAGGGGAGAGCAAAGGGGTCTAAAGGTGAGATGTGGTTGCAAAGGATGGGAGACATAGTGGGGGAATGAAGCAATTGAGAAATGGGGCAGTGATGGTGAGTGTGAAGGAATTAAGGTGGATGGAGTACTTGTGACAGGGTGAAGACATGGGAGAGAACAGAATTAATTGGCAGAGGAGGAAGTGCTTGGGAGGGAGGCATTTGAATGAGAGAGAACGATGATTATTGAAAGGGAGAAAGCAGGGAAGTGATTGAGAGAGAAAGGGTCAGGTTCTGGAGACTGCTGTCAAGGTGGAACGAGCATGAGTTCTACTCTTGGCTCACATCCAGGGGAGTCTTTTTCCTAAAGTTACGCTTTTGATGGCAGCCCCCAATAGACCTGCCTAGGATTTCTGGTTAGGTCCAACACAGAATATACTTTCTTGAAAGTAGGCAGCCCTGTTTCAGCTGCACCAAGATAGTGCAATTTGAAACAAAGAACTCCAATGTATGTGAGGAACTCTATTTGGGTCTTGGTTGAGGTCTAATGCCTTTCTTTCCTGCCTTTACCAAGTGGAATATTACTGACACAGTGTGAGAACGTGCCTGAACCATCATTCTGCATGATTAGGGACCTCAGTTATCCTTTTAACTCTGTCTTATTTCTAACTTATACTATTGGATCACTGTAAAGATTTGCAACTTCTTTTCTTCTTTATTCCTCTTTTTGTACCTAATACTTGTACCTAGGCACTTTGTACCTAAGGTGCCATCATGAGAGGCTTATTTAAAATTTTCACTGTACCGTTGTACTTCTGTACTTGATTATATGTGACAATGAAACCTAATTCTATTTTTGCACCTTAGATACAGGTGTAGTGCAATTGAATGTCAATTCCAAGTCATCAAACATTTGGAAAATACTTTTTTTTATATTCACTGATGGGGTATGGACATCACTGACTGGGTCAGCATTTATTGTCCATCCCTAGTTGGCCTTGGGAAGGTGGTGGAGAGCTTTCATCTTGAACTGCTGCAGTCCATGTGCTGTAGGTTGACCCACATGGGAGGGAATTCCAGGATTTTAACCCAGCAACAGTGAAGGAAAGTCAATATATTTCCAAATCAAAATGGTGAGTAGCTTGGAGGGGAGCTTGTAGGTGGTGGTGTTCCCATATATCTACTGTCCTGGTCCTTCTAGATGGAAGTGGTCACATGTTTGGAAGGTGTTGTCTGAGGATCTTTGGTGAATTTCTGCAGTGCATCTTGCAGACAACACACACTAGTGCTACTGAGTGTCGGTGGTGGAGGGAGTGGATGCTTGTGGATGTAGTGCCAATCAACTGGGCTGCTTTGTCCTGGATGGTGTCAAGCTTCTTGAGTGTTGTTGGAGATGCACTCATCCAGGCAAGTGGGGAGGATTCTATCACACTCCTGACTTATATTTTGTAGATGGTGGGCAGGCTTTGGGGAGTCAGGAGATCAGCTACTCTACCACAATATTCCTAACCTCTAACTTGATCTTGTAGCCACCATATTTATGTGGTGAATCTATTTGAGTTTTTAGTCAATGCTAACTTCATGGGGATTCAATGATGGTAACACCATTGAATGTCAAGAGACAGTTGTTAGATTGTTTCTTATTGGAGATGGTCATTGCCTGGCATTTTTATGGTGTGACTGTTACTTGCTACTTGTCAGCCCAAGCCTGGATATTGTTCAGATCTTGTTGCATTTGAATGTGGTCTGCTTCAGTATCTAAGGAGTCGTTAATGGTGCTGAATGTTGTGCAATAATTGGCAGACATCCCCACTCCTTATGACGGAAGGAAGGTCAATGATGAAGCAGCTGGTAGATGGTTCTGCCTAGGACACTACCCTGAGGAACTCCTGCAGAGATGTCCCAGAGCTGAGATGACTGACCTCCAGCAACCACAATCATCTTCCTCCCTGCTCAGTATGACTCCAAACAGTGAAGAATTTGCCCCAATTCTCATTTATTCCAGTTTTAATAGGCTCCTTGATGGTGCATTCAATTGAATGTGGTCTTAGTGTCAAGGGCTGTCATTCTGCCCTCACATCTGGAATTCAGCTCTTGCGTCCCTGTTGAACCGAGGCTGTAATGAATTTAGCAGCTGAGTGGCCCTGGAGGAACATGAGCTGGGCATCACTGAGCAGGTTATTGCTGAGCAGGTGCTGCATGATAACACTTTCCATCACTTCACTGATGATCGAGAGTAGGCTGATGGGGCAATAATTGACCAAGTTGTATTTATCCTGCTTTTTTGTACAGCATGAGGTTGCAGGTTGTATTAGAATACGATTCTGCTGCTATTGATGCCCATAACACCTCATGGATGCCCAGTCTTGAGCTACTAGAGCTGTTCAAAGTCTGTCCCATTTAGCACCGTGATAGTGCCACACAACGTGATGGACGTTGTTCTCGTTGTGAAGGCAGGACTTCAGCTCCACAAGGACTGTGCGGTGGTCACTCTTACCGATACTGTCATGGGCAGATACATCTGCAGCTGGCAGATTGATAAGGATTAGGTCAAGTGTGTTTTTCCCTCCTGTTGGTTCCCTCACCACCTGCTGCAGACCCAGTTTAGCAGCTATGTCCTTTAGGACCTGACCAGCTCGATCAGTAGAGCTGCAACTGAGCCATTCTTGGTGGTGGACATTAGAATTACTACCGCAGAGTACACTTTGTATTCTTGCCACCCTCAGTACTTCATCCAAGTTTTATTCACCATAAAGGAGTATGATTAATCAGCTGAGGGAGGACGGTGTGTGGTAATTAGCAAGAGGTTTCCTTGCCCATGTTTACCCAGAAGTTATGAGACTTCATGGGGTCCCGAATCAATGTTGAAGACTCCCAGAGCAACTCCCTCCCGACTGTATACCACTGTGCTGCCACCTCTGCTGGGTCTGTCCTGCTGGTGGGACAGAACATACCCAGGGATGGTGATGGTGGTGTCTGAGACATTGTCTCTAAGGTATGATTCTGTGTCTATGACTCTTGTCAGGCTGTTGCTTCGCTCGTCTGTGGGACAGCTCTCCTAGTTTTTGGCACTACTCTGGGTGTTACTAAGGAGAAATTTGCAGGGTCAACAGGGTTGTTTCTGATGTTGTCTTCTCCTGTGCCTAGGTAGTTTTTTCCAGTTTAATTTCTTTGTTGATACTTCATGATGATTGACACAACAAAGTGACTTGCTAGACCATTTCAAAGGGCAGTTGAGAATCAACCACTCTGCTGTGAATCTGGTGTCACATGTAGTTCAGACCAAGTGAGGATGGCTGATTTCCTTCCCTTAAGAGCATTCATAAATCTTTTTATTTTAATTGACAATGGGTTTCATGGTCATCAGTAGATTCATAACTCCAGATATTTTTTATTGAATTCAAATGCTACCATCTGCCATGCCAGGATTTGAACCCAGAACCCCAGAACATTAGCTGAGTTTCTGGATTAATAGTCAAGTAATAACAGCACTAGGCCATCATCTCCCCCTGAATTGTCAGTAGTTAAGACGGCAATGAGTCAGCTCTGAATCAGTTTGTCCCTCAGTTGTGATTTATCGCAGTAATTCCTCAGCATATATTGCAAATCAACAAGTATCTCATCTCCGTTTTGTTAGAAAGCTTCAGGAATGAAGCTGTAAAATAAATGCTGTGATGTAGGCAGGCAGAAGGGCATTTCAAAGCAAGATGCTATGCCAAACAGTCTTCCAAAGGGAATGTTGTAAGAGCTTTTCCACTTCGTATTTCAATCCTCAGAAGATTTTGGTTAAGCTTCTTGAGAAATCTTTTCTTCTCGACCTCTTTCTGCTTGAATTACCAGGTGCACCCTCTCAGAGCTTCCAGGATATGATTTATTTTTAAGTCTGCCACCCCGCTGATCATTTGCCAACCAATAGCATTGCCAGTATTGAATATCAGTGCTGCTGCTTTTTTTCTGGTTGGCAACACATATCAGGGTCCTGGTTAGCTTGGCAAAGGTTTAATCTAAGAGTATAGAGGGAGTAAGGCTAGTCCACCCAGGTGAAAGCACAGAAAGAGTATATAAAGATGATCCTCACACTTCTGTCATGTAAGACATATGGCTCTGTCCTTCCAGCCTCTTGAAGTCATGTGTTTGGAACAGCACAATAGGTACCAAAAAAAAATCACATCTAGATACCTGATCAAAACATGATGATAAGCAGTTGGCTCAGTAACTGTTATTTGTTAAATAAATATATTGCTTCTCTTTGAGTTGGCATTGTTATTTGAGGGATTATTGAACCTGGCAATGGAGCCATGTTAGTTTCACAGATGGGGACAAAATAGACAGATGTTTATGATTGAATTTGGCTTCAGATGTTAAGATGTGATATTGCTGTGGGAGCTACTTTAGATTGAAGCTGGCAGTTCACATTGAAAGGACTTGTGAACACTGATCTTCTTGATATAGAATTCCAAGTTTCACTGTTTTCTTAGATTGCAGGTTGATCATCCTCTGTTATTCTATGTTCTGTCCTTTCTCAATCACAACAACAATGAGAAAGTGAGAGATCACACTGAGATCATACGGAACTATCACTCCTGATTTATCAGGTAGAAAACATTTGCAATGAAACCCTTACCCCCATAGCCCTCTTAGTAACCAATAACATAATTGAGTTGGTATCATAAGAAATAGAATTATAAGAAATATAAACAGGAATAGAACACTCAGTATTAGAGTTATACAGCATGAAAAAAGAATCTTTGGTCCAACTTGTCCATGATGCCCAGGTATGCCAAGCTTAACTAATCCCATTTGCCTATATTTGGCCCATATGCCTCTAAATCTTTTCTATCCATGTACGTGTCCAAAAGTCTTTTAAATGTTACAATTGTACCTGCCTGTACCATTTCCCCTGGCAGTTCGTTTCATACACACATTGCCTTCTGTGTGAAAAAGTTGCCCCTTTTAAATCTTTTCCCTCCTACCTTAAACTTTTTGCCAGTTAGTTTTGGACTCACTTACCCTTGGAAATGGATCTTGACTATTCACCTTATCTATGCCCCTCATAATTTTATGAACCTCCATAAGATCACCCCTCAGCCTCCAAATCGCCAGGGCATGTAGTGAAAGCCTAACCAACTGCTCCTTATAAGTGAGACCTTCTAGTCCCGGCAACGTCCTAGTAAACATTTTCTGTACACTTTCTAGTTTAACAAAATCCAATCCATTGAACCTGCTCTTACCACTTAATAAAACTTTTTCTCATGCATCAGGTTTAACATAATCTTTAATTCTTGTACACAATACAAAATTAAACAAATAAATTGCCACTCAGTCCCAGGACATAGTCCTGGTGTAGACCAGCTTATGCCTCCACTTAATGCATTCCTTAATAATTGTTCACAAATCTTCCCATTAAGTAAAATGTTAAGTTATTATGAATATAATTAATATAATGTTTCCTACATAAGAGTGAATTTCTTTCTGATACTGACAATGATAACTTAATGGCATTGTAAAAGGTCGTAGTTAGAAAGTCCCAGAAGTAGGTAATGGTGATTCTTCAACCTTGAACAAAACTGCCTTTCATTAGCCTCATTCTCCTTCTCCCTCCTGATGTTTTCTAGGACCCATGGTGACTTGGCTAAGCAAGAAGTACTTGTTTCCCAGCGTGAACAGAGCCATTGGGCAGCAGTCAGATGAAGCAGTTCAACCTACCAAAAATAGCAAAGACCTTAAGGAAGTTGGACAATGTCTACTGTCCCAGATTCCATTCTGCTTGACTGATCTGAAACTTTGTCTATTGGCATCAAACAGCAATAAACATTACAGCTTCAAATCTCTCTGAATGTTATGTAGCTCGTTCACTAAAATGGATGTTTAAAAATGTCAAACCTGGCCTGCCAACCACTGTGAACATCAAATAGTGAGGCTCCAATGGGAAAAAAAAACAACTTCTTCAGTTACCCATTTCTTTTTTTAACAGTTGCTAATAGTAAAATAAAGCAGAGAAATGCATTGATGTGAATTTCACAGCAGATTTGACCCTCTTTTCATTGAAAAAAGAGTTAATAATGAGCTCTGGAGAGAATTGCACATTTCCTCGATCTACTTATTTACATCCCCATTATTGGTGGGAAACTTGTATAAAATGGTTATAGGCTAATGAATGACCTGGAAACTTCTGTACAGTTTTGACAAGTGTCCTATTTTAACTCAATCCTGTCATTTTAACTAGATTGTGCAGACTGCAGTCTTCAGCAGCAGATTGGGGAAACAATCAGCAAAAAAAGTAATAATGAAACAAAAACTGGTAGCTGCAGGAAATTATCTCCCAATGTGAAAAGACTAGATGAGCAATGATTATCCTTGTTCTGAGGTACTACCTCAGACACTATGTACAGAACGATGATATTGCAGTCACCATTGGGACCGAGAGAAGAACAGGGCCACGCTCCAAGATGTAGAAGGAGAATATAGAACTTCATTCATTTACTCAGAGCCTATGGCCCCTTTGAGGAAAACAAAAATAGGAGAAATAAATTCTTCAATATGGATGCTTCCTGGTCATATACCCAAGATACTCCATGTGTAACAGATATACAAACTCAGTCCTGTCTCTGAAGATTGTCTGAGACTAAATTCACCTCCTTGTGACATTGGTTTTTTTTTTACTTCTAACTATGTTATTGTGATAACAAAAACAGCCCACTTTCACTTCTATAATATTTCAGCCCAGTGCTCTGCCAACATGCTGCTGAAACAATTCGTCCATACTTTTGTTATATCTAAACTGGTCTACTGTACTGGAGATAGTAGGATCTGTCGATGCTGGAGAATCCGAGACAACAAGGTGCAGGGCTGGATGAACACAGCAGGCCAAGCAGCATCATAGGAGCAGGAAGGCTGACATTTCGGGCCTAGACC
>NC_063337.1:103402463-103431126 GCF_021869965.1 Rhincodon typus | reverse complement strand
GGTCTACTGTACTGTTCTTTTTGCCAGCCTCCTGTCTTCCACCCCTCATGACCCAGAGACCATCTAAAACTCAGCTGCCCATGCAATAAATTCCAACAAATCCTATTTGCGCATCGCTCTTATCTCATTGATCTGCATTGGGTCACTCACCTGCTGGGGAAGTGATGGTCTAGTGGCATTATCGCTGAACTGTTAGTCCAGAGACCAGATAATGTTCTGGGGACATTTCAATGCCAGGACAGATGATGGAATTTGAATTCAACAAAACTCTAGAATTAAGAGTCTAACAATAGCCCACAAAGCCATTGCTGATTGTCAGAAAAAACAATTTTGTTCACTAAGGTCCTTTAGAGAAGAAAACTGCCATTCTTACCTGGTCTGGCTTACATGTGACTCCAGAACCACCAGTAATGTGGTTGAAAAGTAACTGCCCCCTGGGCAATTAAGGACAGGTAATAAATGATGGCCTAGCCAGTGACATCCATATCCCATAAATGAATAAATAAAGAATACGTCAATTTTAACATTCTCATCTGCAACTTCAAATCCCTCCGTGCCCTCAGTCCTTCCTATCTCCAATATCCTTTAGTCCAACAATCTCACAGGAACTCTGTGCTTCTCTAAAACTGGCCTAATGTGCACTGTACATTCCAGTATTGTCAGCTGTGTAGATGTCCAGATTGCAACCTCTGAACTACTCTTAACCTCTCTGCCATTCCATCTCACTCTCTTTAAGAAACTGCTTATCATGACCACTTTGACCAAACTATTGCTTACCTGTCCTAATGTCCCTTTCTTTGACTCAACAGCATTTGTTGGCTAAATGTATTCCTGAGAAGGACATTGGAATAGTTTATTTAAGCTGTTTTACAAATTGAAGAAACTGTTGCTGTTGAGGGCATTTTAACTGCAAATCTGAAGGAAAATTTAGAAATTGAAAGAAATAGCTAGGAGAGGTCAGGACAGGTTTCATGTATTAGAGTTTCCGATAAAGGCATGGATAGTCAGGGGTAAAATCTGTTCCCAACCCCCACAGAGTCAGAAACTGAGCAGTGATTCTTCAGCTGTCAGTTGTAACAACAAGTTGAGGAAATCAATATGGTTTAGCTTACAGACATGGTGGTAATGTTGTAAGAAATTCTACACCTTACCAAAATTATCCGAATACTAATATTGTTCTCTTCTCTGCTCATATCTTTGAGTGTACTTTTTACTTTCCTACTATTACTGAACCACACTTCATGGTTTGTCATTATTCCAATCCAATACCAGACATATTTTCCAACATTTAATAAAGTTGTCACTGACACACTCTCTTTCTTATAAGGGAAGGCCACACATATCTTTTTGTCAGGAGGAGGTATAAACTACCTCTGTTAGTGCCACATAGTCAGATAAGCCAGGCTGTCCCAATCCGTGCTAAAATGTTAATTCCTGGAGCATTTGGATAAGTAAAAGAGTCACAACATTGACTCTAGCGGCTTGCGGAAGAGATAATTCTTAAGTCTGTTAACCATTGCAGCCAGATGGAGTTGAGTTTTTTGGAGATTCGTTTTTAGATCTGGTGTTGAGGTTACATTTGTTGTGAAGTGAGGAAAAGGCTCTTAGGGTTGACTAGTGGAAGACTAGGTGGGGGTGAGGAATGGAAATGATGTGGAGGTACCAAGGAGGGGAGAGTATTCCAAGTGATTGAAAACCTGTTGGTCATCAAGGTGAATGACAAGGACAGACATGAAATTACTGTGGGTTTCTTAAAATCCCATCTTCCCTTAGTCACTGCCCTCCATAATTTGCAAGACAAACTATAACTATTTTCACCATCCAATGCTTCCTTTGTATTGAAAGCGAGCCCTTGTCCCTCTCTTTCCTTTCAGCTGCTTAAAATGCACACACACCCCTACACTTCATAAAAAGGTATCAGCTTTCTAGAAGACACCCTCACTCAAAATGATTCTAACAGCTTAGAAATTAGAGCCACACATACTATAGATGTGAGATGACTTGGTGAATCACCATGCCGATGTGTAAAAGCCAAGGGAGGAGAATTGAATTGTGAGGGGGTGGGATTACAGACTCTCACTTGGTTGCAGCGGGCTCAGATGCTGACATTAAGGACACAGACTACCAATGATGACTGAAACCCAGGAAATTCTAGATCCACCGAGTACCTGCTAGCAATTTTTGTGCACAATGTCTCAGAGCATGGATTAGCCCAATTCCATTCAACTTGCATCAAAGCTTTGTGCAGGGCCTAGAGGCCATTTCATTCAGCAAGGAGCAATTGGCTCCAGAAACGTGGTACTATGCCCACCATGATGAAGTCTCTGTGGAGAACTCTGATTGCCTTCACAGATTCAAATACTGCTGGCATGAGAGCTCAGCCAGATGTTACCTTGGTTCTGCCAGCCAATGTTCACAGATTTACAGAAAATAATATAATCTCTGAACACTAGTGTTCAGCAGAGCCAGAGAGCTGAGGCAGAGAAGAATAGCTTTGGCTGAATGAGAGATAAGTTTGTTTCTCTCTCTCAGGATGGTCCTCCTGCACCCTTCACTCTGCCACTGTCTCTGTTAGTGCCACATAGTCAGATAAGCCAGGCTGCCCAAATCCATGCTAAAATATTGATTCCTGGAGCATTTGGATGAGTAAAAGAATTGCAACATGGGCATGTGGGGCTTTCGGAAGAGATCATTCTTTATTACCTCTGTTAACTATTACACCCAGGTAGAGTTGAGTTCTTTGAAGATTTTGTTTTTGTTTTAGATTTGCAATTGTGGTTATATTTGTTGTGAAGTAAGGGAAAGCCCTTCAGTTTGACTAGTTGGAGAGTAGGTGGGGGTGAGGAGCAGAAATAGTATGGAGGTAACAAGGAGGGGAGTGCATTCACGGAAACTGTAGCCTGTACCACTTTATGAATGTACTAACTCCATGAACCAGCTGTTGTTTACTCGCCTTCTTCATGTTTCACATGTTGTGACAATGTAATAGCAGTTGTTGCTCTTGCTAATTAACCAACTGTTTTTTGTTAGAGTTTACATATTTTTAAAATTTTTCTTATTTTTTTTCTTTACAAGAGGAATCTTAATGTATTGAAGGTACTTGCCACCCATCATCTCTCATGGCATTGTCCACGTTTCCATTTTCGTACGATGTTTAACATCGTTGGGAGGACAAACCCAACCCATCAGCATGTCACGCTACACCATGCTGCTCTAAATACCATAATTGTTAAACTTTGTCCTTTAACTACTCTGGAAGCGACAGAACAAAAATCAATACCAAACATCATTTTGTATTCCAGGTGTGTACTCCAGCCTATTCTTTACATGAGTTAATTTGAAATGGCTGCAGGCATTAGAATTGTTTCATAGAGGGGCGTTTAAGAATATATGCGCACTTAATGAGGATGCAGTAAGCTAAAATAATTGGAAAGCGAATAAAACTGTTACATTGATGCATCTTAAAGCCATTGTTAATAAAAAAAAGAAATTCTTCTTGTTCAATCAATGCAATATTTTCTCCCTAACGATTATATCACATCTCTTGGAACTCCATTATGCCAGTTTGAGAACTAACTCCCTTGGTCTTCATTTCCTATTCCACTGTAGAACTCTTCTCAGTACAGTCGCTAGGGAGAAGATAGGAAATGAATTTATAAACATACATTGGACTTTAGTATAAACATATATGGACTTTAGTAAGGCATTTGATAAAGTCCCACATGGCAGATTGGAACAAAAACTAAAGTCACATGGGATTCAGTGTGGGCTGGCTTGATGGATACAAAACTGGCTTGGTCATAGAAGACAGAGGGTAGCAGTGGAAGAGTTGTTTTTCAGAATGGGAATGGGTTACTAGTGGTGTTCCACAGGGATCAGTCTTCGATCCTTTGTTGTTTGTAGTATATATGAATGATCTGAAGGAAAATGTGGGTGGTGTGATTAGTAAGTTTGCAGATGTGGAGTTATGTGTGGATTCACAGGAAATGGGAGAGATCCTTAATTAGTACTTTGTATCGGTATTCACCGAGGAGAAGGACATGACTGATGTTGAGTCAGGGATGAGTATGTAAATACTTTACAGAATGTCAATACATTGAAGGAGGCAGATGACATGAAGATTGTTGGTTTGCTGATAGTGCTGACGATTGTGAAATGATACAACAAGATAGAGATAGATTAGCAACTTGAGCACAAAAATGGCAGATGGTATTTAATCCAAACAAATGTGAGGTGATGCATTTTTGACGATGAAATTTAGGTTTGATTCATACTGTAAATGGCAGAACCCTTAGGAACATTAATATACAGATGCATCTGGGCGTGCAGGTCCACAGTTCCCTAAAAGCGGCAACACAAGTGGCCAAAGTGATTAAGAAGGCATGTGGCAAACTTGCCTTCATTGGCCGGGGCATGGAGTACAAGAGTTGGCAAAACATGTTGCAGCGATATAAAACCCTTGTCAGACTGCATTTGGAGTATTGTGTGCAGTTTTGGTCACCACGTTACCAGAAGATCTAGAAGCTTTGGAGAGAGTGCAGAGAAGGTTCACCAGGATGTTGCCTGGTCTTCAGGGCATTGACTATGAGTAAAGGTTAAAAAGACTAGGATTGTTTTCACTGGAAAGGTGGCAGCTGAGAGGAGACCTGATTGAGGTTTACAAAATTATGAAAGGCATAGATAGGTGGGTAGACAGAGGCCAGGGTTGAAGTTTAAATTACAAGGGAGCACAGGTTCAAGGTGAGAGGGTGAAAGCTTAAGGGAGAAATGCGAGGGAAGTTTTTCACACACTGTCATAGGAGCCTGAAATGCACTGCCAGAAGAGGTGGTGGAAGCAGGCACGTTGGCGACATTTAAGAGTCATCTGAATGGTTACATGGATATGGAGGGAATAGAGAGATACGGGCCAAATAAGGGCAGGAAGTTTGTTATTTAGTTTAGTTACAGCATAATGATCGGCACAGGCTTGGATGGCCGAAGGGCCTGTCCTATGCTGTGCTTCTCTTTTGTTCTTTTTATTTTCTAATTTCCCCTGACTCCACATCCTGGCAAAACAAATCAAACACAGTGAGCATCCATTGTAAACAGACTCTCAAAATCAAATGCTGAACATTGAATTCTGGACTGATTAGGAGACTTCTTTATGCCATATGGTAAACAACACAAAAAAGAATAGAAGATACAGAATGTTTATGCTCATTAATATTTTATCTCTGTATTTGCAGCATCTTTCTAACTGATAGTTAAAATAGCATTCGGCACATTTGCCTTCATTGCTCAGTCCTTTGACAGTAGGAGTTGGAAAGTCATGTTGAGGTTGTACAGGACATTGGTGAGGCCTCCTCTGGAATATTGTGTTCAGTTCTCGTCACCCTGTTATAGGAAGGATATTATTAGGCTGGAGAGGGTTCAGAAGAGATTTACTAGGATGTTGCAGGGTATGGAAACTTTGAGTTATAAAGAAAGTCTGGATAGGCTGGGACTTTATTCACTGGACCGTAGGAGGTTGAGAGGAGACTTTACAGAAGTTTGTAAAATAGTGAGGAATATAGGTAGAGTTAATGGTAATTGTCTTTACCCTAGAATGGGGTATTTCAAAACTAGGGGGCACATTCTTAAAGTGAGAAGAGAGAGATTAAAGAAAAATTACATGAGGGACAAATTTTTTACACAGAGGGTGGTTCGCGTGTGGAATGAACTTCCTGAGGGAGTGGTGGATGTGGGTACAGTTTCAACACTTAAAAGACATTTGGATAAGTACATAAATAGGAAATGTTTGGAGGGATATGGGACATGATCAGGCAGGTGGGACTAGTTTAGTTTGGGATTATGTTTAGCGTGGACTAGGTGGATTGAAGCGTCTGTTTCTGTGATTTATGACCCTGACTCTGTAACTCTATGATGCAAGTTACATACCAATGATAAAACTTAATTGGCTTTTAAAAACTCAAACAAAATTTTATATCTTTCACTGACTCAACAATAGACAAACAGTGAAAATAATGCAGGGCCACTGGGGAGATGGTGATACATACTGTTGTGAGAAGTTCAAATTGATAGATATTCTATACTGAAAAGCAATGGCAATTATCCTTTGAACAATTAACTAAGAACCTTGCTCATTTCTATTGTGTATTATCAACTAGTTGACTGTCATCTCTTTACAACCTTTGTGGACATTGGTATCTACCCTGAAAAATGCTCCTGCACACCTTAGATTCAAGAATGAATAGTTGACATTAAAATTCAAGTATTACCAATGTTTTTCAGAACATACATAATTTGGTCTGCCATGTGACTTCAACTATATTATGATGATGGGAGATCTAAATATTATAATAGATTTTCTGAATGGAGGTTCATTACAGATTAACAATGTTATTATTTATAACAGCACATCTACTTGAAATTACAAAGAATTCTTGTGGAATAAGCAAAGAGAACTGTTTCCACTGTCAGGTAGGTCAGTAACAAAAAAGCAAAGATTTGAGTTAATTGTCAAAATTATCACAGGAGAGATGAGGAGGAATCTTCTTTGTAGTAAATTATTGTGATCTGGAACTTGCTACCTAGAAGGGTGGTAGAAGTATATTCAATCATAAAAGGAAGATGGATTTATATTTGTACATTTTGGAGGTCTCTTGGGAAAGACCAGGGGAATGTGATTAATTGGATAACTCTTAAAATAGTTGGCATTGGCACAATAGGTTGCATAGCCTTCATATGTACGATGTGACCTTACAACTATGCTCTTGTTACAAAGATAAGCAAACACATTAGAGCATAACATATACACATACATGGATCACATTCAGCACAGCAAGCAAATTATGACTAACGCCATCAGATATTTAAGGTGAAGGCTTGCATAAATTTGAAAACTACTAGTTTAGCATTTTGGGATTCAATTTCAAAACAATTTTTAAGGACTGCTTTTTCAGAATTGTACATCATGGAGAAGTGTTTTCATTTAATTATGTTGAAATTATTCTCCTACCTTGGAACAACGAGAAGTAACTGAAGAGACAAAAAGAGTGATTTTCAGCATCCTGTTGCCAATGAAGTGTAGATAACATGGACATAGATCCTAAAGATTAAGCATAGACTCAGTTCCCTGTCTCATATCTGCTATGTACCCAAAACTCCTCTGGACTTTATGTATGATGATACTATGGCTTTAAGAGGTATATTTTGATTTTTTTTTGGAGACAGTTTGAGACAGGGATGATGAACAATCTGTTCCATGTCAATAAAGTAAACAGTTTGTAAGGCCTTGGGTTTTTTAAGTTGGAACAATACAAGCAGCATGACTGGGTGGAGTCAGGTTCCCACAGAACCAGGGTTTTAGTTTGGCTTTCAGTAGTTTTGGGGGTTTTGAAGCTGCTATATATCTCTCTATGCTATAGCAAAACCCTTGAGATTGTTCTCACTGCCAGAATTTTCCCTTGGTGTTCTTTCCTCCTGGACTGGAGAAACATTGCATCTGAGTCAATCTATTTTACTGACTTTGCCTCTGCCAAGAGATGATTTATGAAATGTTACTATCTTGGAGCAGTTGCAGTTTAGTAGTTAAATAATCTATTATTCTGTTAGGTTTTCCAATTGAGTTATACCAATTCTTCTTTCATTTGTTTGCATTTTAATTGTAAACTAAGAATAAAATGTGTTTTTTGTTTTCTTAAAGCGAATGGTGTAACCAGACGAATTACATCTGGAACACAGCACCTTACATTTTCCTTTAAATAAAATATAAGTCAGGATTGAAGCTATCCCATGGATATATTTGCAGAGGGTTTTGTGTGGTCCATAACAAACAGGGAGATCATTGGGATCAAAATCTCTGATTCCAGGTTGGATTTAGGATTATTGGACTCAAAGATAGAAAGCGGCGAGTGTTGTTTTTTTTTCCGGTGTTGCATTCGGTTGACTTAAATAGGATGTGCCTTGTGTATTAATGGCTCTTTCAGTCACTAAGAGTTTCCTGAGGGTGGAAAGAACCACTTTGGGTAGTTTACAGAAAGTGAACAAGGCAAAACTTTCAAAACTGGCAAACAAGTTGAACTTGGAGTTTTTTGTATCTTTGAGGAAAGGGGAGATAATTGCAGCAACAGCTCTGCATTTCTAATTGCCAGGAATGCAAACAGAGCCACTGGAAATTGCTAAAATTCAATTGCAAAAGTAAAAGCCTAAAATAGAGGCAACTGCAAGGGAAAAAGAAAGAGGAAAAAGAATGAAACGGTTTGAATAACAATTAAAAGGAAAATAAAAAGACAAAAATGGAAGGCCCCAGCAGAAAAGAAGGAAAAAATTTGAACTTCAGAAGTTGGCAATGAGAGAGGAAAGTCAATTTAAAATGGCGGAGGTGAAGGTAGAAGATAGGAGTAGTGAATGGGGTCAGTGATGAAAAACAAACCCATCGTGGTCAAAAACCTGGTGGGGGTCTGTTTAAATATGTCCAAGTGTTACCTAAGTTTGATGAGTAGGAAATAGAAGCCTTTTTCATTTCACTTGAATAAGTGGCTAAACTAATGAAATGGCCTGCGACCATGTGGGTATCATTGATTCAAACAAAGCTTGTACGCTGAGCTAGTAAGATATTTGCGCCACTATCAGAGGAGGTGGTACTTGAATGTGGGTCTCCTAGCTCAGAGCTACGGACATTACCACTGTACCACAAGAAACTTCCCTGAATACTCCATGGCCATGACACCATTATCTGGCAGTTGAATGGTCTCAGTCTTTTTATGAGCTACATTTAAGCAAAGCCTGATCCCAACATTAGAGTGCCTTGGGTCTCAGCATTCATGTGCAGGGAATACACACAACATCCCTGCCACTGCTCTCACCACTCACACAGGATTTGAGAGAACAAAGAAACAAACATAAAAAAAAGTGAAAAAGAGAAGAGAATCAATTTATGAGTCAAAAGTCCAGGAAAACGTTGTGCTCCTGATTATCTACGTCAGATTTCTAAATTAAAATAAAAACACTGCAATCGCAAATCAATCCATAAAATGCCGAAAACACATAACAGATCCATTAAGATCTAGAAGGAACAATGACAGATTAATGTTTCAGGTCAGAGTACCCTTATGAAGCGATAAAACAAATTGGAACAGTTGACTTGATCATTTTTGTAGCTCCCTTTTTGTCTACCTGAATATAGTTGGACTCAGATACATGAAAAAATGGTTAATTGTGGCTTCTAAAATCAGTACATTGCTCAGCAGTGAATTAATGATTCATTTGATAACCCTGGTGATAGTGGAGCTGATAGTGTGACAGCAATGTCCAAAATTCTTAGTCAATTAGTTGCTGCATTCTGTTCCATGGTTTTCCAGTGCAAAGTCTGTCTCTGAAATTCCCTGGCGTTCTCCTTGAGAGAGGGAAACAAGGAATTTAGATTCAGAATCTGCTTTCCCAGGTAATTGAAAAAGCAGCTGTATCTCTGACATCTATCACCAGGGAACCACAGCCACCACAAAGGAACTGAAATGATTTTCAACATCGTAAATCACCAAGTAGTCTGATGCTTATGTTCCAAGACTGGTAATCCTGAAGCCTGGTTTTATAATCCAGAGAATATGAGTTTAAATCTCACAAAGTTGGAGATTTTCAGTTCAATTGCTTTTAAAATCAGGAAATAAAGCACTGCCACAGTCTCCATCACTTTGTCTCAGGCAGCTGCCTATAGTAAGAAAATGGCCCTAACCACTTGTTATCATCATATTAAGCAAGTTAGCTATTCTGCACAACTGAGTGCATATGAACTTTTAAGAATCTGAACATTTCATCGATGCAACCAATCAGCCTTGTCACTTTGCCACATAAACAGGCAAATATAAAAAGCCACAATAGTAAACAGAGCTAAGAAAATGCAGCAGAGATTGATCAGATTTCACATTAAATCTATCCATAGATTGATGTTGCTTGAACTCTCCACTGCCTCCTGTAGTTATTAACTGTGTGAGCAGCTGGTGGAAATATCAAGCAACTTTAAATCGGAGGCACTCGGAAGTGCAACTCTACAAATATCAATCACTCATCCCATCCCCCCACCACCGCCTCTTGGTTTCTTGAATTCTGCAGCTGTTGTGAATCCTTTGTGACATTTTGTTGAGTCCCATCATTTTCAAAAGTTTTAGTCAACCACCAGATAGAAGAAGACTGTAATGTGCCCAATATATCAAATGGGAAATGTATCAGGAAAGGTGTCTGTACAGCTGCCATTGAAGGAAATCTGTTTCCCCGTCTATCTTAAATGAGGCACTATCTCCATCATAACACAGTTGGCTTTTAACTGCTCTCTGAAGTCACTTACCAAGTCTTTCAGTTGTATAGGAAAACTAGGGATGGTTGATTGATTTATTGTTGTCACATAGAGTCATAGAGATGTACAGCATGGAAATGGACTCTTCAGTCCAACTCATTCATCCTAAATTAATTTAATCCCATTTTCCAGCATTTGGCCCATATGCCTCTAAACCCTTCCTATTCATATACCCACCTAGATGCCTTTTAAATGTTATAATTGAACCAGCCTCCATAGATGCAGTGAAAAGTGTTGTTTTGCATGATATACAGGCAGATTGTACCATACACAGTGCATCAGGGTAGAAGAACAGAGCGTAGACTATAGTGCTACAGCTGTAGAGAAGATGCAGTGAGAGAGATCAACATTAACATTTGAGAGGTCCATTCAAAAGTCCGATAACAGCAGGGAAGAAGCTGTTCTTGAATCTGTTCGTAGGTCTAATGAAACTTTTACATCTTCTGCCTGATGGAAGACACTGGAAGAAAGTATAACTGGAGTGGGAGAGGTCTTTGATTATGTTGATTGCTTTCCCCAGGCAGTGAGAAGCATAGATGGAGTCAGTTGATGGAAGTCTGGTTTGCGTGATGGACTGGGCTGTGTTCATGACTCTCTGTAGTTTCTCATGGTCTTGGGAAGAGCAGTTGTCATATCATGCTGTGATGCATCCAGATAGGATGCTTTCTGTGATTCATCTATAAAAATTGATGTGTCCTTGTGGACATGCCAAATTTCCTTAGCCTCCTGATGGAGTAAGGACATTGTTGTGCTTTCTTAACCATCGTGTCAACGTGGGTGGACAAGGACAGATTGTTGGTGATCGTCTCTCTGAGGAACTTGACACTCTCAACCACCTCCACCAATGACGCAGACATGGGCGTGCCCTCCTCTCTGTTTCCTGAAGTCAATGATCAGCTAGTTCATTTTTCTGACATTGATGATGAGATTATTGTCTTTAAAACATGCCACTAAGCATTCAATCTCTTTCCTGTATTCTGTCTTGTTGTTTGAGATTGGAGCTACAATAGTGGTGTTGTCGGCAAACTTGTAAATTAAGTCATGAGTGTATAAGGGGTACAGTATAGTATAGTAGGATGGATAATAAATATAGAAAATGCCTACATCCTGAGAATGATTGAATAAGAATAACAAGGATCTACTTTCTATCTTATTATGGTCAACAATTGCCAGTTGCCTCTGACACCATCCTATTATCTCTTGCCGTGCTTGCTCCATTAAAACATTGGCTATATTTCCAAAGTGTAACATCAGCTCTAAACTGTTTTGTGATGAACTGAGGTCATGAAAGATACAATATGAATGCAAGCCTTTCTTTCTTGCAGTAATTTTTAAACATTTCTGCTGATTGCATATATCTGAAATTTCCCTCTGCCAATTTACAGTTAAAAGGGATCAGTTTCAAAGGGTGATGGTTATTGGTGCAGATTAAACCTATCTAGTATTGGATGCCTATCCAATGCTGTTTGGCTATGGGAGCCTAGCCTCCCGACTTGTACTTTGACTGCATGTTGTCCCAAGAAAGTGGACAAAATGAGATTCAATTACATCCTCAAAAAAATCTAAATCCAGATTTTTCAAATACAAATATTTCTGAAGATTTGGGGTTAGACTGGTCCAGTCCTGTTTAGCCTTTTCCTTTTTACTCCCCTCTGGTTTACCATTTATTAGCAGCTCCAACTATGAAGGGATAAATAATATATTTTTCTGGCAGGATCTGCTCTTGAGTTGTTCAATCAAATATTCCATACTTTTCGAGATCTAAATCTCAAGCTTGATTCTATATTTACCCGTAGACTGATATCACAGGTTATTCCATAAATGATGTAACATATCCTGTGTAATAAAATCAGAAGCTTATTAATAATTAATCATCTGGAATTCCTTTTGGATTAGCAGCACAAGAACATACTAGCAGGAATTGGCCACTTAGCCCCCTCAGCCTGTTGTGTCATTCAATAAAACCATGGCTGATTTGTGACCTGACTCCATCTACTTGATATTACCCCATATCCCTTAATGGCTTTGGATGACAACAATCAATCACTCTTGGATTTAACATTTACAATTGATCCAGTAAGAACTGACATTTTTAGAAAAGATCATTCCAAGTTTGAACTACCTTTTTGTATGTAGAAATGTTTCCTAATTTCACCTGTTCTATTACTTAACTCTATGCATTAATGGTCCATGGCTGCATGTTTTCATTATATTCTGTCTTCATGTTGAAGCAACTTCATCCTTAATCATGAAGCCCACTCTCCACTTTCTTTATCTTTCCTGCAGAGCCGGTATATTCCATTTACAATCCTTAACGTTTTGCATGTCTTATAATAGCTACCATGTCACACCCTCCCAATCTGAATTTGCATCTGTAATTCACTGAAATTGTTCCTTATAGATCATACATTTGTATAAAGAACACTTAAGTCACAAATTCTGGCATCTCCTTCTGCTCTAATGTTTGATTCAGACAATTCTTAGCTCTCTCATGATTTTTTAAATTTGCTTCTTTTAGTTTGACTGTTATCTATGGTGCCTCGATCAAAATTTCCAATGACTACCCTACTCTCTTCCCTTTCATTTGTTATTGGAATATTATCTATACAATCTTTTCTAACTGAGCTCTTCCTCCCACTTACTAGCTTAAATTCCTTCTCTGGCAAGTGCTTGGAAGAACTGATAGAGAAAGTATAAGTGATTAAATGTCAGTTGCTTCAGGATTTCAGTAAATTATGGAGATGAAAGAAAGAACAAATATTTGCATAGGATCTTTCAAAACCTTAGGACATTTAATCATTTTAAAGCTAATGAACTACTTTCATAAATGTAGTCACAGTTATCATCATCATCATTAGCAGTCCCTTGCAGACGAAAATGACTCTCTTCCAGTTTAAGGGTGAGTTCGTAGGTATCTCTACAGAGTGATATGGCTACCACAGGCTCTGTTACAATTGGGACAGAAGGTGCTCATGGGAAGGGGTTTGTGATGCAGCCTGTTCCTTACAATGTTTTCATCTAGCTTCCACTTTATCACAGTTATGTAAGAACTGTGGCAGCCAATTTACTCAAAGTAATGTCCCACAGGCATCATTGCAATAAACGATGAAAGCATTTGTTTACTTTCGTGACAATAACTGATAGATAAAATATTGATCAGGACAATAAAGAGAGTTCCTTTGTTCTTTTCTGACTGGAATTGCGGTACCTTCCATAACAACCCAAGGGGCAGGCAGACTTTGAATTTAACATCCCATCTGAAAGGTAGCCCCTATCCTGAACTCCCTCAGAACTAAATTATGCGCTGACATCTCAGGTGAAGAACTTGTATCCAAACTTTCTGAACCGTGGCAGTCACTTCAATAGAATCTTGTGGAGATTCAGATTCTTTAATTTATAATGCCATTTCACATGGTGTAGGGAGGAAATCTTGCCCAAAATTCTGAGCTTCCACAATCCCCAAACCATATTAAATAATTCAAAACAAAAGAACTGCGGATGCTGTAAATCCAAAACAAAATCAGAAATTGCTGGGAAAGCTAAGCAGATCTGGCAGCATCTGTAGAGAGAAATCAAAGTTAACATTTCAGGTCGAGTGACCTTTCAGAGGAATTTCTGTTTTTGTTTCCCAAACCATATTAATGTTGTTTGCTTGCTTTTTCTGATTTCTGTCACACTTTTAAATATCTTTTCTACATCTAAATATTTTTTTTCCAATAATAATATCTCCCAACATCTCAGTGCTGTCCCAATTTTTTTTATGTAGCATGCTAGCTTTGATGCACTTGACTTTGCTTCTTCAACTGATCATTCTTTAACTTTAAAAGAAAACATTCCTTTACTGAGCTGGTTCTAGAATAACAGAATAAATTGGAAAATTGGGTCGTGCAGCTCAGCTATCTTGATGGTTGGATAATGTTTTATGTTTCTCAATGCAATTGGATCTGTAGGTGTTTTGTCATTGTCATGAATGGGTTCTTGTATTGCAGGAGTGCACAGAGTGTCATCTCAGAGACACTCAGGGTGTCTGAAAACATCTCTCAGACAAATAATTCATTTTGAATTGTTGTTATCGTTACGGAAACAGAAGCACAGCAATCAAATTGTTCACAATAAACTTCCAGAAACATCCAGAGACATCTAAGAATGAGTGGTGTGCTGGCACAGCAGTTAGCGCTGCTGCCTCACAGCACGAGGGACCCAGGTTCAATGCCACCCTCAGGTGACTGTCTGTGTGTAGTTTGTACATTCTCCCTGTGTCTGTGTGGGTTTCCTTCCATAATCAAAAGATGTACAGATTAGGTGGATTGGCCATGCTAAACTGCCCATAGTGTCAAGGGGTGTGCAGGCCACAGTTAGAGACAAAATGTTATTTCTTCATGATGCTAATTATACATTAAAATTGGCAGACATTGGTTTCAATATGAGCCACAGTGAGTTGGTATCTCATTGAACACAAAACTCATGGAGCATCTTGTTGCTTAAGAATGTCGAATTCTGCAAGCAAGAGAAATATCCTGAAAGTGAGTCTGACCTCTGCAACATGTAGATATCAGAACTTAATTCAGTATCTGTAATTATTTTGCTGTTATTATAACAGTTATTACTGTTAGTAGGAGATAAAGCAATACATATTACCAAGTAATACCTGCATTTGCATGGACACTTTCAGGACCTCAGAGTGTCTGAAAACATCTCTCAGACAAATAATTCATTTTGAATTGTTGTTATCGTTATGTAAACAGAAGCACAGCAATCAAATTGTTCACAATAAATTTCCAGCAACAGACATCAAAGAATGGGTGGTGTGCTGGCACAGCAGTTAACACTGCTGCCTCACAGCATCAGGCACCCAGGTTCAATCCTAACCTCGGGCAACTGTCTGTCTGAAGTTTGCACATTTTCCCCGTGTCTGTGTGGGTTTCCTCCGGATGCTCTGGTTTCCTCCCACAGTCCAAAAATGTGCAGGCTAGGTGGATTGGCCATGCTAAATTTCCCATAGTGTATAGAGGGATGGGTCTGGGTGGGATGCTCTGAGGGTCAGTGTGGCTATGTTGGGCCAAAGGGCCTGTTTCCACACTGGAGGGATTCTATGATCTGTGTGCACATTAGGTGGATTGGCTGTGCTAAACTGCCTATAGCGTCAAGGGGTGTGCAGGCTAGGTGGGTTAGCCATGAGAAATGCAGGGTTAGAAGGAAGGTGGGGAAAGGTTCGGTCTGGATGCAATGCTGTTTGGAGGGTTGGTGCGGAACTGATGGGCTGAATGGTCTGGTTCCACACTATAGCAATTTTATGCATGATAAGAACACCTGTGTATTTTGTGATTCTGGTTGAGGGATAAAAGTTGATCAGAGTGGAAGGTGTGGGAGAAGCAGTTCTGTTCTGTGTAACAGCGTCTTTTATGTTCATCTTTGAGAATAGACACAACCTCATTATTATGTTATTTTCCTCAGTACCAAGCTGTAAAAGAGCACTCTGGTGCCAGACTAAGTTTGCGCTTGCTTTAGACTCAGTGACAGGATTGCAGAAACTGACTGCGGCTGACACAGTGCTTCAATATGTGGCCTTTGCAGATTAAGTTCTTCAACTAATAATTGTGCTTTAGAATTTGCAATGCAGAAAACATTCTGTAAGCATAACCACACAGAGCACCAGCAACATATGTGATGAGGATGGCAAATCCAGTGAGATCCAAACAAATCTCATTGATATTCTCTGCCACGGTTTTCTGTGCAGTGCCTTGTATTTATAAAATGTAGTTTGAATTGACAATTGCTTTCCAGATAGATTCCAATGTCAGAAGCTAACTACACCTTTGGAGACTGCAGCAAAGTTCAACCACATGTAGTTAGAGACAACAACCATTTGTATTTGTATCGTAAGAAGACATCCCAAAACACATCAAAGCAAAACAAATATTGACAAAAACTTTGTCAATGTATTTTACAGGAGAAGGAGGAGAGGTGCATGAGTTTGGTGATGAGAATTTTAACATAGTTTTTAGACTGAGAACCAACAATGGTCAGAGATAATGAGGTAGATCAGTAATGTAGAGGTGATGGGTAAAGGAGGCTTTGTCAAGGTTACAATATAGGCATCAATGTTTTTGATAAGCTCAAAATTCTGGAGAGTGAAAGATGGAATGCTGACCAGAAGAGAACTGCATCTGGGGCTACAGAAAAGGTTTTCAGTGCTGGAAAACGAAGGCAGAGCAGATAAGGGCAATGTCTTGCTGGTTAAAGTAATCATAAATATTTTGTATGCTGTTTTATGGGGACATATAGTTTAGTTGTTGGAATATTTCATCTCTCTATTTGTTATGAGTTACAATCTTCTGAACCTTATTACTGCTTGTTGTCTTTACATTCTGAACTTTAGAGAATCAGCTACAAGTAATCATCAAGGGGCAGGGTCCAGTGGGATTTCTGTTGATATCCTCCAAAATAACACTGATCATAAGTCCACAGAGGACCACTCCCGAAACCTCTCACAGTGAAAGATGTAAGAATGTATTAGTACGGTTGCAGTGTGATCCTTTATATAAATGATGCATACTTTTGTTATTCACACGAGATGTAGGTGTATTTGGCTAGGCCCAGCATCTATTGCCAATTCCTATCTGCCCTAGAGAAGGTGTTGGTGATCTACCTTCTTGAATCACTGTAGTTCTAATGGTGGATTTTTCCAGTCCCTGAATAAGGTGGGTGATGATCAATCAATTGGGAAAATTTCATGAGAACTGAAAATTGAGATTCAAAGCGGAGAAAAAAACTGATTTTCCAGGAAATGGGAATTTTGCTCAGAAACATTGATGTATCAGTAGGGAAATCAAAGGTTATGGGTCAAATGCAGTAAATGCATGGATATGAGGAATGTCGGATCAGCCATGATCCTATTGAAAGGTGGAGCAGGCAAGGGCCGAATGGCCTACTCCTGTTCCAACTTCTTATGGTCTTATGTTCCATGTAGCAAGAAACCCATCTGCATGTGTTGTGATCTTATTATTACCCCTTTTATATGCAAGTTACTATTTTCCCGGGCGGTGGAGAGAAAGTATACATGCCATTTCCCAACGTGAGAGTCTAAACAGATACAGCTTACTGGCGTCTACTCTGGGAAACCATCTTCGCCAACCTTCCCCAACTGTTCAGGGTACACTGAACTGGCAGTGACTGCCTGTACCCTCTTCCCATGGCGGTTGGCATTCACAAAGTACCAGACTCACCATAAGATCATGACATGTTTCAGGCTAACATTTAATATAGTTCAGCACTTGATGCTGCACATTGGATCTGCTGACACCTTACATTGCAATACTGTTGCCGGGCTGCTTTGCATGCTGGGAGTGGACACCAACTCATGGATTGGAACAGGGTGCTTCTTAGGATTCTTAGCTCACTTTCATAGTGTTCACTCACATTGTCCTACTTGGATTCTCACAGCTACTCTGTTGTGACTTGCCTTGTCTTTTTGATAATTCCTACCTCATTCAGAAATTAGTGCCTACATAGTAATTGCCTCATCTTTTAGCACAGACTCAAAGTCAGGCAGCATGTCATTTTTGCCTGCAATGAACAATCAAAGTGGTGGACATGTTGTTGTAAGGCACTGAGCAATGTCAATGTGCCAATTGCACAATGTGCTAGCAGCTCACGCAAAAAAATTGCTGAATGTGTTTCAATCAAATAGCCATGTCTCAATGTCTAATGGGAGTAATCCTCAGTCAAATCAAGGAGGCTGTTGTTCATCAGGATATCCAGTCACAGTCAATCAATCGATATGTGTTATCAATCCAGGGACTTGGGCACACCATCAGTCAGCTGCTTGGTTCTTGCAGGGTCAGGGTTTTGGTATCGTTATAGTCTGGGGAAAGGGTCACAGTCAATCCTCAGGTCCACTGTAACTAATCGAGGAATTAGTGGTAAGGACAGTGAGAGAGCTACACTGATATCATTCAGAGGTCTGGTTACTCATGAGTTGAGGCAGTTTTTCCAAGTTTTTCCAAGCAAGGGGGCTGGGCCACATTCAATCCAGGGATCCGCCACTGACCTTCAAAAGGAGTTAACAGGGCCCAATGTTGTAGTGGGGAACTTGGGGAAGTCAGGTGTTAGGATTTGAGGCAGCATGATGCAATGCAGAGGGGATAATACTTGTGACGTGGGTAGGGGATAATTCAACATATAACGATGGGAGACAATAGAGATTTCAGGGCTTGGGTTCCTGTAGAGAGTGTGTCATTGACAGTCACCATCATCTTAGCTTTGATAAGTGGGCAATGCATCACCATGTTTGGGAGAACTAAGTTCTGAGGCTTAGGGAGTAAAGTGGGGGCATGAAGATTTAAGTGAAAGAATTGGGTGGGAACGCATGGAATCTCAGAACGAAAGGGGGTTGGCAGGGAGTGCAAGGTAGAAAGGAGCATGAAGGTTTGTGGTGTATCTTAGATTGACAGATTGAACCTGCAACACAGTTTTGTGAAAGGCTACCTGTGTGGATTTCCATCTTCATCCGAACGACAGATTTGCTGTCAAAATGAAATATGACTGCCACCAAAGTCAAAGAAGGTGCTGGACAACCTCTGCAAGATGTATCACAGCAGAAGTTCTGTTCAGGAGATGGAATAGATACAGGAGATCTACAGTCCATCCTCCTCAATAACATTTCCTGCAAATGAATGAGATACATTGCCTCTGTAGAATAAGGATGTTGTGGAACACCATTGTAGAGCAATGTTATCTGCTGGAGCAGGGTTTGTGATCTGAAAGGATGGGTAGCCATTATATATCAGTCATCATCAAAGTGACAGTAGCGCAGAAGTTTTATGGAACAGGCTGCTTCCAAGGATCCACTGGGGATCTATCAATCCCCAAGCCAACAATTTATTGAGACTATTACTGATAGAAATTTTCCCAGATCACACAGCTATCTCATTTCACCATGACGGGTCAGTGCTGCAAACCAACCAGTAGATTTTGTCAACAGCTGGCTTCCTTTTGGTATATGGTGCTGCAGGTTGTACACATGAAATGTCATGAGAACCATATCATAATGAGGCTTCATTAATAGAAAAGGCTTCCATTCAATCAATCCACAAACCATGTGTGGTCATCTTTGCCACACCTTAAAGATCTACACCAGGTACCCTGGAGCCTGTACCCTTGACAACACCAGGTTCCTGGTTCATTTCAGGTATTGGATACCTTCTAAGGATGAATGCTGAGAGACAATACCCCAGCTGAGGCTGGCCATAGATACAATGCAGATCAATCTTCAACCTTCATGGAACAGAAGGTAGGCCTCCTAAAGATGAGAACTTGATGCTGGGATCTATTTTAGGAGAGGGAGTCAATGAAGTAGACTCCAGACAATGTGTGCCATGTAACCTTAGCCTGCTATGCATTGTACAGCTAGAGGCAGGCAGCAAGGAGGTATGAAGGAGGCTGAAGAGCTGGGAGAGAGGCAGCAGTTGTCTGAGAAGGATGATGAGGAGACTGAATTGGAAGAACATCACCCTCTGAACAATAGGAGTGGTGCAGCCTCAGGTACCACACATCAGACAGGATTTAAAGGAAACCCACTTCCAATGGATGTGAGTTGAGTAAAGAGATCATTCATTGACTGGAAATTTGTTGCTCCCTAAAAGTCAAGCAGCTCCAGTTTAGTTCCAGAAGCAAATGTTTTTTCTTTGTTTATTTTTTGTTGCTTTTTCTGTTTAATTAAAGTTAATATTAACAACTATTTGAAAGAGCTATAATGTGTCAAGCTCCCACATTCAATGATGACGAGATGTTATGCAATGCTAGGCTTAGGGCAAGACTAATGGTACTTCGGATGAGTAGCCTCTGTACCTTCATTTCATGTTGCAGCTGTATAAGACTTTAGTTAGGCCACATTCGGGGTGCGGCTCTGATTGCCACACTATAGGAAGGATGCGGAGGCTTTGGAGAGAGTGAAAAGGAGGATTGGAGTGTATGAGCTTTAAGGAGAGGTTGGACAAACTTGGATTGTTTTCGTTAGAGATCAGAGGCTGAGGGGCGACCTGGTGAAAATATATAAAATTATGAGACAGATGGATAGGGTGGATAGTCAGTCAGAGTCTCGTTCCCAGCGTGGAACTGTCAAATACTAGGGAGTATAGGTTAAAGGTGATGGGGGAAAGTTTAAAAGAGATGTGGAGGCAAGATTTTTTTTTGCCAGAGAGTAGTAGCTGCCTGAAATGCAATGCCAGGGGAGGTGGTAGAAGCAGATACAACAGCAATGATTTAGAGCCATTTAGACAGACACATGAACAGGCAAGCAATAGACAGCTACAGACCATGTGCAGGCAGAAGAGATTAGATTAGAATGACATCATGGTCAGCAGAGAGTTGGTGGGCTGAAGGGCCTATATCAGTGCTGTACTGTTCTACATTCTATGTTCATTCTTGTAGCTACATCAGCAATGGCATTGATCAGACAGGAGTTGATGTAAAATGTATTTACAAGTGTGATACTTTACTGTTAATAGAACATCACCCATGCCAACCAGGTGCTCTCAGTATCTTTGTAACAGGTATCCAATCAGATACATCCTCTGGTCCTTTCTCTATGACCCTGCGAATATATTCTCTTCGAGTATTTATCCAATTGCCTTTCAAAATCACAAATGAGTCTGCTTCCACTACAACTTCAGGCAGCGTGTTCCAAAATATAACTACATCACTGTGTAAAAGTCAGTTTTCTCATGGGCAGGGTTTAATAGATGACAGGGTTTACCGCTCCACCACTGGAAAATGTCAGCAGGGAACAACCCATAGCCTGTCCAGCTGCCCTGCATTCAGTTAACACTTTGAGAAGTGTTAATTAGCCTGAGGCAGACCTTCCAGCGAGCAATTCCTTCCTCTAAGAGCCACCATCCGTCTGATTGATTGGTAGCTCTCTGGTCTCAGCAGAGCCACACAGAGCAGAAGTAAATACAAACCAGCAGCTGAATTTAAGGCAACATTGGGAGTTTTGTATTGCATTAAGACAAAAGGGTCTGGGAGTTTAAAGGCAATGGAGGAGAATGGCACCCAATGGGAGATGTGATGTCAAAAGTGTGAGCTTTGAAAAGGCTTCACTGCCAGGCCCCCTCTCCTCCCATCTCTGAGCTCCTCTCACTGGATATAGAGCAGGAGGACAACCTTGAGTGACCATTAATTGACCACTTGAGGACCCTGATTGAGGTGAGGGCTGCCATTTGCATCCCATGCATGTCCCTTACTTTTTGACAAAACTGGGGATGGGGTAATAGGTGGCAGGGATATCACCAGGAAAATGTAATTAGCAAACACCATGTGAAAATCCATCTGCATGGAATCACACAATTCTATTCCATCTCACCTCATGATCTGTGTCTTCTAGCTATCGACATTTCTGCTCCCGGAAGCAGTTTCTCCTTGTACACTTTTATATGCATAAACACATCTAGGTCTCTCAATTCCTGTATCACCTATCCTACATTAAATTACATCTTTCATGCATCTATCAATTTTGCCAGTATCCCTAAACACTGTTACTCTCCTCTTCCTTGCTCAATTCAGTTCTAATTTCCTGTCATCTGAGAGCTTTGAAATTATGCCCCTTACAATGAAGTCCAGGGCTTTAATTTTGTCAACAAGTCTGTTTGCAGTATTCTATCAGATGTCTTTTGGAAGTTCAGGTACACAGCCACTGTATAACCCTCATCAACCCTATCATTCAGTTCAGTAAAAGACTCACGCAAGTTAGTCAAACACGATCTGAATTTGACAAATCTATGCTGACTTGCATTTATTAGCGCAAATGAAAGTTAATTTCATTCTGGATTACTTTCTGTTGAAGTTCCATCATTGATATTCAGGTGACTTGCCTTTAGTTTTTATCCTTTTACCCATTTTTAAACAGGTTGTAACCGTTCATAATATCCCAGTCCTTGCAGCTTCTGTCTTCATCTCCCTCAGGAAAGCTCGGGTGCATCTCTGCCGGATCATATTTTATTTAAGGTGTACCAACTTTAAGTAGCTTTTTTTGTATCTATTTTTATACTTTCCAATATCATTACTATCTCATCCTATATTGCTACAACAGGCGTAACCTCTGATCTTGAAAAGACACATAGAAAGTACTAATTAAACAACTGTCAAAGGCTCTACTGCCTCAAGAATATCTCATTTTTAATCCCTAAAAGGCTACACGCATCCATTGAATACCTAGTTGTGATAAGACCTTTTAGATCCCTATTACATTGATTGTTAATTTATTTTCACAAACTCAGTTTGCTCTTTTTTATTCAATTCTTTCCCCATTCACTTTTTTTTAGATCTTTTCTTGCTTTCAATATTCAACTTGTTCTTCTATTGTATGATGAATTTTAACTTTAACAGGAAACTTCTTTGTCCATATCTTTTTTAATCTGTTTAGGCATAGATTTCATCTCAGTTGAGAATAACATCCCACTCCGTCTATATTGAAAAGCAATCAGGAATAAATGCCTATTCTTGTTTGTATAAGTTATGTCACCACTGCCATGAGGCACACACAGACTGCTGGCAGATAACCCTGAGCTCATTTCATTAAAGTCCATGTGCACTTCGAGCATGGTGTCAAAGTGGCACTGAGATAAATGTGGCTGAGCTAGAAGAAAGCACAGTTACTGACAAGAAAACACAGGCCCGTGCACAACTGTGAGCCACCAATGGAAAAGAAGTGAAGATCAACAAAGCAAACCACAGTTAAAACACTGCTCAGCATAAAACAGCTGCAGCATGCCACATTCCAGCTCCCTTTCAAATTGCTGGGGATGTGAGGTGGAGTTGAGGATTCTCCTCTGCGCAACAGCAAAATTATGCAATAGTTCTGAGTTTTTTGAGCAAACCAGAACAAGTACAAACTGCTACACTTTCATCACTGTTAGCAAGAGACTGCTTCAAACAGAGAACAGCATAGCACAGGAAAAGGCCTTTTTGCCTCTATGCTGTCGATTTCCCTCTATTCCCTGTCTAGTTATAGACCTGCGAACATGGCTCTTAAGTGTCGCTTTTGTAAACATTTCCACCACCTCCTCTAACAGCGCATTCCAGGCACTTACCACCCTCTGTATAAAAAAAAACTGCCTCTCACATCTCCTTTTAACTCCCTTTTACCTTAAACCTATCTCTCCTAGTAATTGACATTTCTACCATGGAAAAAAATATTCCAACTATCCATTCTCTCCATGCCTCTCATAGTTTGGTAAACTTTTATCAGTATAATAATGCTCAAGTGAAAACAAAACAAGTTTGTCCAATCTATCCTCATAGCTAATACCCTCCAAACAAGGCAACATTCTGCCAAATTGTTTCTGTAACCTCTCCAAACCATCCACATCCTTCTGGTAGTGTAGCAATCCAAACTGTACATAATATTCCAAATGTGGCCTCACTGAAGTTCTATACAGCTGCAACATTACTAGCCAATTTTTATTCTCTCTGCCTGATTAATGAAGGTAAGCATGCCAAATGCCTTCTTGACCACCTTATTCACTTGTGTTGCCACTTTGAGGGAAATATAGATCTGTATGCCTAGATTCCTCTGTATGTTGATGCTACCAAGGCTACTGCCATTTACTATATACTTCTCCCCTGTATTCGATCTTCCAAAATGCATCACCTCACATTTATCAGAGTTAAACTCCACTTGCCATTTCTCTGACCAAGCCTTCAGTGTATATATATTCTACTGTTCAGATCTATATTCAGATCTAACCCTGAATTTGTTATTAAGCCTGCTGATAAGGGTGGTGCTGTTGTAGTCTGGCGTACTGACCTCTACCTTGCAGAGGCTGAGCACCAGCTCTCAGATACCTCCTCCTACCTTCCCCTGGACCATGGCCCCACCATGGCACATCAGGCCATTGTATCCACTATGGTTATGGATCTCATTTCATCCGGTGATCTCCCTACCTCTGCTTCCAAGCTAATAGTTCCCCAACCCCGCACAGCTCGTTTCTACCTCCTGTCAAAAATCCACAAAAAGGACTGTCCGGGTAGACCCATTGTTTCAGCCTGCTCATGCCCCACAGAACTCATCTCTTCCTACCTTGACTCAGTCTTCTCTCCCCTGGTCCAACCCCTACCCACATACATCCATGATTCATCTGATGCCTTACACCGGTTTCAAAGCTTCCAGTTTACCGGCTCCAGCCACCTCCTTTTTACCATGGATGTGCAATCCCTTTACACATCCATTAGCCACCAGGAGGGTCTTAGGGCTCTCTGCTTCTTCCTAGAGCAAAGACCTGAACCATCCTCACCCACCAACACCCTCCTCCGCTTGGCTGAGCTTGTCATCACCCTAAACAACTTCTCTTTCAACTCCTCTCATGTTCTTCAGGTAAGAGGGGTTGCCATGGATACCTTCATGGGCCCTAGTTATGCCTGTCTCTTTGTGGGGTATGTGGAATATTCCTTGTTCCAGTCCTATTCTGGCTCCCACCCACAACTCTTTATCCGATACATCGATGATATCATCGGTGCTGCTTCCCTTTCTCGTCTGGAATTGGAAAACTTCATCAATTTGGCCTCCAATTTCCACCCTGCACTCACTTTCACCTGATCTATCTCCGACTCTTCCCTTCCCTTCCTTGACATTTCTGTTTCCATTTCTGGGAATAGACTGCCCACTAATATCCATTACAAACCCACTGACTCCCACAGCTACCTGGACGATACGTCCTCACACCCCACTTCCTGTAAAGACTCCATCCCATTCTCTCAGTTCCTCCGTCTCCGTCGCATGTGCTCATATGAGGCCAACTGCAACAGGGGAGCCTCCGAAATGTCCACATTCTTCCTCAACCGAGGATTCCCCAGCTCCATTGCCGACAGGGTCCGACCCATCTCCCGCACTTCTGCCCTCACCCCTTCTCTTCCCTCCCACAACAGCGATAGGGTTCCCCTCATCCTCACCTTCCATTCAACCAGCATCCACATCCAGAAGATCATCAGATGCCATTTCCGCCACCTCCAGCAAGGTGCCACCACCAGACACATATTCCCCTCCCCTCCCTTGTCCGCCTTCCGCAGGGACTGTTTCCTCCGGGACACCCTGGTCCACACTTCCTTCACCCCCAACACCTGCCCACAGCCCTATGGCACCTTCCCCTGTAGCTGGCAAAGGTGCAATACCTGCCCATTTAACTCCTCCCTCCCCAGTATCCAAGGGCCCAAACATACGTTCCAGGTGAAGCAACACTTCACCTGCACTTCCCAGAATCTAGTGTACTGCATTCGCTGCTGACAATGTGGCCTCCTTTACACTGGGGAAACGAAGTGTAGACTTGGTGACAGCTTCGCAGAACATCTACGTTCTGTTTGCAAAAAAGACCCTGAACTACCTGTTGCCTGCCACTCAATGCACTACCCTGCTCCCTGGCCAACATCTCTGTCTCTGGCTTGCTACAGTGTTCCAGTGAAGCCCAACGCAAGCTGGAGGAACAACACCTCATTTTCCTCTTGGGGACCCTACAGCCCTCCAGACTCAATATTGAGTTCAATAATTTTAGGGCCTAAACTCTCCCATGTCCCAGCCCCCTACCCCACACACCAGGCCTTGTTACCACATAGCCTGCCACTACACACCCCCTGTTGTTAGTCACTAACAGTCCCCATTAACAACTATTCACCCTCCCAGCCTGATCGTTAGCAACTCCTTTGTCTGTCCAACTGTCTTTCTCTCTCTTTGGGCTCTATCCTATCGTTTACTCTCAACCCCACCCACCTCCCTATTTTCTGCATATAAACTGACGTTTTCCCAGCCGCCATCAGTTCTGAGGAAGGGTCACCGGACCCGAAACGTTAACTCTGTTTTCTCCTTCACAGGTGCTGCCAGACCTGCTGAGCTTTTCCAGCAACTTTGTTTTTGTTCCATATATTCTACTGTATTCTCCTGCAATCCTCCTCACTATCCACAGATCCTTGAACCTTTGTGTCACCTGAAAACTTACTAACCAGGCCAATTACATTCTCTTCCAAATAATCTCCAGTCCAAAAAACACCCTTCCACTGCTACTGTCGGTCTTCTATGACCGAGCCAGTTCTGTATCCATCTTACCAACTCACCGCGAATCCTTCATGGCAATCTCAGCTGGTGCAGGAATTGGAACCACACTGTTGACATCACCCTGCATCACAAATTAACGATGGTCATCCAACTCAGTAGCCTGTTTCAGCTTGCGAAACAGTGACTGGGACAGAGTCAGAACGGATTTATGAAAGGGAAATCATGTTGACAGGAGAATGGAACCACTAGAGTGATTAGGGCCATTTGATGTGGTTTATTTGGAATTCCAGCTTCCGATAAAATCCCACATAGCAGAGTAACATGTAACATTAAAATGCATGGGGTTGCGGGTAGTGTACTGACATGGATAGAGAACTGTTTGGCTGACAGGAAACAGAGAGTAGGATTAAATGGGGGGGCATTTTCTGAGTGGCAAGGAGTGACTAGTTGGGTAACACCAGGATCAGTGCTTGGAATATATGTTCACAAAGTAAAATAATGATTTAGACGAGGGAATTAAATGTAACATATCTGAGTTTACGTACAACACAAATCTGGGAGGAAGAGTGAGTTGGGAGAGGATGCTTCAGTGTAATTTGGACAAGTTGAGTGAGTGGGCAAATACATAGCAGCTGAAGTATAATGTGGATAAATGTGACGTTCTCCACTTCAGTTGCAAAAACAGAAAGATTGATTATTATCTGAATGGTGATAAATTGGGAAAAGGAGAGGTGCAATGAGACTTGGGTATCCTTGTACAGCAGTCACTGAAAATAAGCATTGAATAAGGCAAATAGTATGTTAGCCTTCATAATGAGAGGATTCAAGAACAGAAGCAGGGATGTCTTGCTACAGTTCTACAGGCCCCTAAAGAGGCCACACTTGGAGTACTGTGAGGTGATTTGGTCTCCTTGTCTGAGGAAGTATGTTTTGGCTGTGAAGGGAGTGCAACAAAGGTTTATTGGACTGATTCCTGGGACGACAAGGCTGACGTATGCAGAAAGACTGGATTGGTTAAGATTATATTCATTGGAATTTAGAAAAATGAGTGGGGGTTCTCAGAAGCCTAAAGCATTCTAATAGGACTTGACAAAGTAACACAGGAAAGATGTTCTCAATGATTGAGCAGTCAAGAACCAGGGGTCATAGTTTAAGGATGTGTGAACAGAGATGAGGACAAATATCCTCACCCAGACAGTGATGAGCCTGTGAAAGTCTTTGTCACAGTAAGTGGTTAACAGTAACAGTTAATGTTTTCAATGAGTTAGATATAATGCTTATGGCAAAAGGGTTGAAAGGGTTTGGGGAGAAAGCAGGAACAGGGAACTGAGTTAGATGATGAGCCTTGATCATATTGAAAAGTTAAGTTGGCTTAAAGGATCAAAAGGCCTATTCATGCTCTAATTTTCTATGTTTCTACGTTTCATATTATGGGAAAGAGAGTCTATTCATCAATACATAATTTTATTCACTCAGGTCGCTGAAATAGGTGAATTTGAGCAGCAGAAAGATGAGCTAATTAAAAATAAGATTTTTTAAGCCTAAAATGATCCTATCATGGCAAAAGAGGGGAATCTGATTTGCGAAGAAGTTATAAATGTGCAGAAACACTGAGCTTGTAAATCAACAGCCCCAAAGCACACATGGGAGCACAAGTGAGTTTGTCAACAATGTAGAGAAAAGGATACGCAAATGATCAACAGAAACATCAAGCTGTAAGGACAAGTATTATGGAGGCCATCATTGGTGGAGGTTTTAAAGGCAGGAACCTAAATCATTTTGCAAGAAAGTCTTCAGCTAAGAAACTGACAGACAAATCTATGAAGATAACAAAGATGTTTGCTACAAAGATGTCAGACAAAATTCCAGATGAATCAAACAGGACTACTCAAGAGATGTTAGATGATGATTTGGATCATTCAATCTACACCTTACAGCAAGTTGGGATTCACAAATCTAAGGGAGAAAAAATATCTCTATTACATTGATAATGGCAGAATGAGAATGTAAAAGAATATGAAGTGCCAGATAATCATTGGCACTTCTCAGATCTGTCAGCTTCTCAAATCCTTCCAACTCTTTCTTATTATTCCCAAAAGGAAAAAGAGTGCATGAAGCTATGTAACACAAACTGACTGATGCGATGTCCAAATTTTGGTGAATACAGAACTCTTCTACAAGTTTAGACAATAGTCAACAAGGATCAACTGCAAGAAGGGTCCATCACCTGTGTTGATAAAAAAAATGCCAGATTCTCAGTTTGGACAGTTGAGTTGACAAAAAATAAACAAATG
>NC_063337.1:103378146-103402063 GCF_021869965.1 Rhincodon typus | reverse complement strand
ATGAACACAGCAGGCCAAGCAGCATCATAGGAGCAGGAAGGCTGACGGTTCGGGCCTAGACCCTTCATCAGATGAAGGGTCGAGGCCTGAAACGTCAGCCTTCCTGCTCCTATGATGCTGCTTGGCCTGCTGTGTTCATCCAGCTCTACACCATGTTATCTCAAATGATTATTTATGCTTGGTCTGGCTGTCGCCCTCTTATGAGTGGTGATTTACCACCTGCTGCTTCTAACTGATATGCAGTGTCAATTTAGCAAATAGTTAACAAGTGATTGTGGTTAATTGATTAATTAATTGATAGGGTAGAAATAAAAGGGAAACAATGTGATGGTTAATAAGTGAAGTAATATAATAGATAATATGGTGATGAGGCAAAAAAGGACATTCAATTGTATGTAAGAACACTTTGGGTATTAAAAAAAGAAGAAAAATAAAGGTGTTACACGGGAACTGATGGTTGGAATGAGCTATAAGACTGAGCATTTAATAAACTCCAGTAATAAAGAATTGTGGCTTGCATTCTGTTCGATCAACGAGCTTGGATCCAAATTTCAACTTTCTACATCAGTGCTCAAAGTTACAAATGCCAGATCAAGAAATGGGGTTTCTATCAGTGATGTGATGTTGTTTTCTCTCTGCCTCGTGGGTTGCCTGTGGTTGGATAGATAACAGTTCTTGGATGTATGGAATCAGAAAATCAGAAAAGAGGTGACCTTCTAAGCATTTATAAAATCACGAGGGCTATAGATAAGGTGAATGGCAAATGTCTTTTTCTCTGGAATGGGGGATTTCAGGATGAGGGGGCATATTTTTAAGGGGAGAGGAGAGAGATTTAATAAAAGACATGAGCGGTAATTTTTTTTCACAGATGACTGTCCATATGTGGAATGAACTTCCTGAGGAATTGGCACAGTTACAAAGTTGAAAAGACACTTAGGTAAGTACAGGAATAAGAAAGATTCGGAGAGGTATGGGCAGGCAGGTTGGACTAGGTCAGTTTGGGATTATGTTCAGCATGGACTAGTTGGACTGAATGGTCTGTTTCCGTGCTGTATGACTCTATGACTCTAAGAATGTTGGATGGGAGCAGGAGGTTGGTTCAGAATGCATGATCACACCACCAAAACCATGCGCATCATATTGGATGTGTGTCAGATGAGAGCTGAGAAGGCGATAATTCATGAATATACTAGTCCTTCCGTGTTATTAGTAATTCCAGATTTCACAGGTTCAGTACAAACAGCACTATGATGCTACATGCTATCTCCTTGATAGAGCACTGGAGTTTCAGATATCGTAGTCCCACATTAGATCTGCTCTTCATCCCTCTCTTGTCCATTATCTTTTGTGCGAGAGTGAAGAATGTCAAGATTGCCTCACACTTTTGAATACAATACCTATTATCGCAGAAGGTATATGGAGGAAGTGAGGCTGTGTGCAAGGCTAGAAGCATCGATAGGTATGTGATGGTAAGGAGGGATATCTGGATACTTTTCATGAGGCCTGAGTGAAAATATTGAGCCCCTTTTTGCCTTGGAGTGAATTGAGACACTCCTCAACTTCAGAAACCCCGAACCTTTGATTCAGAAATTGCAAGCATTTGCCACAGGATACATGAACCATTCTAGAGTTCTCAGGGCACCGCATACACCTACATCAAATGGAGAGGAGCTCTATTTCAAGAGAATGATGTGTGTGTTTCAGACACTGACTGAAAATAAATGTGTTCTTTGTATCATTTGTCTTCTGTGCATGACGTCATGTTACATCATAGTTCTTGTCTTCATTTCTGCATCAATTAGCTTAAAAATAATTTGTCATAACCATTAATTTCCAAAAGCATGCCCACTCCAAATATCACAGTGTTGTAACAGTGCTGTTATACTTTAAGTACAATAATTCAATAGAAACATATCATTTTCTCTCACACTTCTGTATTTTTCATGCTAGATAGCCTCTGGCAGATATGTGAAATTACTGTGATGAAAATCAACAGGTTTTGGATTCTGTCCATTGTTAATTGGCTAAATTGGTGTGTAGCAATGCAAGTAACCAAAGACAGAATGAAACAAAGCAGAGGAGAGTTAACCAGAATCCAATTTACACTCTGTGTACAAATTCCTTTCTATTAAACAACAAATGTCTGATATCATTAAGGTTCTTCCTTACATTTTACTAAATTTGGAGTCAAAAAGAGCAGCCTTTATAATAAAGTCATGCTCTTAGCACATTACATAGGAGAAGAAAAGTAACTTGTTTGAGGACAATGCAAATATAGATACAGCCATCCATCACTTTGACAGATGAATGTTCAGCAAAAAAGAAAGAGCGGATTATTGTCTTGCCTATTGAAAATGGTTTAATGGCCTTCATAACTACACATGAGAATACTTCTGAGCAAGGTCTTTCCAGAGTGTGATGATGTGGAAGTGACTCAATGCTATCAATGTTAACTATGGATTGTTGATTTAGTGGTTTGCTGAAGTGTTCTGCTGATTGAGAGAGCACCTCATGCCATCTGAGGGGATGGCTGTTACACTGTCGGATTTGGAGCAATAGACTGATCACAGAACTTCAAGTAGAGCCTTCACATTGATTCTCTTTTCAGCAACTGTTTGAAGCCCATCATCAGTTCTTCTACTCTTAGTTGGCTTGCAGCTGGTGGTTTCTTGTCAGATGTGTAATACCTGTGAACATTGTATACTTTGCCTAGATGTTTGCCTAAGTTTCCATCATTGTTACCAAACCAGTGATGGTGCTTTTACTTAATGACCACAGATGCTGTGCTGCAAAATTGTTTACTCTTTCGGGGAATTTTCAAAGGCAATATTGCCTTCAGCAATTCAGTGGATAGTTTGTATTCTAATATTTCTCTCTTAGTAATATCTTCAAGAACATTTGTCTCAAGCTTCCTTTGAGACTTGATTTAATGCTGAGGTTCCTTAGATATTTCTTCAAATACACAATATTCTATCAAGATGTTAGTCAGACCATTTTGCACCTGCGAGCCCATGTCCTTGAGATACAAGTCTACTTGACGTCTAAAATATATTTGACTTGCCCACTTGCTGAGTTATGCTTGTGGCATCATAGTCAATTTGAATGCTGCTGTTAGAGGTACAATGTGGACACACACAGTAGACAGGAAGGAAGTTGCAGTGGGATTATAACTCACTCAGAGGTAGTAAGAACTGCCGATACTGGAGTCTGAGATAACACAGTGTGAAACTGGAGGAGCACAGCAGGTCAGGCAGCATCAGAGGAGCAGTAAAATTGACGTTTCAGGTCGGGTTGAAATATCAGCTTTCTTGCTCCTCTGATGCTGCCTGGCCTGCTGTGTTCTTCCAGCTCCACGCTGTGTTATCTCAGACCCCAGTATCGGCAGTACTGGCTATCTCTGAGGAAGTTGCAGTGTTGCCCAGTTGCTCAGAAGCTTGAGTTAGTTTCAAATACTTGTATATGATTAGCTTTATATTAAGGGTCAACGTGCCCGATATTACCAGTGATCATATTTCATCTTTAGGCTGAGATTCAAACTGTAAAGTAGAAGAAGATTGCATTTGTGCTCTTTTGTGAACCTGGGGTTTGTTTCTATGCTATGAGAGAAAACTGTTGATTCAGAATTTCCAAAAGCAAAAAACAACACTTAATCAACCCTCTCCTTTTAACATCAAGAAATTGGAGTACAACAGATGAAATCCCAACCTCTCCTGGACTCAGCAAAATCTCAACTTTCCGATGTCATGATACCTTTCATCCTTTTGTGTCTTTTGCATTCCAACTCTCAAAGAATTTCAAGGATCTAGTTTTTGCACACATCATTGTATAAAGTTTTGTTTTATTCTCTTGTGGAATGAAGGAGTTGCTGGCTGGCCAGCATTTATTGACCATTTTTACTTGTCTTTGAGAAGCTGCCTTCCTGATCCGCTGCACTCTATGTGTTGTAGGTTGATCCACAAAGCCATTGGGATGTAAATTCCAGGATTTTGATCCAGGAACAGTGAAGGAAAGGTGATATATACCTAAGTCAAGACAATGAGTGGCTTGAAGGGGATCTTGCAGGTGGTAGTGCTGCCCTTGTCCTACTAGATAGAAATGACCATTCATTCGGAAGGTCCTGTCTAAGAATCTTTTGGTGAATTTCTGGAGTGCATCTAGTAGATGATACACTCTGCTGCTACTGAGCATTGGTGGTGGAGGGGGTAGATGTCTGTGGATGTAGTGCCAATCAAGCAGGCTGCTCTGTCCTGGATAACATCAAGATTCTTGAGCATTATTATCAATCTCTTCTCAATGCTTTGTCCATTTCAATGTTCATACTCAGTCTCTTGGTGATGTATTTTCTTGAAGTAGATGAAAACTGTTTTCAAGACAGACATTAGATTGCGTAGGATCCCTTCTCCAACTGATCAAAACATACATTCCATGGTCAGCATCATTTATGTGCAGTGGACAGTGTCGAGGCCTTTAATGGCATAATTGTCAGAACTCACAAAGTGCTGCAAGGGAGTTAGCACTGAGGATTGGCTACCCTTATGACTTAATGAGAAAGAATGTCAAGAAATGAACTGGTTTCTGAGGTAGGGAAACCATGCTATCTTAAAATCTTATGAACTCATTGAACAATACATGATCTAAATAATTCTAATTTGTTGGTTCGACAAAGTATTGTTCCAGGAAATGTCACAGAAGTATTCTGTAAACTCATTTTCTAGACTACCTTTATGAAATGAATTTGTTCAGTCTATGTGATGATTAAAGTCCCCACCATTATTACACTGCCTTGATTACAAGCTCTAATTATTTCTTGCTTTCTGCTCTATCCAGTGTAATAATCATTGTTATAGAGCCTGTCAACCACTACTATCCAGATTTTCAGACTGTGCATTCCAAATCTCCACAAATACTGTCTCCTCTGAGCCAAGATCTAATCTTACTACTACTCTTGTGTCATCCTAGGCTAGCTGGGACACTTCTTATTTTGCATTCTGCCTTTGCTTTCAAAATGTTGTATATCCTGGAATATTTATTTCTGAACCTTGATCAGCTTGTAATTATGTCTCTGTGGGGCTGATTAGATCAAAACCTCTACCAGAAATCTCGATTTGCGTCATTAGTTCTTCTACCTAATTATGAATGGTTTGTGCATCAAAAAAGATTTAGAAATTATGATTCTTCACATAGACCTTATTTACCAATGTACTGTTACTGTTAAACAGACATCAGTGTCACACGAGTTCAAACTTTATCCTAAATTTCTCTCAAGTCATAAACTGTATGATGAAATTCAAATGGTAAGGAAATCTGTTGTTCCTTGCAAATTTCTTCAAATCAGTTTTCTTTAAATAAATTAACTTCTCCCCATTCGGAAAGTGCTGATATTTAACCAATGAGTGAAGAGGAGGAGAACAACCTTTCATTAATTATTAAGGCCCATTAATTAATCAGTACAGGAAGAAATGTAGTTAGATTTAATAAGAGATATATTCTCATAAAATTAAAAACTGACATTTTTATTTTAAAACCAATAACACTTTACTTAAACTTTTCTTTTTAAATATACTGTAAAATATGCTTTCAAAAATTAGAGAGTCATGCTGTCTCCTGTAAAGTAAACATAATTGGATATTTGCTAGAGACAATCCACTTTTCATTTCAACTCAGACTTTGCTATCATGCATATTTCTTATTTTTACTAATACCTCCATACAAATAACCCACCTGAATCAATACAGCCATAAAACTGTGTGAAGTATCTGAATTTTGAAGGACTAATATCTTCTAAATGCACTGTAAGACATATATGTATAAAGCACACTGGGAGGTCACACATTCTAAATTACCAACTAATTCATCATTGCTTTGATTTACACATCTCTGCTAAGTGCCATTTTACATAATTGCACATCCAGCTAAGAGGCCCTCCTGCTGTCCGCACACATTGCGCACGCTCCAAATAATTTTGCAATAACAAAAGCGTTGAAAATTTTGAGAAGTACAATCGCCATTTTGGGCAATATGCATTTCCAGAACTCTGACTTCCGACTGCATCTATCTGTCAAATCAGTCCCTAATGATTCACAAAGTTAGTGAGGAGTCAGTTGGTGCCACCACTTAGCTTGCCTCAGCTGTACACTCAACTAAGATTCTCAAATGAATGAATTATCAAGGTTTAACATTTGTTTTGGTCAATAGATTCTTAAACTTACAATGGGCGTCACTTCAGTGTGTTCTCACGGCACCTTTGATTATCTCAAAGAGTATCTCACAGCTCAAGTTTTTGATTTTGCAGACTGGTATTTTGTTCCTTCGGCATAAAGACCAGCAGCAGTACGACCAACTGTAGGCTATAATGTTATGGAAGAGCAGATGGTGGTGATATGAAGAACATATTGGCATATCACCTCTCCTGCCAACTGCTTCACCACAGAAAATTCTACAGTTCAGTGAGAAACTGCATCTGATGAAAGACTGGTTGAGATGAGAAGCTATCAATAAAGTTGTATCAATTAGTTGGAGATGACTTGCAGCACCCATTTTTCAGGGCAATGAAAGAAAGTATCAAGGCCAAGTCAAGAGCGTTATCAATTTATTAGGGCAGATAATCAAAAACCAGATCAAAACGGTAGGTTTTGAGGAGGGTCTGAAAGGAGAAAAGAGAAAAAGAGAAGAGGTTTGGGTGGGTGGTGTGGAACTGAGAGCTGACATCCTAGGCATTTGAAAGCACAGCCTTCAACAGGGGGCTTCAAAGGCCATAGTCGAGCGATCTCAATATCTCAGAACGTTGTAGCTTTGGTGGACATGACAACTGTGGGACAAAGCAGGAAATGAAAACAGGGAATAGAATTTTAATTAGATTAGCTATTTTAAAATTGAGATGTTGTTGAACCTTTGTCAGGCACCTGTCAGAGACTTGACTGGAATCAGTTACTCATCAGCAAACTGTTACTGCTAGGATGTAACAGGCACTCATTGCTGAAAACAATATTGATTCAAATAGCAAGAGCAAAACAGGGTGGTATCTGTTATCTGATCAACTATCTTAAAGATCAGCCTTACTGTATCCATACCATTTGTACATCTCCTTATAATCTAGACCGGGCACATTCATCCACCTCCTCGCACACAGCTCCTTCTTCAGCCTCCATGTTGACGGACGTCAGCATCTTTTGATCAAAAATTATGAGCTTTCATGATATGGGACCTCTTACGATTTGCCATCTATTTACTTTCAACATTATACCAGCAGATACTGCTGACAAACTCAGTTTAGCAAGACACGTATGTAAATTTGGATTAATTTTCATTTGTCCTTCTGCAAATGGTATGGGATCATGTTTCTAAAGAACTGCACTATCATTCTGACTTGGTTGGTTGGCTGGTTTGTGATGCAGGATGATGCCAACAATGTGGGTTCAGTTCCTGCTCGGGCTGAGGTTACCATGAAGGACTCTCCTTCTCAGCAACCCCTCACCTGAGGTGTGGTGACCCTCAGGTTAAACAACCACCGCCTGTCTCTCTCTAGTAAGAGAGAAGCCCCATGGTCCCCAGGTGGCTTTATCTTTACCTTTTCCATTCTGACATTCTCATAGTTATTATTTGTGTCAGTATAAGCTTAAGTATTGATGTAATGACTACAGTCCATTAAATAATCAAATGGAAATAAATGTGTACAATACCTGGGATGTGGTGTAGAATTTACATTACCTTGGCTTACTGTTATCACCTCCTGGCCCAAAAGTTGTAGATTCTAGTTCCATATCAGAAACTTGAGCCTATAATTTAAGCTGGTACTTCTGTCCAATTCTGGGACATTTATCATATTGATATGATAATAAGTCAAGGCCCAGGCTATTTTGCCAAGGAGAGGTTAAAATGTCCAGTGGTGGTGTTTCAATGAGAAGCAGGGGAGCCTGTTCCTGAGGCTAATACCCTCCTTTCAAACAACACCAACGAAGCAAACTAACTGCTCATTATTACATTGCTGTGTGCAATTTAGTACATCTAGAGCAGGCACCGTAACAGTGTCAATTCCTTTCTACCTTTCCTTCTTCTCTCTCATCCTTCATCTTTCCCATCCTTCCCTTCATCTCTCCCTTCCTTCATCTCTCCCATCCTTTCCTTTCCTTTTTTTGTCACTTTCTTTCTTTCAATCAGAGTACTGTGGAGTCACTGAATACATTTTAAGCTTACATCAGCAGATTTTCAAATTTCCAGGGAATCGAGCAATTTGGTGAAAAGGCAGGAAAATAACATTTAAGCCCAAGATTCAGCCATGTTTGGATTGAATGGCAGACCATATTGTTTACTGCTGGTCCTATTTGTTGCATCCTGGTACTTTATTTCCCCCTTTCCTTCCACCCCTTGGCAGGGAATAAATTGTGTTAAATGTTCAGAGCAGTTACTGACTGAGCAAACTGATTTCCTCAGCTGCACTCATAGTTCCTTCAGAAGTACTTGTAATTAAGCAACTTTATAGTTGCTTGAGAAGTGTGAACACTGACTTTCCAACATTGCTGGATAGAATAAGCTCTCACCCTGTCATTTTATTGGAATGCAAATCGAGGGCAAAAATACCAATCTGTGTTCCCAGCATGGTGCTATGTTATGGAGAAAGATAATGCTAAATTAGCAATTCCAAAGCTCCCTGTCATTTCAAAGTCCATGTTGTAAGCAATGATTTGCTGTAGTTATTGTAGTATGCTCAGTTTTTAGGATTTACCTTGACTCCGTACCAGCAAGTAACTCTACCCAATGGAAACAATTTTGGAGAGTTGAGGGTTGTCGGGGCTGGGATTGTGGAAACTTAGAACACCATGTACAGGGTTGCCTCTGCAACATTTTTTCAGAGATGGCCTCCTAGTGACAACTGCTACACACGTAGCAACAGGTATTTAATAACCGAATACCATTATTAAATACCAGTCCGGGCATTTAATAAGATAAAATTGGGTAATGCCCGTATTTGCAGCTAAATGAAATTCTATGGATAGATCACAGGCACCTGGTTTCACCTAGTCAGCTCAGATGAGGGAGATTGATAAGCAGGTGTGTCATTTTTGTTTGAAAGACAGTCAGTTGTGTAAAGGAAGAAGACAGCAAGAATGATCAACCTGCAGTCAGAAAACTAGCATAGAGGCATCAGCATTCCGCGATGTGTGGCAGTGCGCCAGCATAAGCTACCAGAGCAACTGCTCTGCACATCCTAACGTGGTACAGAACACATACCGACATGGGAGGCAGTTATTCAGTGGTTTAGCAAAGTGCAGTAGGCTGAGCAGCATAGCAAGATATGGACCGGAGAGCATCATAGGGAAAGTGGCTGATGAGCAGGTTTCAGAAGAAATCACTAGTCTCATTCATTGGGGATATTGGCAAAGATTTAGCTACCTTAATCTAACAGGGTTGCAGTGCCAACAAAAAACTGCAGTTCTTACACCAAATCATCGTGGACATATGTGAATTTTGGATAAGGCTCTCAGGCCTCAAGGAATGAGAGCTTGGAGCAATGAAAGTAAGTCGTTCCCAGAATTTATGTGTCCAGCCGCTTTTAGGCCTCAGCTGTGACTATTTTGCAATGACCTTTGACGCAGAAGCCATGTAGAAATTTTAAAATCTGAAAATTGTAAGGAACCTGTAATCGATTTTAAGAATGTTTGAAAAGGAATTTTAAGAGTTTGCATCAATTATGATGAGATCCTTTCTGATACATTTTACTCGTCCCTATAGTTTGGTGACCCATGACATGGAAGCAATGCTAACGGGAAAACAATTAAGATATAAAATCCACGTGGTCAGACAAAAAGGAAATCTGGAGCAAGGGGTAATCATTGCATAGATGCAGGAACTTTTGAACATACAGTGTGAATGGGTTAAAAAAGATCTAATACCTAGAAGTCTGCACAAATAGCTAAGGCGTGTTAAAAAGCTGGTGTTTTATTGGGAGAAGGAATTCACAGAAGTGTTACCCTGCTGATGATAATCATAGCCATGAAACTTGGATGAAAGTTGTTGTTGGACAGGACTCTGAGCCACCAAGTTGAATAAAGAACAACATATTGTATAACTGTAGTTCTTAATTTCTTCATTTGGCAGTCATTCAGCAAACTTGGTGTGATTTATAGCTTCACCACAGAAATTTGTAACATTGCCTCCTGTGTAAATTCACCCACCTTGTGCCAACCATTCTATACATGACTGCAAGCCATCAAGTTGTATATATCTGTAATATCTGAGGGTGCTCTATCCCCCTGTGACATTGCATACTCATGGTGTTACTCATCCTTTGAGATCTACAGTGCCTCATTAGCTGCTTTCTACTGCTCTCTCTTTTGGCATTAGTCCTGCAATTTATAAAAGACACCATTTAGCAAACTCCTTTTCTCTCCACGGCTACTAGTGCACAATTCTAGCTCCTTTCCAGAGAAGAAAACAAGGATATATCAGCAAAGTTGAGCTATTTACTACAACCTGATGGCCCGAACCAAAATGAGTAAGTTACCTTCCCTCTGGCCTCTGTAGAAATCCTGCTAATCTTCACAACCTCCTTCTACATTGCTGATGGGACTGAGAAAGTTTTATGCTTCATTGATAGGACGTAGGTGTCACTATCTTGGCTAACATTTATCAATCATCCCTAATTGCCCTCAAGGAGGTAATGTTGAGCTGCCTATTTGAACCACTGTAATCCATTTGATGTCTGTACACTGACAGTACTCTTAGAAGGAAATTCCAGAAGTTTCATTCAGTGGTAGTGCAGGGACAGTGATATCGATTCAAATCAGACAGGGATGCGATGTAACTGGGAAAGGGCAGTTGGCAGTGTTCCCATGCTTCTACTGCTCTTGTCTTTATTTGGGACAGGGGGTCATAGTTTTGGAAGGTGCATTCAAAGGAGCCTCAGTGAGTTACCATAGTGATCTTGCAGATGGTACATACCATTGCTACTTTTCAGTTGTTGATCGAGCAAGTCAATGTTCAAGGTGAAGAATGGGGTGCCAGTCAAGCAGACTGCTTTATCACCACACTCCTGATTTGTGCCTTGTTGATGATGAGCAAATTTTGGTATATTAAGAAAGGAGTAACCCACTACAGAATTCCCAACCTCTGATGAGCAGGGTTGGGAGAGACAGGCTGAAGAAGTGTCACTGAACTACTATTTTGGAAACCCAGGGTTTTCTTCTGTAGACACTGTAAGTTCAAGTTTTGTTAATAAATCTGGAATTAAAAACTAATCCCAAAGACTGTGACAATGAAATCATTGTCAATTGTCATTAAGAAAAACCCCCAATTGTTTCAGTATTCCTTTCAGGGAAGGAAATCTGCTGTCCTTACCTTGTCTAGCTGACATATGTCATCAGACTCAATGCCACTTTGCTGACTTAGGAATGGCCTAGCAAATAATTCAGTTATATTAAATTACTAATGCTAAAAATGAATCATATACATTCTCACCTCACTATTTTGTGCTCTGTTCTGCAAGATGAAGTAGAATAAAAATGTCATGAATGAGAAGCTTCCAATCTCCACATGTAATACTTTTCAGGTCATCATCTCATGGTGCATTGCCACATCTTCCATGACTTGGTGGGCACTTGGGGCACACAGGCTCAGTATTGTCTGGATCTTTCTGCATTAAAGCATTGCAGTGCACAGGCCAGGTTTGCTTTTCAATTCTCAAGTGTGTCAGCCGTGGATTTTATGACAGCATCCAGACCTCAGCAGGTCATTGAATCACTTCCAGCACTCAATGTGTATCTTCTTTGCTACATTGAAGTTAGACACCCTCAACCATACTTGTTTCCCCAAGGTGAGTGACCTCCTGCTCCTCTTCTCTGGGAACAAGATAATCCTGCAAGCCCTCGATGTCACCCAGAATTTCCAGGGCAGTATCATTCAATTGTGAGACTGTCCCACCATCATTCTCCACATACTGCATAGGTCACAGGTGTACTCTGAATGGCAGCCACAGTTCAGGTTACTGGAGATCTCCTGACCTCCAGGTCCCACCTTTGGGGCCACAGTTGGGTGGGATTACTGAAATGGTCTGTAAACTGGCTGCCTCTGTGATATTGCACACGAGCATGGGCCACAGAAATTAATGGAACTGGGACTGATATTCTTTATAAATTCAGAGGATTCTGATCTGTGTTTTTAACTGAAGGTAGTGTCCTATGCCCATTGCCTTTTAATATCATTGTTATGTTACAGTTGTATTAATATAATTTGTGTAGTATATCAAACACTCCCGCTGTCCTAGAAATCTGTGGGAGAGTCTCTATTTTCACTTGAAATAATTTTACGACATCTTTAAACTGATCCAGGACAGTAAACAGTTAATGTTGGATATCATGTTCATTTTAATTGCTTCTACTCAGCCATGTGAAGGTAGGGGAAATTAATTCACCCAAGTCGTTAGGCATTGCTTCAATAAATACTTAAAGAGACACTCCAAATGTGAAACAACCAGTTTAACCAGTTTCCTGCACAGAGCGAAACTCGACTATTTAATTCCTCTGCTTGTCATTTTTATCATTACATCTTCAGAGTAAAACTATATTTTGAAGTGCATATTAGCAGCAACCAGATATGCTGGTGGCTAATATTGCATTGCAATGCAGCCCCGTGTGAATGTTTGCTTTTATACTTCCATTGCAGTGCGGTAGATCCATTAGTGAACAGAGACTACATCTTGTGTTTAATCTCCAATGAAGGCTGTTTTATGTAATCTCTTAATTGAAAACGTTCCTTCCAGCTAATACTTCCAGCTTCCCAAAGTACTTTACAGGGCAGTATGAATCAGTATTACATCATCAGGCTACAAAAAGAGGTGCTTGATTCATTGAGAACAATTGTTATAACTACATGAAAAATGGTTACTCAATATTTGAGTTCCATCTTTACAATTTAACACCTGGGACTTTAACGGATAGAAATGACTTTAAAAAGGACGAACAAAAAAAATCACGAACTTAAAATGGCCACAGAATTGTTGTATGTGCTGCCATCAGTATTCGCTATGTACATGGGTTCTTTAGGAGTTTGTGGCTGCAAAGGTAATCATCTTTTGGCCTAATGATAAGAGTCCTTAGAGTAAAAGAGATGTAATCTATTGCAGAGATAGTAAGAACTGCAGATGCTCGAGTCTGAGATAACACAGTGTGGAGCTGGAGGAACGCAGCAGGCCAGGACGCATCAGAGGAGCAGGAAAGCTGACGTTTTGGATCTGGGACCCTTTTTCTCAACTTTCCTGTTCCTCTGATGCTGCCTGGCTTGCTGTGTTCCTCCAGCTCCACACTGTGTTATCTCTGACTCCAGAATCTGCAGTGCTTGCTATCTCAGTACTATTGTTATATATTTGTTTATATAATTACATTTACTGGTACTCCATATTCCTCCAAGTCTTTGATTTTACAAATTTGGATGATCTGGAGGCTTCACTGTTCTCCACAAGAATGTTCTCTTCAGATCTGGAAGAGTAACAGCTTGTTGTGCAGACAATAGTTGTCTTGGACTACCTTCTCAATAATGTGAGGTCTGTAAGTCTATTTTGAATTGGAGAATGTCATTCCTGCAAGAGGAGGCAATTTTCTCTTGGCAATATTTGGAAACTTTAGATTTTTGCCTCTTCTTATTTGTGACCTCCATCAATAGTTTGCACCATACCTTTGATATGTGGCAATGGAATTATGTTCTCGGTCTGCCTGAGCATCTGAGCTGAAGTAGGGAGATGTTTTACTTCAACTTGTCATTTAAGCTCGACTTTCCTGACTGCCCTCATGATTGAGTCAACTTGTTTATTTCCTCTATGGTATTCTTTGAAGATTCATATTCTTATTGAAAATGTCATATCCATTATACCATTCATGATTCTTCTTTGGAAGTTAGGGAGGTCAGATATTTTACACCTCATCATTTCAATGTCTAATGTGTGACTTGAGTTTGGCATAACTAATTGTACACCATGATGTGTTGCAATCTTCAAAACAGTTGCAGAGTCTCAATTCAGTTGCTGCTTCCTTGTTTGCCTTTCATAGATCATAGAATCCCTACAGTGTGGAAACAGGCCCTTCAGCCCAACAAGTCCATACCAACCCTCAGAGCATTCACCCAAACACATCCCCCTATAACCCACCTAATCTACACATCCCTGAACACTACGGGCAATTTATCATGGCCAATCTACCCAGCCTGCACATCTTTGGACTGTGGGAAGAAACTGGAGCACCCGGAGGAAACCCACGCAGATGCAGGAAGAATGAGCAAACTCCACACAGACAGTCACCCAAGGGTGGAATTGAACCCGGGTCCGTGGCACTGTGAGTCAGCAGTGCTAACTACTATGCCACCGTGCTGCCCTTTCTTGTCAAAATTTGGTTGCACTCAGAATCTGAACTTTCTTCAGTTTTGATAGCAGTGGAAATTATTTGTATCAAACCACTACAAACAGCTAGGGACCCAGAATGGAATTCTGTTGCACAGTGCTGGGCACAGGCTTCCAGTTACAAAAACAACCTTTGACCATCGCCCTTTGTCTCTGGTCGCTCAGCCAACTTTGGATCCAGTTTACATATTGCCCCAGATCTCTTAACTTCTTGAACAGTCATCCCTGTGAAACCATCTCAAAGTCCATGTAGGTCCACAGGTGGTCACCTCCTCAAAAAGCTCAATTATACCTATCACACATGATCTTGCCCTGACAAATTATGCTGAATACCTTCGATCAATCCTCCACTCCCCAAATCGAGATTAATTCTGTCCATCATAATTATTGCCAAAAAATTGCCCCACCACTCACTAATCTCTGAATCTCTGGTTTATCCTACCACATCACATCTTAAATCTACACTGTCTCCACCACCAAGTTCCTTTTGTGTTTATTTTCTGGTGCCAGGAATTCCAAGATTTGCTCCCATTATTCCAATCTCCAGGCTTTCTACCTCTGTTGTAGGTTAATGATTTCCTTCTCGCACTCTCCAGCATATGAAATCCATTCTCCATTCATTCTACACATCTGAGACCTCCTACCATCTACCACTTAATCACTTTCTCCCTGCCTTTCTTGTTTAATCCATGGTCAGTCGTAGTGATCTCAGGTCTGAGTCAAAAAACAGTGAGTTTTCAGATCAACCACAGAAACATGAGCGCAAGCGCTAGATTGTGGGAATACTGCACTGACAAATTACTGTCTCTCAGAAGAGATATACCAAGGCCCCATCTGCACTCTCAGGTGGATTTAGAGGATCCCGTTTTACTACTTTGACAAAGATTAAGGGCATTCTCCATGGTGGCTTGATCAATGTTTATCCTTCAACTAATATCACAACTACATCAGTTCATTGCTATTTATAGGACATTGTTGTATACAAATTAGCTGCTCTCTTTGGTAAATTTGTGCAGTTATCACACTTCAAAAGTATTTCATTAACTGTAAGACAATTCGGGATATTTTAAGATAGTGAGAAATACTATATCCATGCAACTTATGTCCTTATCTTCTCATAAACGTGCCCAATGTCTCTAATTGTTGCGGTTCATCAAAATGTCCTTGACTCCAATTCCACTTTCCCAGCTGTTCATTGTCTACTTTGGAATCACGTCCTTCTTGCAAAATTTTCCTCTAAATTCATTGTGTTGTCCACAGCTATTCCTGATGCTTGGTGACCATTCCCTCTATGTGCCGATGTCTCTTTCAATAAACCAGTAGCCATAAAGGAAATAAGCTATTGTGGCTTCCTCAGTATGAAATTAAGGTACAGTCAGTTCTGCTATAACACGATAGTTGCGTTCCTGCGTAACATTGTGTTATAGAAAATTGCTCCATAGAAATAACGTGGCCTATGGGAAAAACAGGGTTGGGACAGACCACCAAAAAATCACTGAAAAGCTTAACACAAAGGATAGCACAGTTTGAATAAATGTTTAATTCATATCTAATAATGAAATAAAAGTAAATTTAACACCTTACCTTGAAAAAATGTTAAGATGACTTGATGGGGGAGGAGGTTTTGAGATTGCTCTGTTGTTAATGCAGGGGCTGAGGGTCATCATCATCATTACCTTCAGGTGCAGTTGTGGTTACAGGGTTAGGGCGAAAATAGTTAATCCAGAGGTGGGTGGCTGTGGTTCATTGTCTTCTGACTGTTTTTCGCGGGTTGGCTTAAAAAAGACAACTAGTTCTTGCTGCATTGCCCTTTTGCTTCTTTCATGAAGAAGCTGTTCATAGGGTACCAAATAAGATCCTATTCCACCGCTACGCCGTTGTGTTCCACATGGTAATCATTGTCCTCTAACAGCTGCTACTGCTTCTCGATTTCCCTCGGGATAGAAGATAAAACAGAAGTGGAAAGCTCTTGTGGTGCTGCATCCTGGACTTCATCTTCTTCATCTCCAGTTTCTATTTCCTCCTCAGTGACAAGTTGTTGTAGATCAGCTGTATGAGAGGTCTTCACAGTGGGACTCAAGCAGCTCTTCAACATCCTCACTCTCCACTTCTTCAAATCCAACTTGCTTTGCAAGATCAACACAATGTTCTTTGATTCTTGGGAGCTCCTCTGACAGATCAAAGTCTTTAAAATCTGGAAGAAAATCTGGGAGAAGCTTCCACCAAACTGCATGCAAGCAATCCTTACTGACATCACCCCAGGCCTCTACGATAATGTCAATTGCATTCTTGATGTTAAAGCTCTTCCAAAATTGAAGAGCTCTGCCCTTATCCCCCTCAGTGGCTGCAATCAGCCTCTTAAATGTGTACCTTAAATAATAAGCTTTAAAAGCTGCTATTTCACCCTGGTCCATGGGTTGAAGGAGAGAGATTGTGTTTGGGGTTAGAAATAGCATTTTGATGTTTTCAGAAAGCTCACCAATGGTGGGAAGATGTCTTGGTGTATTATCCAGGATGTTCTCTCATTACACTCAAAACACTTTATAACATCTAGCTTCCCTTCCAGTGTTATAACCTTTCTTCTACATTCACCGCCTGCAATTTTATCGCCAGGACACTTGTTGCTAACATTTTTGTCACTTTGACTTCGCCTTTTTGTGAGTTACATGGCAAAATTTGCAAAAAAAACTAAAAATCACAGAGTACTGTTCCTCTCACAGAAAGCGGTCCACGACAAAGTCTGTGAAATGATCATGTGCTGTTGACACATACTCCTCCAGGCACCAACGGAATCGTGTTATAGCCAACACAAGTTCTGGTTTTAGCAATAACGTTCCCCAGTTCGTCAGTCACGTTACAGCCAATTGATGTTTCCGAAACATGTGGTGCAGCAGAACTGACTGTCATACCTACCCTGTACTTAAATTGAGAATGCCTGGAAGATAGGGTATTATTGTTTTCCTCTGTTACTTTGGATATTATAATGGTTTTGGAGCAGAAATTATGAAGTGCATTGATGGTGGTTTGAACTCATAGTGGATAGAAGTGCTTGATTAGTAACCTATCCACCACCTTAAAAATCCATCCCTTCACCACTGATGCAAAGTGGGAGCACTGTGTACCATATAAGAGATGCAATGCAGCAACTCACCTTGGCTTCCTCAACAGTACCTTTCAAACCCATGACATCTGCCATCGTGAGGACAGGGCCAGTCTACTCTTGGGAACACTACCGTTTGCAATGTCCCCTCCAAATCATGGCTCCGTGGCTCTGTCGTTAGCACTGCTGTCTCACAGTACCAGGGATCCGGGTTCAATTCCAGCCTCAGGTGACAGTCAATGTGGAGTTTGTACATTCTCCCCATGTCTGCTTGGGGTTCGTCTGAGTCTTCTGGTTTCCTCCCACAGTCCAAAGATGGCAGGTTAGATGGATTGGCCATGCTAAATTGCCCACAGTATCCAGGGATGTGCGGGTTACGTTGATTAGCCACAGGAAATGCAGGGTTACAGGGATAGGGTAGGGGGTGGGTCTTAATGAGATGCACATCAGAGGATTGGTGTGGACTTGATAGGTTGAATGGTCTGCTTCCACACTATAGGGATTCTATGAAAATCTTCCTGACTTGGAACAATATCACCCTGCCTTCATTGTTGCTGGGTGAAAATCCAGGAATTTCCTTCCGAATAGCACTGTTGGTGTACCTGCAACAGATCAACTGCATTGGTTCCAGAAGGCAGCTGATCATTTCTTCACAAGGGCATTTAAGATGGGCAACAAATGTTCACCTTGCATAAATGTCTACATCCTATGGAAGAATTATAAAAGCTGTGTGGTATCTATCTTCTGGTGACTTGCCATTTTAATTCTCTACTGCATTCTCATTAACATCGCTCAGTTCTTGGCTTAAAACTCAAAGTAATCACAAGGAACAATACCTTATCTTTCAATTAAGCACTTTGCAGGCTCCTGGAAACAACAGTCAGTTCAACAATTTCAGTCTATAATCTCTTCCCATTTTTTTTCCTTTTCTAATGAAGTTTCAGTATTAATCTGGTTAATTTCTTGATTTAACATTTTGGCAAGATGACTCTCTCTGTTCTGCACTGGTCTGTTGGCCTAGATGACATGCTCAAATCTCAGGTGTTGGACTTACACTCCTGACTTTGCATTGGGAGGGGGACCACTGACCCAAGATAGGCAAACTTTAACAAACCCAAAATACTGCCAATTTTGGAATTCTGAATTTAGAGAAGAAAATACTGGAAAAATTCTGTTTCTCTCTCCACAAAAGTTGTCATGCCTGCTGAGTTTCTCCAGCATTTTCCATTTTAATTGAATTCATTAATAATCAGACAAAGAACCTTTCTGACATTTACAAGAAACAAAGGTATTTTAAAGACATTGAGTAGACAACTTTAAAGATAAGGTAGAAAAATCAAGCAGAAGCAAACGTTACAAAAGTACGAATCAGAAAGTTCCAATCGGTGATCGGTTCATTGAAGTATTTGACAAGAGTTTGCAGTTTTTGGTGATTTGATTTGATTTGATTTTAGTTGTGTGTACCTAAGTACAGTGAAAAGCTTTGACTTGCAAGCAGTACAGGCAGATTATTGCTGTCAAGGACATACAGATCATAGGGTGCTAAGACAGTGAGGCATACAGGGTTACGACTGCCCAGAAGGTGGGCTTTATCAACTTTAGCAAGATCAACATTATTTAAAGTTAGACTCCATTCAGCAGTCTAATAACAGCAGGGAAGAAGGTGTTCTTGAGCTTGTTGGTGCACGTATTCAAGCTTCTGTATCTTCTGCCCAATGAGACAGGTTGTAAGAGAGTATTACCAGGGTGCGATGGGTCTTTGATGATGTTAGCTGTCTTTCTGCGGCAACGAGAAGTGTAAATGGAGTCCATGGATGGAAGGTTGGCTTCTGTGATGGTCTGGGCTGTGCGCACAACCTTCTGTAGTTTCTTACAGTCCTGGGCAGAGCAGTTACTGTACCAGGCTGTTATGTACCTTGACAGTGTGCAGACTCACAGAATGAGAAAAATGTGGTTTAGCTGAAGACAAGATCACAAAATACACACAGAATGGTGGAGTTTGCAAGTGTCCTGACTTGTCAAGGTTCTCCAAACAGCCTGAGTGAATTACTATGGCCCCAGTATTTACAAATTTCCACCAGTGGTGATCTGGGGGGGATGGGGCTACGGATTGGGGATTGTCAGGGCATGTCCGATACGTGGCAGATGCCTTCCCGTCATTGATGACTCAGCAAATCAGCCTTAGCTAAATGTTCATTTTCCAAACTCGTTATCCTTGTAAGTTTTTCCTTCCATAGTTATATATCTAATCATACCCAGGACAACAGCAAGGTTAGGTAATAGAAAAAGTGGTTAGTGGAATTAAAGGTGACATGACTGATGAATTATTCTGTATCTCTAATGAACATGTCTGCATAATGCTCTGTATGGACGTTAAGTTTGTTTGATGGATGAGAATGTGTGCCCTTGCACAGTGGATTCACTGAGCTGAAATGAGTGGTAATCAGATTTTCACAAACCTTCTGTTCAACCCCCTCAGTTCAACAATGAAGGGAATAACCATGGGAAAATGTAAAGGAAAAGATGGTGTTATTTTACAGCTAAGGACTTCATTATCTTACTGCCAGCTGTGAGCTGGAGTTAAAGTTAACAAGTTCACAAATCTATACAGAGAGATTATGCATGATCCATGTGGAAAAAATACTGTCCAGCAGTAACACCTTGGCCTCTGGGTCAGAGATTGTGGTTACAAGCTTTCCCTGGAACCTTTTTCTGTGATTATTGCTCAAGTACATCACTGAAAAAGATTATCTGTTCATTTTTACCTTACTGCTCATAAGATCGTGTGTGCAATCGATGACCATTTTTTCAATATTAGAATAGAAACAATAGCCCATCAGTAATGAGTTGATTGAATACTACTTTGAAACAGCCATAGTGTTGATTTGATTTGATTTATTATTGTCACATGTACCTAGGTAGTATGAAAATGTTGGTTTTGTGTGTAGTACAGGCAGATCATACCATACAAATATCATAGGGTGATTGAACAGAGCGAGAAATACTAAGTTACAGCTGCAAAGAAGGTGCACAAAAAGTAAAGTGAACATTAGATTTGAAATTTGAGAGGTCCATTCGGAGGTCGGGGAAGAAGCTGTTCTTGAACATGTTGGTGCGTGTGTTTAAACTTTTGTATCTTCTGCCTGAAAGAAGAGGTTGTAAAAGATTATAACTGGGATGGGAGGGGTCTTTGATGATGTTGGCTGCCTTTTCGAGACAGTGAGAAGTGTAGTGGAGTCAATGGATGGGAACATTGATTGATACAACATTGGCCAGGTGACTGTGAGTTCCCTGATAGGAGCTGTTAACCTGGGCCAATCAGGGAACCCTGGCTGACAGATGTAAACAGCAGTCTCAGGGATTCTCCTCACTGTAAGGATTGGTTCTGAGCTGCCTGGTCAGAGTCCATGTATGGTGCACACATAAATAAAGTGTGAATTGGTGACGGGATACCAGCCGCTGTGGAGTTATTTCACAGTGATTGTGAAAGACTCTGCAAAAATTTACGTGCTTTCTTTATTTCTACCTAAGTGCATCACGTTTTCCTCCATCATTACTAAATAGTGAAGTATTGATAGATTCCTTCAGACTGCCTGTTTCTGTCTTTGGAAATATTTGTATGATTTATTTCGAACAAAACCAATTTTTCTGAAGAAGGGTCTAGGCCCGAAACGTCAGCTTTCCTGATCCTCCGATGCTGCTTGGCCTGCTGTGTTCATCTAGCTCTATACCTTGTTATCTCAGATTCTCCAGCATCTGCAGTTCCTACTATCTCTGAACTCTTTTATTCTGTTTCCCATAAAATTAAGGTAATTTAAGGGACACTGCTCATCCCCTCCCTTCTATCTACAATGACTTCAGGGTAATCAACGCTTTAATTTTAAATATTCATTCTAAACTTCAAATCCCTTCATGGTGCGGCCTTTCCTATCTCTATAATCTCTTTCAGATTGACAACTGTTTTTGATAACTGTATTCCTTTAATTCTAGTTTGATGTACATCCCAGAATTCCATAATTCTGCTGTTGAAAGCCACTCCATCAGCTACATGGGCCCTAAGGTTTTGTCTTCCCACCCCCTCTCCTCATCACGATGTTCCTTAAAAATACTTGTCTGGCCAAGATTTTCCTCATTTAACCTGGTTTCTACTTAAGTGGCTTGGTATCAAATTGCATTGCATAGCATTTCTCTGGGGATCAGTGCTCAGAATACACAGAGGCAGCAGAAAAATTAGAACATAGAACACAGAACAGTACAGCACAGGAATGGGCCCTTCGGCCTGCAATGTTGTGCCAAACATGATGCCAAATTAAACTAATCCCTTCTGCCTGTCCTTGGTCCAAATCCCTCCATTCTTTACTTATTCATATGCTTATCTAAAAGCCTCTTAAATGCTCCTGTCGTATCTGCCTCCACCAGCACCCCTTGGCAATGCGTTCCAGGTACCTACAAATCTCTGTGTGAAAAACTTGCCCCTCACATCTCCTTTGATCTTTCCCCCTCTTACCTTAAATGCATTTCAACTCTGAAGAAAAGATTCTGACTGTCAATCCTATATATGCCTCTCATAGTTTTACTAATTTCAATCAGGTCTCCCCTCAGCTTCCGCTGCTCCAGAGAAGACAATCCAAGTTTGTCCATCCTCTCCTTATAGCTCATACCTTCTAATCCAGGCAGCGTCCTGGTAAACCTCTTCTGCACCCTCTCTCTAAAGCTTCCACATTCTTCACATAGTATGGCAACCGGAATTGAACACAATACTTGAAGTGTGGCCTAACCAAAGGCTTACAAAACTATAATATCATTGTCGTTCTCTGTTTTCTCTCCCTTCAGCTGCCCACCTCCCCCACCCCTCCCCATCCCTTCTTAAATAGTGGAGTGATATTCTGTGGGGGCCATTGCAGAATCTATAGAATTTTAGAGGATGACTACTAATCATTTATGCTATCTCTTAACATGTGTAGAATATCATTTCTTGGGCACTTATCAAGCTTCAGTCTCATTAGTTTCTTCAACACAACCTTCTTACAAATGCTAATTTCTTTCAATTCCTCATTCTCCCTGGTCATTTAGACCTGTAATTCAGGGGGATTTTTTTTTATAACATCTTCAATGAAGATGGGTACAAAGTAATTGTTTAGCTCCTCTGCCATTTCTCCATTCCTCATTACAAGTTATTGTCAATCTTCCTGTTAAGGACACTTAGACAAACTATTTTTTTACATAGAAGATTTTACAGACTATTTTAATTTTTTTTTTGGTTGTTTTCTTTTCCATATTCTATTTGCCCTTTCTTTTTAGATTACAAAATCTTCCCAATCCTAAAGGTTACTACAATTTCTGGCATCACTATAGGCTTGTTTAATTTAATCTTATATAATTTTTTGTTAATTACAGCTGATTGATCTTTTTCGAGTTTTTATGCATTCAATGAATGTCTGCTGTAGGCTTTGCAATAATTCTTTAAAGATTATTCATTGTCTTTATGCCATTATACCTTTTAATGTATCCCTCTCCATCTCAGCCAATTTTCTGCTTGTACCTTCATAATTCAGATTTTACACCCCTGATTGAGATTGAACTATCTCACTTTCCAAAATAATACAAAATTCTATCACAATATGGTCAGTCATCGCTAAAGGTCCTTTTCTAAGAAGGTTATTAATTATCACCTTTTCATTGCATAATACTGGATTTAAAATATCATGTTCTCCAAGAGTTTGCCAGTTCCTGAACATACTGCTCTAGGAAACCATCTCTACCACATTCCAGAAACAAGTCCCCCACATGAATAGCACCCATTACATTTCCGCAGTCTATATGCAGATTAAAGTCAGCTATGTTTATTGTATTACCCATGCCATATACTTCCCTAATTTCCTCATTAAAATGGACGCATATTAATCCTCCTTGGCCCCACACTGCCACTTCTATTTGTTGGCCTATGAATAGTATCAACCAATATTTTCTGGCCCTTTGCTGTTTCTTTGCCATACCCAAGCAGATTTCACATTTTTGGGCTCTGAAGAATGGTCACTAGGCCCGAAATGTTAACTCCGATTTCTCTCAACAGATGCCGCTGACTTTATCCAGCAATTTCTGTTTTTGTTTCAGATTTCACATTTTCTTTTCCCAATCTGATATCCTCCATTACAAATGCACTGATCTTATCCCTTATTATCAGTATCAGTGCAACACCACCTCCATTATACCTGTTTACTTTCTAAATGTCGTCTAACCCTGAATATTCAGTTCCCAGTCTTGGTCACCCTGCAGCCATGAAATGATAGAGAATCTACAATTAATTCCTTCATTATCTTCAATCCCAACTCTACTCCCAAGAGATAACAAGCTGTAGAGCTGGATGAACACAGCAGGCCAAGCAGCATCAGAACAGCAGGAAAGCTGACGTTTCGGGTCTGGACCCTTCTTCA
>NC_063337.1:103363363-103377746 GCF_021869965.1 Rhincodon typus | reverse complement strand
TTCCTGCTCCTCTGATGCTGCTTGGCCTGTTGTGTTCATCCAGCTCTACACTTCGTTATTCTAGCAGAACTACCTGTTTACAACAATACATTTAAGAGAGCCATCACATTGAATTTACTATGTTAAAATTTATCTTCCTTTGAGCAAAAAAGTTTATAGAACTGAATGGAGCTGTAGATGCATGGCTGCTTTTTTGTCCATTGCTTCTTCTTCTTCTTTGGCAGTCGCTCAGGGTAGAGGATGATTTGCTTCCTCTCAGGAGGGGATGCGTTCTGCAGTGGCTGATTTGTCCAATTCTGGAGCCACAGACTCAGCCACAGGTGGGTGTGGCCTCTGCTGGATCCTGCTCACCCTTTCCGCTGCTTGGCCTCTGTCTTCTCCACTCATCGACTCTCAAAGTGGTTGGTGCCTTCACAAATGCTTCTGCTCCAGTTTGTGCATTCCAGAGCAAGCGATTCCCATGCATCGTTGGGAAGAATGTACTTGTTTAGGGAGGCTTTCAGGGTGTCCTTGTGCTATTTCCTCTGCCCTCCTCATAATTGCTTACCATTGTGGAGCTCCAAGTATGACACTCGTATAGGAAGTCTTGTATTGGGCTTGTAGACAATGTAGTCCACCCATTGCAGCTGGTTTTGCGTGACCAGTGCCTTGATACTGACCTGGGAGAGGACGCTTACATGGTACGCCTAACCTGCCAGTAGATTGCAGGATTTTGCTAGCGATAACTCTCCCGGGATTTGAGCTGTCTGCTGTAGATGGTGCTTGTTTCTGATGCACACAGAAGGCTGCTCTGTAAACCATGAGCTTGATGCTGGGTTTGAAGCCCATTGCATTTTTACAACAAAATCTATTTCTAAAGAAAAAATTTCCCAACATCTGTAAAAGATTGCAGGTTGCAACTTGTTAACAACAGAACATTGTTTTCTCTCATTCGGGCAGTGGGAGTTTGCAAACTACAGCAGCATCTTCTCTCTGTTATGCACGCATACCTGCTGTCTACCTGAGCATTCACTGATTTGTAAGGAAGCAAAAATGACTTCCTCTGATCTCTTTCCCTTGGTAGGCAGGTAGAAATAAAGATTAAAGAGAAATGCTCATTAGTTTTCCTTGATCCCAGTTCCTAGAAGCAAAAGGACAATTTACTGCATAACTGTTTACAGCCCAGTACTTTCAATACCATTCTGGGATTTTCAGAGATAGGCAACTCATTACAAACCTACAGGCTGTTGCCATTGGCTCCATATCTAAATACCTTGAGAACAAGCTCTGCTTCGCTTTCATCAGTAAGAGACAACCACCCAACAGTGTCAGGCAGACTTCCAAGCGGGTCATATAACCAGCTTAATTCACCCAAAGCTTAAAGTACAGTCCTAAACTAAAATAATCTTATAAACTGTGTAATTGTAAACTCTGACAAGTTGTAAAACTTCAGCGCTAACAGAGGTAAGGACTTTGACGGTCTCCACCTGTTTCATTTCGGTGTAATTTGCTTTCAGCTTGTATCCATCTCTCAATTGGTGACTGCATCAGTATGATCTTTACCAGTGGCCATAATAAGTAGTTGATATTCTGATCTGCACATTGCCTGTGGTGGTTGATAACTGGATTGGTTTCATTATTTCCATGCTGTTCATTCACCACATGATTAATGACAGTCACTTGACATTGTATTTGAAACAGTGCATTAATAAAACAAATCATTCCTTGATGCAAACCTGCTTCATACTGTCTCAAAAATGGCAAAGAAAGATTGCATGAACAGACTGCAATGTTAATCAGTCCTTAAGCTAAGTGAAACCGTGTTGCTCATGGGATGGGGCAATGTTTTTCTTAGTACTGGAGAGCAAAACTATTTCTTGCAGTTTGCTTTCCCTTTACTGTAATCAATGGATTGGAAAATAAAATGATTTCTTAAAGATTTCTAAAATATCACAGTGCTAAATTACTTCAATTGTTTCATTTTTTTCATTCAATAATTCAATGTGGGATTTTTAAAGCTTCATAAAGATAAACTAAGATATTCCAATTGATGAACATTAATCCCTCAGCACCAATTTACTCAATAAAGTAATCCTGCTCTGATGTATTTTGTTGTTATTTTGTAAAATATGTCTACAAGCATTTCAAAAGTTTTTTTTTGAAATCCACTTGTGGGATGTGGCCATGGGCTGACAGGCCAAGCATTTATTGCCCTTTCCAAGTTGCCCTCAAGAAGGTGGTGCTGAGCTGCTTTTCTGAATTGCTGCAGTACATGTGCTGTAGGCAGACTCTCAGTGCTTTAGAGAGGGAGTTCCAAACGTTTGAAGGAATAGTGATGTATTTCCGAGTCAGGGTAGTGAGTAGCTTGGAGATGAGGTTGCACTAAACTGAGAAACTCCTGCAGCGATGTCCTGAAATTGAGATGACTGAACTTCAAAAACCACATTTATCTCCCTTTGTGCCAGATTTAAGTCCAGCCAGCCAAGCGCCTTCCTCCGATTCCCATTGACTTCAGCTTTGCTCAGGGTCCTTGATGCCACACTCAGTAACATGTGCCTTAAGGTCAAATACAACCACTCTCACCTTTAACTGTTTTGTCCATGATTAAAGCAGCTATGTAAATGGATGTTGAAAATAATTTATTTTAATTGCTAGAACAAATTTCTTTCCGTCATCATTGACACAGGTAGACCTCTTTTTAAATTTTTTAATCCACAGGAATTTAAAAACTTCACATTTTAATTTTTTTATTTGACACAGGCTATATTTCAGTTTTCAAAGAGTTGGAAATTTAGTTAACATCAGAGCTAACTGTACTATAGACTTGATCCAGTCTTCACAGGCAATTCCAATGCGTCTATAAATTCATGACTCCTACTGAATGGTATAAGGTTCTTGTTATTTCAAAGGTAGAGTCTGTTTTAATTGAACATTGAGTTCAAAATGCCCTGTTCAGATCATGTTTCCCACCTGTATGTGTTATCCCCTGCCTACTTTGGACAAATGATGGCCATTTGTATTATTGCCAGATTATTAATTCAAAGACGCAGAGGAAATGTTGCAGGGGACCTGGGCTCAAATCTCATCATGGCAGATGGTGGAATTTGAATTCAATAATAAAAAAAAATCTGGAATTAAGAACCTAGTCACGACTATGAATTCATTATTGATTGTGAAAAAAGAAATACACACATCGTTTACTAATGTTCTTTGGGGAAGGAAACTGCTGTCTTTACCTGATCTGGCCTACGTCTGATTCCCAACACACAACAATATAGTTGGCTCTTAACAGTCCTCTGGGCAATTAGGGGTAGATAATAAATGCTGGCCTAACTGGTGACACCCACACCCTGTGAAGGAATAATAAAATAACTTTGCTTATTGGCAAAAGTTGAGTTTATTGGAAATGGATTGAGATGACTGGATCTGTTTCCCATTCACCTGTTCAGAAATTTCACAGATTCTTCATGACTCTGCAAACTGTGGTGCCTAACTTTCAAAGTATCCAAGCAAAAGTATTAAGAAAGTCATGTGGTAAATAGTTATGCTTTAAACTATCTATTTATTTTAAGATAAAAGGAATTGGTGTCTCAAGAATAAGGAATCAGCATTCAACTGAGATGTAAGGCCTATGTGATTCATATTGGGATAGAAATGGAGTTTGTGGGCTGGGTGGGGGTAGGGTTTCTATGATATCCCTGAAACTCTCAGACACAGCAGACTTCCAGAATCTAGAATAGATACACAAAAGGACAAAGAAATTCCTCTGGTTTGCCAGGCAGCAATGTGGTTTGGAAACTCATGTTCCGATTGAAAAGATCAAGTTTGTGAGGGTTTGAAATGAAACTTGAAGATTCATTTGACTTTGCTGGAGGGTGAATCACCATGGAAATTGTCCTCATGAAAGATAGTTCTGAGGTGAATAATTACAAGGACTGGGAGGGAAAAGGATGGAAGAAAACCCTTAGAGGTTAAAATCACTTTGGTCTGAATCTGGGAAAGGTGAGTAACTACTAAAGGATCAGTGTAAAGTTTATCTGTGAAGTGGATATTTTGATTATGTTAAATGGTAAAAGATCTGTTCTATAATTTTAAGTTGCTTACAGGAACAATGTTCAGTCCAGGAGTGTTTTTACTCTGATTGGTGCAGTAAAAGGCATAGAATGTTAATTCTTGTCATCTTATCCTTTTACCTCTCAACTATATGTTTGAATTTTCTTTTAAAGTTATCGATTTCTACAAGGATTCTAACAACATAGATGTTAAATGACCAACTTCATTCTTCCAGACTTTCCTGCGCACAGACCTGCAACTATTTCTTTTCAGAAAAAAAACGGACTTATTATCAGTATCTGAAGTCAACTTTTTGAAAAGTTTGCTTTGTTTCTCAGTTCATCCAGGGCGTGTGGTCATTACCAGCTATAACCAACATTTATTTCCCAGCTGTAATTAAACCATGACAATTTGATGATGAACTGCCTTCTACAACTGCTGCAGTCCCCAGGAGGGTTGGTTTAAGCATACCCACAACGCTTTCAGTAAGTGAGATCTTGGATTTCGACTGAGTGACTGGGTGTGAGCAGAGTTATTGGACAAAATCTTATCAGGATCTGAGTGATATGGTGAGATGTGTGGCAAAATTAGGTGGCAGGTGTAATGCCTTGATGTTAGGATCATTTTACTCCATCTTTCATGCTTTTCATGATCAGAAGCCAACCAACAAGGATTAGGGGACAACAAAGTGTAGAGCTGGATGAACACAGCAGGCCAAGCAGCATCAGAGGAGCAGGAAGGCTGACGTTTCGGGCCTAGACCCTCCTAGACCCAAGGATTAATCCTCGTTAAAGGCACAACACCTCTCATTAATATTCAGGCTCCCATTTTACTAAACTCGACTAACGCACTAGATGCCAGAAAAGCTTGACAAGGGAACCAGAATACACATGTGGCAAATTCAACTTCACCGCTTGCTCTGAATGATTTCCAGGTTGTAAACCAGGCACCAACACTTCAGGGCACACTCCATTGGTGCAAGTCATGCACATGCCTCATCCTTGGATTTGGGCATCCTACATGCATCAGTCTCTAAAACCCTCATGGCACACCAATTAACTTACAAGGCACTCCTGATGTCAGGATGTTCCTCACATAAGAGATGAGGAGCTGAATGATGTACAGCACACCACCCATCTTGACCCTTTATGCCTCATTGATGGCTGCTTTCCTCTGGGGTTGAGAGAGAGGCAAGTATTAAAGGAGGTGAAAGTAGATAGTACGACCATTACTGTTGGTGTATGCAGGGAGACATCACAAGCAAGTCATTAGTCAGCACAGAGGGCATGCAGAGTTAGTCAAAGATTGTGATGCTTGAGAACAAGTTGGGAAGATGTTACATGCAATAGTGAGAGTGATAGAGAATGAGCCTTGGTGGGATGTAGATACAGTGGCAGAGACAGAGTGAGTGTGAGATATTGGAGAAAACTTTGGGGTCCTAGCAATGTTGGTACTTATGCTGGCTGAATAGCAGAGAACATTGACTTATTTCCTTCAGTGTTGGGCATTCCCACAGATGGCTGAGACTCCATTAATCTGGGTGGCAAATTTGGACCAGGCTGGCTTGGTCTTTGGGCATGGTTTCCTCCACTTTGAATCCTGGAGGAGGAGGAAGTCCCATGGCAATCCAACCCATCCAACAGGACTTTCAGCACCCTTTCCACAAATACCAACCTCCCTGTCTGTCGCATCCAGGGCAAATGTCATAAACTAGAATGGGTTTCTAAAGATCACATAGGAGCAAGAGATGCCAGTCAATTCTGGGATAGCTGCTCAGTGGTGACTTGATCTGGGAATGGTGTGTGGTAACATGGGGCTGAAATTGAACTTGAAAGAAGCCATATGCAATGTAGGTAATTAATGAGGATAGTTTGGTAAGATATGATAAGAAAACTTGCTAGGCCTCACGGTGACAGGCCCTCCAAAAAGCTCAATGCAGTTTGGGCTTAGTGAATAAATATAGGTGCAAACAATAGTTCATAGCATGTGCCCCATACTTCTGTTGCCCTTGTCCTTCTCTGTGGATTTACAAAGAGCTCCTAAAGGACAGAGTGAGTTTCTGCAGTGCATCTTGAGGATTGTAAGGCTTCTGCCTCTGTGTCAATGGGAAGGGAGTGAATGTTGGAGCTGTTGAAAATGTGCCAATCAAGAAGGCTATTTTGCCCTGCATGGTGTCAAGCTTCTTGAGTGTTCTTCTAAGCTTCATTCTTCCAGGCAAGTGGACAGTGTTCTATCACACGGCTGGCTTGAATCCTGTGGGCAGCACTGGGAAAGAAGAGGTGAGTTATTCACTTCCTTATTCAAATATAAAGAAAAATGCTTCCATTTCTAGAATGTATACTGCAATCTCAAGTCATTTCAACATATTACCAATGTAGCAACTTCAACATGTGGTCCCTTGTAAAGGTGGCTAGAGGTAAGAATGGCTGTTCTTGGCATCTAGACTGTATTTGGTTGAATGTAGCAACAAGGACACCAGCAGAACCAGTCAATAGGAATTGGGGGAAAACTGTATTCTGATTGGAGTCATGCCTGGCAGAGGGAAAGATGGTTTTCAAATGTTAGCCATTTCATCTCCAGGACATCTGTGCCAAGAGTTCCTCAGGGAAGTGTCCTCAGCATGACTAACTTCAGCCGCTTTTGAATGGCAATGAAGTTTTCACTATTATAAGGTCAGAAGTGTGGATGTTCACCAAAGATTGCACAATAGTTAGCATCATTCACCACTCTGATACTGAAGAAGTCCATAACCAAATGCAGCACAACCTGGACAAGATCCAGGCTTGGGCTAAAAAGTTACAAGTAACATTCAGACTACACAATGACCACCTCCAATAACAGAGAAACTAACCATTGGCCTTTGACATTCAATGAGATGACCATCTCTGAATCCCCCATTGTCAACATCCTAGGGGTTATGTTTGGCATGGACTGGTTGGACCAAAAGGTCTGTTTCTATGCTGTATGACTCTATGACTCACACCCACTTCCACCTAGAAGGACAAGGGCAGCAGATACATGGGAGTACCACCTCCTGCAAGTTCCCCTCCAAGCCAGTCACCATCCTGACTTGGAAATATATCACCATTCTTTCGCAATCGCTGGGTCAAAATCCTGGAACTCCTTCCTTAATGAAATTATAGATCAACCTACAGCACATGGACTGCAACGGTTCAAGAAGGCAGCTTACCACCACCTTCTTAAGGGCAACTAAATGTGGACAATAAATGCTGGCCAGCCAGTGATGCCATATCCCCTGAATGAAGTTTTTAAAAATATGTCAGGGATATCATTATATCATCATTTACATTTGGCTACTTTCCACAATCGACAAATAGCCCAACAGAGAGTATGTAAGTTAACAGTTTGATTGGCATTTCAAAAAGATTGTGAAAAGATAAGCTTTGATATGTGGTTATGAATAGATGTACATATTACACGTTAGGTGACATTGTTTTGATAAGTGGTTAAATACTTGTTAGGCTTTCAATGTTTTGCATGGTTTTGTTGAATGTGAGTTTTATTGAATTGATGGCTGTCAAAAAATATTGAGACCTTCATTGTGTTTCATCTCAACATGTATCCTAAGGTGGCCCATGGTGGATGCAGATTGAATTGGTATGAAGCGTATAAATGGGTTGGCATATGTTAATATGGATGGGACAAGGGGGACTAGGTGTGTGGGTGATGGGAGGGAGGGGTAAAAGATGAAGGTTGTAATATTTAATAAAGACGCTGGGAGAAAGGCACAGCCATGGCACTCAACAGCTCTTGTAACTGCCTCCAATCTACATTGGGGATATTGGGCTGTACTCCATTTTATGCTACCTACCTTGGGAGTACAAATGCAGCCCTAGCTGTCTACTCATTCTAAAGATGGATGCTATTGGCATTGCCTCCTAACATCAACACTGCAACATCTTTCCCAAAAATAACTCAGGACTCTTTTTCATCTTTTACAGCTGTGTTATCCAGGCCTTTTGTCAGCTACACTGCAGAACAAGGGACATGTTCACCTCCATTTCATTTTAAATAACGACACCCAGCTCTGAAACACAACAATCTTGTACATGTTGTGCTTGCCACAGTATAAGAAAAACATTTTTAGGTTTGTTGTTTTCATTAAAGCATTCCTGTTGTGAACAAGTACAAACAGTTATTGCAAGCATTGCAACTTTGTTCAGGAATGGTTGTAAGGATAAGCCCAGCAATTACAGATGAGTTACTGGTGGATAAACTTCTGGAAACAATTATTCGGGATAACTTAGTGATCACGTGGAGAAGACATGAGTTGTGTAGAAAGAGCCAGCATGGATTTCTAAAGATGAAATCATGTTTAACTAACTTGCTGGAGACTTTTTCAAGAGGTGACAGAAATGCTTGATGAGGATAACACCGTTGGCATGGTGTACATGGACTTTCAGAAGGCATTTGATCCAGTGCCACACAACAGACCTGTGAGGAAAGTTATACATCATGTTAGAATAATGGCAGTAACAATGTAGATACAAAATTATATGATGATAGAAAATGGAGAGTAATGGTCAATGGATATTTTTTGGCTGGAGGAATGTTTGTAGTGGAGTTGCTCAAAGGGGCAGTATTGGGACCTTTGCTTTTCTTCATAAATGATCTGGATCTTGGCGTTCAGGGTACAGTTTCAAAGTTTGCAAGTGACACTAAACTTGGAAGAATTAAAAGCTGTGAGGAGGCTGTTATAGAAATCCAAAACAACATTGCCAAGTTAGCAGATGGGTGGATGGGTGACAGATGAGTTTCAATGCAAAGAGTTGTGAGGTGATGCATTTAATTTGTAAGAACATTGAAAGACGATATGATACAGGGGGCACAATTTCTAAATGGGGAGCATGAGCAGAGGAAATCTCTACGATTACATGTACAGATCATTGAAGGTGGCAGACTGCTGGAGAGAAAGATTTTAATAAACCATACCATATTCTTAGTCTCATTAATACAGTGTAAGTGCGAGGAAGTAATGTTGAAGGAAAAAATAATTGCAAATGCTGGAATATGAACTGAAAACAAAAAGAAATGCTAAGATCATAATGGGTCAGGCAGCATCCATGGAGAGAAAGCAAGCTAACATTTTGATTCTAGATGACTCTTCATCAGAGCTGACTCTTCATCTCGACTCTTTGTTTTCAGAAGTAATATTGAACTTGCACAAGACACTTGTGAGACTTCAGCTGGAGTATTGTGCATAGTTGTGGGTGCAACATTATGGGAAAGATGTGAATAAATGGACAGAGTGCGGAAGTGATTTACAAGAATGGTTCCAGGTTTGAGAAACTTCAGTGATGAATATAGCCTGAAGAAGTTGAGGCTATTCTCTTCAGAGAAAAGAAAGCTGGGAGGAGATTTGGTGGAGGTTTTCAAAACCATAAGAGAGCTGGACAGAGTAGATAGGGAGAAGCTTTCCCCACTTGTAAAATCAATGAAAGGACACAGACATAAGATGATGTGCAAATGAAACAAGTGAGATGTGAGAAAAATATTTTCCATCAAGAGTAACAAGGGTATGGAACACACTACCTGGAAATGTGGTGGCGGGAGATTCCACTGTTACAATCAGGAGGGAATTGGATGATTATTTGGATACAAATAGTGTATGAAGGTATTTGGAAAAGGCAGGAAGTTGGTACTAGGTAATAGAACTGGTCAAGTCACATTGGACCAAATGTCGCCTTCTGCACTGTAACAGTTCCGTGATTCTGTGACGTGTATAAACCGAGAAAATTGACTAACGTGCTGTGTGCCCAATTTCCCTTTGTTTTCTTTATTAAGTTTTAGATCTGTTTTTGGCTTTATACTATGCACAACATCATCAGATAGGGCCATATTACTAAAGGAAGCAATCAGTACAAAAGCTGCTTGGCACAAAGTAGTGATAAACATCCAAAGCGAAGTTCTCAGGTCTTTTCTTTTTCTTGGACTTGTCTTCAGGCTTCCAAAATTTCCAATATTCTCCTTTAATTTAAGCTGTGGATCCAGCCTTGTATTTGTAGTACTGGCACGCAAGTCTCTGAAAAGCTCCAGCTCATCTAAATGACTCTACAATCATAGTTTCAACTTTCACAGCTACGATGCTATTACACATCACAGCTAAATCAAGGCCTTCACTTTTCAAGTCCTCCCACCAATCAGGAAGACAATGGTGAGCTCAGCACTGCAGGAGGCAGTGCAATTATTTCACAACCTCAACAACTTCAATGCCATTCATTTCACTAAGAGGTGGTTGGAGAGATTAAAATGGAATAATTCTCCAATCATTTTTTCTGATGTAAGAAGAAATGCAAAAAAAAAAGGGAGGTGACTTAAAATATGAAAGGAATAAATCTGTCACCCTTTCTTGCATTTTTCTTGTCATTTCAGTGAAAAACTTTACAGTACTATATTAGATTGAAAAATCTAATTCCTTAGTTTGCCATTATATTCAGTGGTGTTGTTATTGCAAAGAATTTGAAAGGTTCCACATAATGAAAAGGCAGCCTAAGATTCAAACAACAGGGAAGAAAGAACAGGGAGAGAACACTCATGAATCCTATCTTAAGCAGGAAATTGTGTTACACCAATAGTCCAATTCTAACACATAATGGAGCAGATTGAAGATCTTAAGGGAAAAAAGCTCAGAAAATGTTCAAAATATTCAGCAGGTCTGGCAGCATCCGCAGAGGGTGAGACAAAGTTAATGTGTCAGGTTGTGATCTTGTGTGTCTCAGACAAGACTTAAGTATTGAAAATTAAACAAATATTCCTTCCCCATTGACACCATATCATTGTCACTTACCCTACCTTTATGATAGGTGACCACTGAATAATTATTCTGGCAATGCTGGGGAGAACGGGGCCTTTATTTTAAGTTTCATATCTGCTGTATTTCTACATGGGAGGCAAGTTAAATCTAAGCCCTCAGACTATGTACCCATTGCCCCTGATAGCTTAGGTGATTTGTTGCTCTGCAGGGTGCGTGATCTCTACTGGTGCTCTGCTCGATACATTTGTACTTGCTGATAAATTTATGAGAGTCATATCTTGCCTTGTTAGAAGTTAGGCCAGGATGAGAAACTTAGTATGCAATCTTAGTGCCTCGGATTTTCTTAAGGATTCAGAACCATTTTGGGATCATAAGCCTGATTGTTCCAATAGCAGGCCTTCCACTTGCTCTTTCCTGGTCCAATCCATCTTAATTTTGGGTTTCTTTACCAATTAAGGAGGACCTGGCAGTATGACTCAGGCATTTTGTTAGATAAAGGATTTCTAACGAAAGATACCATTGCCTGTTCCAAAGAAACTCCCCAGAACTTGAATTGGCTTGGCTTGCAGCAAACAAAAGAAGGGTGAGGAGTTCTGGGAAGCTACCTCCTTCCTTCTGGACCCCTCTTGCTTGATGATTCAGTAGAGGAAGATAATAGATAAAGCAAACTTTTCCAAGGAAGAATGAAAGAGACAACATCTCCAACTGAGCAGTATAATTGGAAACAGCCCTGGAAGTGAATAACAGCAGCAGTGTGGCCTCTCTAATCTGTGCTTCAAGACTCCAGAACCACAGTGGGGAGTCAGCTGAGTGCAATACCAGTGGTTAAACCTTTTTGCATCTGGCCTAAAAATTACCTTGATGTTTTCATGGAAGCATAAAGGCACATGAGCAAGCCATTTTGCCCCTTGAGCTTGTTTTGCAAGTTAGTTAAGTCAATCTTTACATTGACTCCATTTAAGTACCTTTGGTCCACATCCCTTGATACCTGTAACTAAAAAAAATCATTTATCCCGGTATTGAAAATCGTGAAGGTGTGAATGAGGATTGCATATATGATGTAGGCAATTCTTATACAAGTAAATTCAAGTAGAAATCACATCCATCACTTGTGATCTATAATCCCTTTTTCTCATTTTATTTTGAGCATGGAGTCTGGCCAGAATGTCCCCCATGTTCTTTTTGATCAGAGGGACAGCCAATGGGAGCAGCTGTGACTATCTGCTTTTACATTCTCACTGTATTGGATAACAGATTGTAATTCTATGATGTGCTGATGTTGAATACAGATTTCTTGCAGCTGAGAAACTATGCAAAGCATTCATTTAATCACTCTGCTGATACACATCCAGACCCATATCTTCCAGGCTCAGCCCCCACTGACAGATCACCATTTCCCTCTATTCCCAACTCACCATTCCCCACTTTCACAAGCATATCACTGACCAAGTCATTTCTGGAATCTTCTGTGGAACAAATTCATAATTGATACCAAACCTTCTCCTCAACTTTGAAATAAGACACTATTCCTTCATCCACTACATTATAAAAAAAACGCATCAGCTGTCTTGACCTTTGACTGCACCTCTCCACAACTAAAACATCACACACTGACCTTTGTAATGTGGTTTGCCTATACTCCTGCTTCAGTCCTCTAGCCTGCTAAAAACATTCGTCCAAGCATTTGCAATAACAGACTCCTCACTGGTCTTTCACCTGCCATAAATTTTAACGTATCCAAAACTCTGCTGCCTAAATCCTAACTCACATCTATTCTCCTTTAACCATCACATCTATGCTCTCTGTACTAGGCTAGCGCCCATTCCTATTACAGTAGGAGCATAAAATTTTTATCCGCATATTCAACTCTGTCCATGATGCTGCCCCTCCATTCTCTGCAATCTGCTCGAGAACACATTCCCTGATCAGTCGGAGTTTACATAACTTTGGCTTCCAGCACATGCCAAGTTTTCATCACCATGCCTACAGTTGCCTCATCCATAAGTTTCAGAATTCCCTCCCTCAGCCTATCCACCTCTCTACCTCACACATCTCCTTTATGATGTTCATTAATACCTATCGTTTTGACCAAGCATTTGGTCACCGTTCCTTATATCTCCTCATGTGGTGAATCAGTTTCAAGTGTTGCACAATAACTATGCTATGAGGTGTTTGGTAAGTTGTACGACATTAAATGTGCCAGATAAATCGTTGTTTGTGGTACACCATTTTTTTTTTTGCCTTGCATGAAGATATTGGTGCTGTGTGTGTTTCCCTTTTCTAAATGGTTGTTCCCTGGTAATAAGGAATAATGGCAGTTTACAAGTCATTAATCAGCACAAGTTTCTAAGTACACCAAGTCAAACTATTCTTTCCTATTGTTATGGACCATACCAAACTCCCTCAAACTATTCAGAAGATAGTCTAGACCGTAATGTGTTCTTATTTTAAAGTTACGTGTAAGGTGTTGTGTTCCAGATACAATTGGATTGGTCAAACTACTGGATTTGGAGCAAAACATACTTTATTCTTCCACTATAGTTAAAATGCAACAAAAGAAAGAAGGAGACAGCAAGAGCTGCAGATGCTGGAGTCAGAGTCAATACAGTGTGGAGCTGGAGGAGCACAGTGGGTCAGGCAGCATCAGAGGAGCAGGAAAGTTGATGTTTTCATTCAGGACCCTTCTTCAACTTCAGAACAGTTCTGAAGAAGAGTCCTGACCCGAAACATCAACTTTCCTACTCCTCTAATGCTGCCTGACCTGCTATGTTCCTGCAGCTCCACAGTGTATTGACAAAAGAAAGAAGGAATTGGAATAACTTAACTCTATTGGAAAATGTAACAGAGCAAAAGATACAGTAATTATTACTAATTAACTGGTGTTCCAATATAGTAACATCCCATAAACACACCTTTGGCAAAAGGTAAATTCAGGAAACAGGTTGTCTCACATGCAGTTCTCCAGTCCAGGAGGATTGAGCATCAAAAGACAATTCTGAGAGAGACAGAGCTCCAGCTTTCAGCTGTAGCAAAGAGAGATGTGGCAGCTTTTCCCAACCCCAGCAGCTTCTTCTGAAAGCTGAACAAAAGATCCTGGTTCTGTTGGAGTTTGACCACACCCACTCAGGCTGCTTTTATTGTTTCAACTTTAAAAATAAGTCCGGCGCTTCTCTGGGTGTTTACTCTCTTGATTTTGGTAGTTTGGCCTGCACCTCTGTCTTAAAACCTCTCTTCCAAAAACCAGAATAAAATAACCTCTGAAAGCCATGATATGGTTTCATTATGGAGGAGGGTGTGGGATGAATATTATGCCTATGTGATACTTCAGAAGAATACCAAGGCAAAAGTGCACATGCTCAGTTATTAGTCTGACAGGACCTAGATGCCAATGACCTTGATATCTTTTATAACACTAACTGAATGGATGTACACCAGCTCAATTGTCAAAACCAAGAGAGAGGTCTAAAGGCAGGCTTCATCTGATTGTAGCTTTTCTATGTTGGGCATTGTGCACCGATTTATTCTACAAGGAGGCTCGGAGCGGAGCGGGGACGGTCAGTGGGCTGGAGGCTCGGA
>NC_063337.1:103351569-103363353 GCF_021869965.1 Rhincodon typus | reverse complement strand
CGGAGCGGGGACGGTCAGTGGGCTGGAGGCTCGGAGCGGAGCGGGGATGGTCAGTGGGCTGGAGGCTCGGAGCGGAGCGGAGACGGTCAGCGGGCTGGAGGCTCAGAGCGGAGCGGGGATGGTCAGTGGGCTGGAGGCTCGGAGCGGAGCGGGTACAGACAGTGGGCTGGAGGCTCGGAGCAGAGCGGCGATGGTCAGTGGGCTGGAGGCTTGGAGCGGAGCGGGGATGGTCAGCGGGCTGGAGGCTCGGAGCGAAGCGGGTACAGACAGTGGGCTGGAGGCTCAGAGCAGAGCGGGGACGGTCAGTGGGCTGGAGGCTCGGAGCAGAGCAGGGACAGACAAGGGGCTGGAGGCTCAGAGCGGAGCGGGGACAGACAGGGGGCTGGAGGCTCGGAGCGGAGTGGGGACAGACAGTGGGCTGGAGGCTCGGGGCGGAGCGGGGACAGTCAGTGGGCTGGAGGCTCGGAGCGGGGATGACCATCGGGCTGGAGGCTCGGAGCGGGGACAACCATTAGCCTGGAGGCTCAGAGCGGAGCGGGAACAGTGAATGGACTGGGGACCAGTGTGGGTAGTCAGCAGCTTGCAAGACCATGCACACCACGTGTGGAAGGCCCCTTTTCTTACCTACTGAAAGAATATAATACTTATCTTTTTAACCTTATTCTCATTTTTCAACCTTTTACTATAAATAACTGTAAGTAATGTAACTTTTTATTCCTTTCTTTTTCACTTTATTTCAGTATTTTGTATCTAAGATCTGTACCTAGAAACTTTGTACCTAAGATGTTGCCATATGGAGCAACATTGTAAGCTTTTCACTGCACTCCTGTACTTCTGTACTTGAGTTACGTGACAATAAAAGATATTCTATTCTATTCTATTCTCTACAGCTGTAACATTGTATTCCTCGCTTTGTTCTATTACCCTAATGCACTTTATATGATATGATCTGCCTGTATTGCATGAAAAACAAAACTTTTCACTGCACCTAGATACATGTGATAATAATAAACCTAATCAAAAATTCCCCTCTCATATCCTGTATGGCTCTCGTTCCCCTCTCTTTCGGAGTGGACTTGTGTGACTTTCTCCAATAAATACCTCAATTTATTTGCTCTTTGTTTGTTCTCTGTTGACATGCTCCCTGTTCCTATTTGTCACTCAACCTGCTTTCTCCAAAACCCATGAATTCTCTTGAATTGGATCTTAGAAAACTCCTGCACAGATACATTATTCTCAGCTTTCTTTACCTTCACTGTATTAGTTTAACACCCAGATGACCACGACCTCATGATCACTGGCTTTGCAGCTGTTCTCCACAATTTATTTTCTTTATATGATCTTCTCACATTCATCATTTTCAAACTAAATGGTATGCCAGAAGCCAAACAGCTTTTAGCATGCAAGGATAGTAGGCTATACAGGACATTCATTGTTCTGCATCACGCATCAGACTATTTCCACTTAGGATCATTTGATTCCAATCTTTATTCACAGGTAACTTCTCTGTTGTACATTTAATTACAATTTTATCCGTGGTTTTCACATTTAAGTTTGACTGCATCATTTTATTTTTCTTAATGTAGAAGGAGCCCATCCAGGGATAGCAACCGCAAAGCTGATTTTCTTTTATATTTTAGAATGTTCACTCAGCTTTTTAGTTCATTTTGCCTTTTGAATTGCAATAGAACAAATGGATGTTTCACTCAAAAAGTTGTTATGCTTAATGAAGTTTGTTTGACTACACCCAGGGTGGCTGGTTTAAGATGAGCACAGATTTCAAATGATCTCAAATTTAACAGGTTGAGAAAGAGTTGAAAATGATGATAATCACAAAAAAAAAACTCTACTCTGAGCAAATAAATGCCTCAGTGATATTTTGTGTGGGATAATCAGATATTTTATTCCATATCCATCAAGGAAACAAGTACCTCAATAATGGGAAGATCAAATATGTTATTGACTAACAATCATCCAGAGTGGTTGGTGTGTGTTTATTGCAGATTCTTCTTCTGAAGATCAGCTGGGTTCTCACCTTGAGATATCCTTCTGACAATTGGCCTGGGGCCTTTTCTCCCTTGACAGCAGTAAAGGTCTGTAAAGTGTTCAGCCTATTATACTCCTTTTCAGGGGATAGTTATTGTATTGACAGGTCAGACAATCCTACAAAGCTTCTGTTAAAAGCAGAGTACCAATTATATTTATACCCTCCGTTCTAAACCACATGATTTCAACCTGCTGAGAAAACTGTCCACCTTCTTTTCATTCTCTCCAATAAATGTCCATCACATGAAACCCCTTACGGTCAGAATTCCAGGATAAGGATGTTTGCATTTTGTTTGAACACATCTTCATGAGACTTTATACATTCAGATTCCTATTACTAGCCTATGCAGTTCCTGCTATCTCTATTCTCATGTCTGTTGTTTTGCCTAATAGCATTAGTTTTAGTTTTGGGGTCAGTGAGTTCATTTTAGAAAGACTGAAATTTGCGTGAGATTCTATATCCTGTCTAGCTCATTCATTGTGTGGTACAGTGAGTAATAAGGTCAAGCATTTTAATGTGAAGTTGTTTAAAAGGTTTTGTTTAGGCCTACAAAATGGAAATGTTGTAATGGTTATCAGCTCAGTGGTATGAAAGTGTGATCTAATTGCTGATTCCTGCTATCACTGCTGATTCAAAAACAAAATGCTGGAAGTCTGATACAAAGGTTTGAAACACACTCAGCAACTCAAGCAACCTTCACAGAAGGGGAAGAAAAAAAGTTTTTGATTAAAGATCATTCAATTCAAATGTAATCTCTGTTTCACTCTCCACAGATGCTGCTTAACCATGGGGTATTTTGAGCTTTTAATCATTACCATTGATTGGGAAGAGGTCAACAGAGCAAGCTGCATGTGGCCAAATTATAATTACCTACTTTTTCAAATGATCTTTCACATTAAAAGGCAGATGACATTATCAAATGTACTGTAGCAGTTAGGCTCAGAAAGTGGCAAACTCTGCTTTCTGGCCTTTCTTTACATTACCTGAAATATTTGCTGAACTAATACTTACAACTCAGCACAGTGGCTCAGTGGTTACCACTGCTGCCTCACAGCACCAGGGACCCCGGTTCGATTCCATCCTCGGGTGACTGTCTGTGTGGAGTTTGCACATTCTCCCCATGTCTGTGTGGGTTTGCTCCGGTTTCCTCCCACAGTCCAAAGATGTGCAGGTTAGGTGGATTGGCCGTGCTAACTTGCCCCATAGTGTTCAGGGATGTGTAGATTGGGGGGAGATTGCTCCGAGGATCGGTGTGGGCTTGTTGGGCCGAAGGGCCTGTTTCCACTCTGCACGGATTCTATGAACTCACACACATTTGTAATGTCCCCACAAAAATACATTGAATTCCTACACATACACAGCCACACGCCCCCCCCACACACACAGACACACACCCCCCCCCACACACACACACACACACCTGTTCCCTATGTACACCTGTGACCTATACAAATGCACGTATCTCACAACAACCTGTAATGTGCACACATCTAGTTACCCATATACATCATATCCTAAATACATTTGTACTCAACCTACACCCATATCTCATGCTTTCCTGTATGCCACACACACTGATGTTTCAGGTAGATATTTAGGTAAGTATGGTTCTTTAAACATCAAAAATAATCGCATCCATGTTATGCAGTCATCCACATAAAATGTGTTTTTAAGTCCTGTCCAAGATTGTACATTTGCTTTTTAAAGCTCATAAATAAATTGATTGATTGACTGATTGTTGTCACATGTACCGAGATACAGTGAAAAGTGTTATTTTGTGTGCTCTACAGGCAGATCATATCACACAAAGTGCATTAGGGTAGCAGAATACAGTGTTATAGCCGTAGAGAAGGTACAGCGAGAGAGATCAACATTAACATTTGAATAAAGAACTCACATTTGTATTTCCCAATCCAAATAGAATGGTTGCTGTGTTTGTATTCAGTAGGAAGGAATAGATGTCGAACATTTTCTGAAGTTTTTTGATTTTTAAGTGCACCAGCTAAAACATTGTGGCAGACAGTGCAGTTTGAAAGCTCTGCATTCAGGAACTGCAACCAACTGCAAAGACTTCAAATGCTTCTCATCCAAATTGGAGGTCCCCAAATTGATTCTGCATCAGCACATGCAGCAGCACAGCAGTCTGTTGAATTCTCACAGAATTATCTCACTTTGAAAGCAAGATTTCAAGATCATCGTGGAGCTACAGCAGGGAACTGAATGTTCCAGAGAGGCTGGAAATATCCTTCTAGGCAGAAGTAAAGTAACAACTTGTCACAAAGGGACCATCGGACTCCCAGCAAGCCGGAGTGATTAGCTGTCCTAGATAATACCAGCGATGGTTGATCAAACCACAGCCTCAGGAAGGCTTAGAAAGTTTGGGTGATATGATTGCAGCCATTTAAGGGCATTGTGATGCAGTAATGCCAAAACAGGCTTCATGGATGATGCCTGCAAAAACAGACAAAAGGGTCAACAGTGCATCATATTGGGAGAGTAAAAACGTGTTGGTAAAAGATATGGCAACCTGAGGTACCGCAAGTTGTTGGATCTGCAGCATATTTACTTTTGAACACTGGAAATGCAGGAAAGCTTTTTACAAATTAAACAGTGTGTCCTGGGAATGTTGACACAGTGCTGATTGAATTCCTTTGCCTCAACTGCAAGGCAGCAGGCATTCTCTCTATATTTAAGCTATTCAAGTAATGCATGGAATTATGATTTATTGATTTGGCAGTGTCAGAACCAGGCAAGCAAACTCTCAAGATAAAAAATAGGAGGCTTCACACATGTCTGGGCTATCAGAATAGGAACAAAAGGATCCTAATAAGATATAGTAAAATCACTCTGGGTCAAGCTCAACTTCATTTTTATCACGTGGAATCCACACCTTTCTGACAACATACAAAGAAGTCTATAGATCACTTTGTCAGTCACTGGAAAGAAAAAAGCAGGGACTGTGATTTTTCTAGTACAGAAAGGCTCAAGACAATCATCAACATTGTATGGCATCAATACCTACTGAGGCTTATCAAAATCATAGTCTCAACAAGCCATTAGGCTAAACTTAAAAAGCACTGCTAACACTTGGGAGGAAACATGAGGCAGGGCACTGTAGTCTGCAAGCTTTGAGTGCAGACTCAACTGTTGGCATCGTAGCTAGGTCTACCAAACTCAGCAAGCCATCTGGAAGATGTGGTCTTCTCCATGCACCTTGCAATTATCTGGTATATTTTGTTTTCTGTAAGATGTGGATGATCCTCCAGAGATCACCAGTAACACATATGCTAGTCTTTAGCCAATCTGATTCATTTCAAGTGACGTCAAGACACAGTTGGAGACACCGGATACTGCAAAAGCTATGGACCCTGACAACATTCCAGAAATAGTACTGAAGACTTGATCTCCAGAACTTGCCGCTCCCCTAGCAAAGCTGTTCCAGTACAGTTACAACACTGGTATCTACCCAACAATGTGGAAAATTGCTCAGGTATGTCCTGTACACAAAATCCATCCCAGCCAATTACTGCTCAATCAGTTTATTCTCCATCATCATGATGGAAAATGTCATCAACCATTATCAAGCAGCACCTTCTCAGCAATAAACTGGTCAGTGAAGCCCAGTTTGGGTTCCGTCAGGGTCATTCAGCTTCTGACTTCATTAAAGTCTTGTTTCAATCATGGACAAAAGAGCTGAATTCCAGGGGTGAGGTAAAAGTGACAGCTCTCAATATCAAGGCTACATGTGACTGAGACTGGCATTAAGGAGCCCTAGCAAAACTGGAATCCATGAGTATCAGGGGACAAACTCTCCGCTGGTTGGAATCATACCTGGCACATAAGAAGATGGTTGTAGTTTTTGGGGGTCAGTCACCTCAGCTCCAGGACATCTCTGTAGGAGTTCCTCAGGGTAGTGTCTTCGGCCCAACCATCATCAGCTGCTTTATCAATGACCTTCCCTCCATCATAAGGTCAGGAGTGGGGATGTTCGTCAATTATTGCAAAATGTTCAGCACCATTTGGAGCTCCTCAGTTAGTGAAACAGTCCATGTTCAAGCGCTCAAACATTCAACTTTGGCTGATTAGTGGCAAGTATCATTTACACCACACAAATGCTAGGCAATTACCATTTCCAAAAGAGACAATCTAACCACTGCCCCCGACACTCAATGATGCTATCTTCATTGAATCCCCCACTATTAATATCTTAAGTGCAATAATTGACCAGATACTGAAATGGACTTGTCTTCTAAATACAGTAGCTAGAACAGCAGGTCAGAGGCAAGGAACACTGTAGTGAGTAACTCACCTCCTGATTCCTCAAAGCCTGTCCACCATCTACAAGGCACAAGTCAGGAGTGTGATGGAATACTCCCCACTTGGCTGGATGTGTGCAGTTCCAACAGCACTCAAGAAGCTTGACACCATCCAGGACAAAGCAGCCCACTTGATTGACACAATATCCTTAAACATCTACTCCCTTCACCACTGTCGCTCAGTAGCAGCAGTGTGTACTCTCTTCAAGGTGCACTGCAGAAATTCACCAAGATCCTTATGCACCACCTTCCAAAGCCATGACCACTTTTATTTAGAAGGACAAGGGCATCAGATACATGGGAAAAACATCACCTCCAAGTCACTCGTCATCCTGACTTGGAAATATATCACCATTCCTTCACTGTCACTGGGTCAAAATCCTGGAATTCCCTCTCTAAAGGCATGGTGGGTCAACCCACAGCATGTGGACTGCAGCAGTTCAAGAAGGCAGCTCACCACCATGTTCTCAAGGGACAACAAATTGACCGAATTCTTCTGCCATTAAGTTGCAGCCTTGCATTTGGTCCTTTCTGTTGTTTGAGCTAATAGTTCTGAAAGCGATAATATTTGATCTGTCCTGAGCTCTGCCAGTTTGATGGTTTCACACAACCTCCCAGTGGACAATCATTTGGTTTCTAGCATGATCTGAGAGAAGACTATTTTGTGTGTGAGTCCTAGTTAATATGTCCCGAGCTAATGTAAACTATTTATAGTCACTCTGATGCCATAAACTATCTTGTGCCTCTGCTGTTGAGGGGTTTTTTGTGTTTCATTGTTCACCGCAGACTACTGAACAGCCCGTGGATTTGCAAATGAAGGAGAATATTTGGCAACACTCTGGCCCAAAACATGCCACCACAGCTGGGACACAGGCATCACATTATGCTCTCATTTCCAGATGGAAAAAAGGAACAAAATGAAGTGACTAAGACATGATTCAGGATAAAATATTTTATTTTACCAGCTAAGACAACTATGATCCATAATTTTTTTTCCCATTCAATCATAAGGTGGGCTTTACTGACTGGGCCAGCATTTGTTGTCCATCCCTAATTGCCCAGAGCAATGTTAAGAGACAACACATGACTGTGGGTTTGGAGTCACACGTGGGCCAACTGGATAAAGATGGTAGATTTCCTTCTGTAGAGGACATCAGTGAACCATGTGGGTTTTTACAAAATTGACAATGGCTACACGGTCACTATTTGGCTAGTTTTTGTTTTAATTGGAATGAAATTTTGCCATCTGTCATGTTTGTACTTATAAACACTAACTACAGTTCCCTTTTTTGAATTCTATCACTTTGCCACGTGTACATGACTGGCACTTTCTTCAGCCACAGAATCCGTACAGTGTGGAAACAGACCCTTCGGCCCAACAAGTCCACCCCAACCCTCAGAGCATTCCACCCAGACCCATCTCCCTAATCTACACATCCCTGAACACTATGGGCAATTTAGCATGGCCAATCCAGCTAGCCTGCACATCTTTGGACAGTGGGAGGAAACCCACACAGACATGGGGAGAATATACAAACTCCACACAGACAGTTGCCCAAGGCTAGAATCAAACCCTAGTTCCTGGTGCTGTGAGGCAGCAGTGCTAACCACTGAGCCACTGTGCCTCTCTCCATTCACAATAGTACTGCGAGTTCTGTAGCCTGTCCACCAATGACTGGATCAAACTGTACGACGCATATATTTTTAATGAACCTTTTTATAGCACGCCTCTGGAGTGAGCGAGACTTGAATCCACATCTTCTGGTCCAACAACAGGTACAATGCCACTGTGACATAACAGCCCCAAACTATTTTCTATTTAACCTATTCAGAGATGTTATTACACACGTCTGGAGCAGGTGGGACCTGAACCCAGATCTCCCAATCCAGGGTAGGGATGCTAACACTGTGCCACAAGACGACCCTTTGAAAATCTGCATAACACAGAGAACATTGAAATAGTTTGCACCTGACAGGATTAAATTGCACATTCCAGACAAACTGCTGGGTGTAGCTGACTTTCACGTGGATCAATCAAAAATCTGAACCAATTCATTTGGGCTGCTAATAAATACAACCAGGATATTGCTACAATAAAAAGAAAATACTGCAGATGCATGAAGTCTGAAGTAAAATCAGAGAGTGCTTCAGAAACTCAACAGGTCTGGAAGCATCAGTAGAGCAAGAAACAGTTAACATGTTGGAACATTAACTCTATTTCTCTCTCTACAAATGCTGCCAGACCTGCTGAGTTTCTCAAACACTTTTTAAAAATAAATTTCAGAATATTGCTAAATTATGCAGTGACGTTACTAGAGAGTGAAGCAAAAGAGCCAAACCCTCCGTCTGCTGCTGAAGTCTGTGGACTGAACTCTTTTTAAATCCTGTGCAGAAATTTCTATGTTGTTCAGCTGTTTCAACTAATTCACACTGGCTCAGCTCTAGTGATTAGATCAACGGGAATGAAAATCTGCAGACTCAGAGAACCTGTATATAACTCCATCTAGATGCCATGATGAGGTCATTTTTTTTAAAGGAGCATATATGTCACTATCTATAATTCTCTGCCTATATTTCAAAAATCACAGCTGTGGCCCCATTGAAAATAACGTAATTGAAGTTTTTTTTGTCCCAATGGTAAGATGTACACCCTGACTGACTGGGCTTTTTTTTGTGAAAACTCAAAGACAAATCCATGAGAAATGTCGAGAACAGTGCCATTCATTGCATCCATCAAAGCATTTTGCTCAGAAATTATGAGGCTCTGAGGATTGCGTTAATTCCAAAGAACTTCATCACAATCCAGCAACTGCTTTGTGATGATATGACTGCAGCTGTCTTCAGCGCACGATCTGAAGCTGTCACATTCAACATCCAGACTAATGTCAAGCAAAGCTGTGCAATACACCCTGTGCCATTTATAATTTACTCAACGATAGCTATTCATGTCATCAATGATCAACTTTCCTCTCGTGTGAGCGTTATACACTACTGAAATGGGAAAATCTATTTCCTCAGTAACCTCCGTGACAAAATTAAACTAACCACCACAGATATAAATGATCTACAGTCTGCAGATGGCTGCATGTGGTTTGTTCACTCTGCAGCAGATCTGAAATCAATTCTACATACAGGAAACTGGGTATGTCTTTGAATGTTTCCAAGCCAAAGCCCAAGTCAAGCAATGTCTGGTCAGTCAGATATTCTACCTCCCATATACCCTGAAGGTGAGACTCTGGAATGTGTTTGACAATCACCTCTTTTGAATGGCCATGGGGAAATCAAACGGGGGAACAGCTGTGCCAATTCCACTCCCTCAAACTTTGGCAGTGAGTGTTTTAAGACCTCTATAAGCCAACAGAAGTTCTAGTTACAGAACAGTTGTTGTCTTCACACTCCTGTACTGCAGTGAAACTTGGGTCAAATATCAGTGACATACAAATGTGCTAGAGAAATTCTATGCACAATACCTTTGCTGCATTCTATGGATTCAATGAGAAGACCTTCAAATAGACATTTGTGTCCTTTTTGAAGTCAGATCCACAAGCATTCAGGCAGAAGTCCTGTAAATGCTATGTTGACGCATTGGACACTCTGTCTGGATGGCTGAAAAGCATTTCCCCACCAGGCCCCGTTTTCTCAACTCTCAAATGACCTACACATCAGGGTAGGACAAAGAAAGTGGTTCAAAGACACTCTGAAGTTCCCTTGAAATGTGGCAGCAGTGACATTAATGAAGAAGCTTGTACTTGATTGTGCAAAACTTGTTCATCAACTTTCATCATATTATGATTCTGCATGTATTAATGATGAGGCAGAACAGTGGCAGAGAAGGGAAAAAGAGGAAGTAAATTCAAGACTCCAGATCTCATTAACTCAAGGGAGACGGTTCCCCACATGCTGTACAGACCTTCCCTACATTGGAGAGATGAAGCGCAGACTGGACAACCGCTTTGCAGAATATCTACATTCTGTCTGCAAAATTACCCTGAGCTTCTGCATGCCTGTGATTTAAACACAGCACTGTGTTTCCTGGCTAACGTCTTTGTCTCTGGCTTGCTGCAGTGCTCCAGTGAAGGTCAGCACAAACTGGAAGAACAGCACCTCATTTTCCGCTTGGGGACCTTGCAAACTTCTGGACTCATTGCAAAGTTAAATAATTTTAGGGCCTGAGCACTTTCTCCTATGTCCTTACCCTAAACCTCACACACCAGGCCTTGTTATCGAATGGGCTGCTACCACACAACCCATTGCCAGCCACTAATGGTCCCCATCTGCCCCTACTGATTCTCCCAGGCTGACACTTACCTTGTCCTTTGTCTGCCCAACTGTTTCTCTTTCTCTCTCTGTGCTCCATCTCTACCTATCATTAATTCTTCATCCCTCCCCCAACTCCATCTTCAGCATATATAGCAACCTTTTCCCAGCAATCCTCAGTTCTGAGGAAGGGTCACTGGACCTGAAATGTTAACTCTGATTTCTCTCCACAGGTGCTGCCAGATTGGCTGAGCTTTTCCAGCAATTTCTGATTTTTTTTCTGTTCTCCAGGTTCTTCAGGTCTTTGGGGTTTGTTTTTGTTACGTATTATACTGGGCTTCTTGGAACCCCTCTATGCCCTCAATGGAACTAACACAAAGAAATCCTGAAAACAACCAGAATATTTTTTTTAAAGAGTCCTTCCCATTCTTGGTTTGTCATTTCTCATGTTCAGTATGACATAACGGAAATATGACATAACTTTTCAAACAGTAATCATAAACGAGCAAGACAAGAAACATGTTAAACAGAAACTTGTACATTTGGTGATATAACTCAGACTTCTGTATACCTGTGTGCGAATGCATATCTTTATTCTTCATTTCCTGCAACCTCCATGAGGTGTAAACCCTATGGGTTCAACAGAGTGTTACAGAAAAGGATGAGAAAGAACTAAAGCCTTAATTTCCTTCCGTTACTGTATGTAGTCAGATATTTGTGAGTATGAAGAAGCGTGTATTTCTAAGTCCCAAAGTGTGGAGTCAATTAGAATAATCACCTGCAAGCTTCATAGGTTTAAATAAAGAGGATTAATTATTTGTGCATTCACTCCAAAAATCTGACAGTACGCCTCTCTTTCTATCTCTCTCTCTGTCTCTTTCTCTCTCTCTCTCTCTCTCTCTCACACACACGCGCACACAGACACACAGAGAGACACACACACACATACGCACGCACATACAGTTACGGGAACACCCTCTCTCTGTCTCACACACACACAGACAGACAAACTCTCTCTCTCTCTCTCTCTCTCTCTCTCTCTCACACACACACACACACAAACACAGACACACACACACAGACAGACAAACACTCTCTCTCTCTCACTCACACACACACACAGACACACACAAACACAGACACACATACACAAACACACACACA
>NC_063337.1:103280025-103351559 GCF_021869965.1 Rhincodon typus | reverse complement strand
ACACAGACACACACAAACACAGACACACATACACAAACACACACACACACAAACACAGAGACACATACACAAACACACACACACAGACACACACATACAGACACACACTCACGCAAGCTCACACATACAGACACACACAAACATTGAAGAAAAAGATACAGTTACTGATGATAGTGCACAGTTACCAATAACAAACAAATATACAGTTCATAGTTAGTAGGAACTGCAGACGCTGGAGAATCTGAGATAACAAGGTGTAGAGCTGGATGAACACAGCAGGCCAAGCAGCATCATAGGAGCAGGAAGGCTGATGTTTCGGGCCGAGACCCTTCATCAGAAATGGGGGAGGGGAAGGGGGTTCTGAAGTAAATAGGGAGAGAGGGGAAGGCGGATAGAAGATGGATAGAGGAGAAGTTAGGTGGAGAGGAAACAGACAGGTCAAAGAGGCAGGGATGGAGCCAGTAAAGATGAGTGTAGGAAGGGAGGTAGGGAGGAGATAGGTCAGTCCAGGGAGGATGGTCAGGTCAAGGGGGCGGGATGAGTTTAGTAGGTAGGAAATGGGGGTGTGGCTTGAGGTGGGAGGAGGGGATAGGTAGGAGGAAGAGCAGGTTAGGGAGGCAGGGACGAGCTGGGCTGGTGGGAACCTCTCTTACCTTCCTGGAGAACACCTCTCTCACCTTCCTGGACAATACCTTCCACCCCAACCTTAAGTTCACCTAGACCATCTCTAACACCTCTCTCACCTTCCTGGACCTCTCTGCGTCCATCTCGGGCAACCACCTAGAAACCGATATCCATTTCAAGACCACCGACTCCCACAGCTACCTAGAATACTCCTCCTCCCACCCACCTTCCTGCAAAAATGCCATCCCCTATCCCCAATTCCTTCGCCTCCACCGCATCTGCTCCCAGAATGAGGCATTCCACTCCCGTACATTTCAGATGTCCTCGTTTTTCAAGGACTGCAACTTCCCCCCGTCAGTGGTTGAGAATGCCCTCGACTGTGTCTCCTGCATTTCCTGCAACTCATCCCTCACATCCCATCCCCGCAATAACAACCAAAAAAGAATCCCCCTCGTCCTCACGTACCATCCCACCAACCTCCGGATCCAACGCATCATCCTCCGACCCTTCCGCCATCTGCAATCCGACCCCATGACCAAAGACATTTTTCCCTCTCCACCCTTATCTGCTTTCCGGAGGGACCACTCTCTCCGTGACTCCCTTGTCCGCTCCACACTCCCCTCCAGCCCTACCACACCCGGCACTTTTCCCTGCAACCGCACGAAGTGCTACACCTGCCCCTAAACCTCCCCCTTCACTCCCATCCCAGGCCTCAAGAAGACTTTCCACATCAAGCAGATGTTCACCTGCACATCTGCTAATGTGGTATACTGCATCCGCTGTACCCGTTGTGGCCTCCTCTACATCGGGGAAACCAAGCAGAGGCTTGGGAACCGCTTTGCAGAACACCTACACTCGGTTCGCAATAAACAACTGCACCTCCCAGTCGCGAACCATTTCAACTCCCCCTCCCATTCCTCAGACGACATGTCCATCCTGGGCCTCCTGCAGTGCCACAACAATGCCACCCGAAGGTTGCAGGAACAGCAACTCATATTCTCCTTGGGAACCCTGCAGTCCAATGGTATCAATGTGGATTTCACAAGCTTCAAAATCTCCCCTCCCCCTACCGCATCCCAAAACCAGCCCAGCTCGCCCCCGCCTCCCTAACCTGTTCTTCCTCCTACCTATCCCCTCCTACCACCTCAAGCCACACCCCCATTTCCTACCTACTAACCTCATCCTGTCCCCTTGACCTGTCCGTCCTCCCTGGACTGACCTATCTCCTCCCTACCTCCCCACTTACACTCACCTTAACTGGCTCCATCCCTGCCTCTTTGAACTGTCTGTTTCCTCTCCACCTATCTTCTCCTCTATCCATCTTCTATCTGCCTCCCCCTCTCTCCCTATTTATTTCAGAATGCCCTTCCCCTCCCCCATTTCTGATGAAGGGTCTAGGCCCGAAACGTCAGCCTTCCTGCTCCTATGATGCTGCTTGGCCTGCTGTGTTCATCCAGCTCTACACCTTGTTATCTCCAGTTCATAGTTCATATGTTTAGCTCATTTTAGGACAGAAAATATATTGTGAGTCCTTTGAAATAGATGTTTTCACTCTTGAAGGCTTTCTTTAAGTAGTTCAAAATAGTCAGTGTTATAGACCAGAGTTGTGGCAGGGTTTCCTTGATGAAATATAGTTTTTTTTAGCTGTTTGCAAATTTGGTTACATGTGTTTTATTTTAACCAAGAGGTCAAGTTTCTGTACTGGTGAACTGGAAATTAATCAAACTGGAAGACTGTAAGCTGCAGCAGTCTCCATGTTTAAAGGATAAAAGTAATACTGCCTTTTATGCTGGTGCTGTTTTGCAGTTGGTATTCTGTGCAGGCTGCCCAGTTTCTCCCTGGGTCTTTGAGTAAATGATTACTCATCTGTGGACTATTTCAAATAGAACTGTTCAAATCCATCTATTGTCACCTCAGAATGACTTAAAGCTCGAAGCATTGCTGGACAGTTGAGTTTGTGTGGGGGTCTGTTCACACTTACTTATGCTTAACTGGTTTCTCCAGGTATCTTTTGTTAAGATTCAAGCTTGAAGACAGGGAGCCCTTGGTCCATAGTTTCTGAGTTATGAGTAGGTTAACAAAAAATAGCAGGTGTGAATTCCACAAATGGGTTTCAACTTGGTATGTCCAGTCAAAAGAAAGGTCCCCGTCCAGGGTAAATTAATTAGGTATTTTCCAGATACGTTTTTCCGAACTTGCCAAGGAAAGTGACCCTTGGAAGCCATCTTTACACTCTTGTTATTAACCAGTTTTAAATAAAGTCAATAAAGTACTGGGGAGGCAATGGCCTGGTAATATTATCGCTAGACAATTAATCCAGAAACCCAGGTAATGCTCTGGAGACCCGAGTTCGAATTCCGCCACAGCAGATGGTGGAATCTGAATTCAATTCTTAAAAAAAGAGGGAATTAAAAACCTAGTGATGACCCAGACACATGGTCAACTGTTGGAAAAGCCATCTGGTTCACTAATGTCTTTCAGGGAAGGAAATTACCGTCCTTACTTGGTCTGGATACATGTGATTCCAGATGCACAGCAAAGTAGGGATGGGCAATAAATGTGGGCCTCGTCAGTAATGTCCAAATCCCTTGAATGAACAAAAAAAAATTCCAAAAAATTCTGTACTGGACATAAACACGTCTTTACTGGATATGGCAGGTTGTTCATATCCATGTACTGCCAACTGGATAGTTTTTGGTTAATATTCACTTTGTCTTGAAGGCTGTGTCTTGGAAGAACAAACTCAGCCATCACAACACAAGGCAACATTTGAAACACTGACTGAGGTCAGTGAGGGAAATGAGGTGAGTGATGGAAGTGGTGTGAGCTGAAGCCCTCCTTCCATCTTCCCTCCAAACATCATCCTGGTCAGGCTACATCCACAATTTCTTGCAAATCGGTGAGAATATAAATGGTGAAGACTCAGGTTTTAATCATGCTGTTTGAAGTCGCAAATGGTTTGGTTTATTCTACAGTATTCTTTGTGGAATAAACTTTTTTTAATTGTTAAAACCAAATCTCCAGCATTGTGTGTTTGTCTTTCAGTAACAGACTATCTCGTTAAAACTAAAATAAAATGAAATATGATCTATAAAACCAGATTTCAGCCTGAGATTTAGCTTGTCCTGGAATAACATCAGCTAGAATAATAATAAATATTAATTTTAAATGGCGGATGTAAAGCTTTGATGATGGGAGATGCATGCCATTATGTAAGGATGAGAGTGAAATTCTAAATTTACTATATGTACTAGTTATAACCACAAAGGACCCTAATAGAATAGTCAAAAATGATTTCTTTCATAAATGAATGCTGATTGTCCCCAATCATATACTGATTTTAAAAGGGTCCTGTTTCCACATCCGTAATAAAAGATATTTGCATTTCTTTACTGCAGCTTATAGTGGCTGTTAACTGGCTTTATAGTGTCCTGTTTTCTCCATCTCCTTTTTTCTCAAAAACAGAATTATATTTGTCAGGCTTAGTTGCTGTGTACAGGGAATTCCGAAAGTCGAGGACTATGTTTTAGTGTGAATACCTACTATTCTGTACTTCTGTAAGACCGTAAGACTGAAAGAAATAGGAACACGAGTAGGCCTGCTCCACTATTCAATAGGATCATGCTGATCCAACATTCCTCACATCCACTTTCCTGCCCTTTCCCCATAACCTTTGATTCCCTGATTGATCAAGTATTTATCTGCCTCAGCCTTAAAAATATACAAGGACTCTGCCCCGTAACTCTCTTTGGCAAGGAGTCCCAAAGGCTCATAAACTTCTGAGAAAAGAAATTCCTCCTCATCTCAGTCTTAAACTGGCACCCCTTCTGTAGCCACTTCTTTTAGAATATTAAGATATAAATCATCAAATCCAGGGATTTGTTGTCACTTAGTCCCATTAATTTCTCTGATACTATTTCCTCAACAATACTAGTTTCTTTAAGTTTTTCATTCTCACCAGACAACTTGTTACTAATCATGGCAAAGAAGTTGACCTGGCAAGTATGATAACTCAACTTTTCTAGTCTGAAAAATGATGTTTTGCATGTACTAAATTTATAAATTGACATGCTGCTCCACATCTCCTCCCATTCTTTCAGACATGCTGTGCTATATTTGCATCCTGACAAGCAGCATCAATATTTCACCGGAACAAAACATGTTTTACTGACCAGTACTTTATAACTGGGTGCAAGGGATGGTGAAGGTGATATGGCTTGTGTTGCAAACAGGTACAGAAATTTAAAACACAACCATTTTGTGCTGCATGCTGGTGACATTTTAAAATTGGAACATTCTTGCCTGTATCTAATTAACAGATAAGGAATGGATTTTTATGGACTTCAAAGATTAACTTATACATCGGCATCTGTGGCAGCTCTGCAAGCTTTTATATTCCCTGTTTATTTCTCATAACATTTTTCCTGCGTCAGTCTCTAATGAGCCCGTGTTTATTTTCATTAATCTTTTCCAATTTACATGCCTAAAGGAGCTCTGCTGTCCATTTTTATGTCTCTTTCTGATTTACTCCCAGCTTCAGTTTCTTCTTTCTGTATCAATTTCTTAGTACTTTTTTGTTGAATTCTAAAATCCTTCCAATTCTCAATCTTATTACTCTTTTTGGCAACAATAGAACCTTCTTCCTTTAATCTAATGTTAAATTTAAGTTATTTTGTTGGAACATATTTCCTGTGGGCTTTTTTTTAAGTCCTCAGTGAAATTTGTATTTGTCTGTGGCATAAATTAACAATTATGTTTCTTCAGCATTTTTCATTGCTCATTTAATACCACCTCAGACCATAAAGTTTACTTTGTTCGGATGAACCAGCAGAAATAATTCCGAAAACAGAACCAAATGCAACTGCTTGTTTTTTTCCAGATAAGAAAAAAAAGATAAGTATGGAATGCAGGATATGCAATTGGCCTCATAGAGTTAAGAGTAGTAAGAAAGTAGAGAAAGTGTCAATGAAAGATTGAGATGGGGAGATAGAGAGAATGATGCTCTTGCAGTCGGATGAGTCGCGTTGATTTTCACCTCACCAAGGCTACAGCTGGCAAGTGTAATTTTCTCACCCTGATGTACAACCACCAGACCACCGGGAGATGAGATAGATATAAATTCATTACTTCAGCAAGGAGATCTGATGGATGCTCAGCTACTAGCCTGCCAACAAGATTGAATGGAGAGGCACATAGCCCTCAGAAATGTAGAGAAAAAAATTAAAGCCAGCTTTCATTCTGTTCCAGCTGCTGACATGTGAAGCAAGATGTTGAGATGTATCGACTGATTTCGCCAAGTTACCTCGACTATACAACTTCAAACATATATTGACTAAGGATTAGGCAGAAAGGACTTGACAAATGAACCCAGATAATGTGATACAATTCAGAAAAAAATTAAATCAGCAAATTAGTGTTCACAAATTAGTTACAATTCCTCTCATTGGAATCTACGTGAATTATTAAAAATTTACTTTGGCCCCAACTTTAATTCCCCCATCTGCTTTGAGCTGAGCAGACTATGGAAGGTACGCAAAACAGTGGCAACAATTTAGCCCTTCTGATCCCTTGACCTTCTTGCTGCGTTCCATATGTTAACCTGCCCCTTTAAAACAAACAGAATATTCACAGGAAGGCTGCAGGAAATGGGATAACTCATCCACTCTTTTATTCCAATACCTGGACAAAAGTGAAGTAGTTCTTTCTACATTATGCCAAACCTGGGTTTCACCACAGGATGCAGCCTTTCATCATCTGTCTGAGATCTGAGGACCATTCCCATAAGCCATGCAGGGCACAGTGCAATGCTTTCCCCTATAACAGGTTTAGTTGTAAGGGGGTGGTGAAAGGGTATTTAATCAAGCAGGATGGCGGCATGTGTGGATCTTACCACCTTTCTTCAGCCAAGATTATTTGGCCTGTCAATGCTCACTCACACCATTTGTATGATGTTTTGATCTCTCTGCCCATTGATCTCTCTGCCTATAAATTCTGTGCATCTGTGCTTCTCTCTCACTTCACCTGATGAAGGGACTACACTCCCAAAATTTGTAATTTCAAATAAACTGTAAACTGGAGTGGTGTAACTTCTGATCTTGTCCACCCCAGTCCAACACTGGCAATTCCATATCATGAGATAATTACTAGGTATTTTGTTTTTATGTGACGTTGCTTGCAGGATAAACATTGAAAAGAGTACTCAGGACAGCTCTTCAATTCTAATTTGACCAATCCTTCGGGATATTTAAAGAGCACATTGAAGAACTTTGGTTTCACATTACCAAAAGATTGCACTTCCAACAGTGCAGCACCCCCTCAATGCTGCACCAGATTGTTAGCCTGGAATATGTGCTTAAAGAGGCATGGCTGAACTGATAACTTTCTGGCCCAGAAACAAGAGTATGGTCAGTGAGTCATGAAGCGATGTGTAAGATAGTATTATCTTGCTAAAATATAAGCAGTTTCAAAATTAGAAATACATTAAAATAGTCACAGTCTCAATGTACAAATTTCTATGGTCCTTTAAAAAGATGCTTGGCGAAAACTGAGACTTCCATAACCTTGGTGATCTTACTGGATCACTGCCATTTTATTCGGTGCAGGCCTGGGCCACAAGTGTTTAGTTGTAGTGATGAGAATGAATTGATGATGTGCTTTGAGGTTGACTTTCTACAAATGCAATATTCGTACTTCAGCTACTCATTTTACAGAATTGCGCCAGATTGAAGAGGCTGCTTTATTATTTCAATCTTTACAGCAGATGATATAAATCAGCTCCTCAGCTGGTCAGACTGCTTTACCACGTCTTTCACTATTAGGCATTGGTTTATCAAATACATTTTTCAAATTCATAACTTGAGTTGTGTGTATCTTTTCTGGTCTTGGGATTTGAACCTCCAATAGGAGGGCAGAAACATCCTTGAAATCATTGAGTTCTTTTGGTCTAAAATGTTTTCTGTGTGATTGAATTTTGGGAAATCTGGTAATTGGGATTTGTTTACAGGCTTTTACTGAAATACTGACCTCATCTATCAACCAACTGATCTGCACAGTATGAAGCGAACTTACATAATTCCTGAGGTATTTTGCTCGTATCTACTTAAAATGGGGATGCTGCTAAGAGGAAGGAATAAAACTGCAGGAGCCTAGAGAGTAGGTAAAACAGGAAAAGTACATAGCCAAACATGATTTGTGCCTTCAAATTACATAAAATATCACCATATCTGGCTCTGAACAAAGCAACAGGCTGACATTTTTTTTTAAAAATAACCAAAATCTACAGAAATGACATCTTTAGCAGGTTACATACATTTATCATCTCTATAAGTCTTATTACTCCACTACCCACCATAACATAGTTCTCCTGCGCACCTGTAGTCAGAGACTAATTCCCTGGAGTCTTCATCATCCTCTTCCTGCCAAATGTATTTGGAATATTACTTAATACATCTGAGGAGGTTATTGCTGTCCTAGTCACAAAACACAGCAGTAGTTGGCAGCAGTGAGGTTGTTAACTGATTTTTCTGGTTAAAAAAATTGGGATTCCTAACAACATGCAAATGCAAAATACTTAATAAAATGGCTCAATTTGGACAGAAGTGGAATATTTTTTTCAAATTACTCCTGCAAAAATGTTCTGTGCTTTATTTTATTCTGTGATATAAAAAGAATAGTGTTTTAGTTAAACTTTTTGTCTTGCATTCATCATCCCAAAATCAGGAATGGCAAACTCCAAATAACCACAACAATTTATATTAGAGGAGAAAAGGGCAGTGGATTGATTGTCAAGTTACCTGTGGTCATCTGAGGTCATGGAGAAAGCAAGGGGTAATATGGGTATCCCATGCTCTGGGTAATGCACAAGTCTTAACACTTCTCCTTGTTTTGAGACAATGGATTCCTCTGAATAAATATATTACCATGCTCACACAACATGAATTTATAAGGCAGGCATTAACTTTTAAGTATAAATCCTGAAGCAGGCAGTTTCATAGAAAACAAAATTAAGTTGAGCAATAAAGTGATAATTTTCTTTCCTGCAAACACATATGGAACTGCAAGGACCCTCTGTTTGTCTCCACATCAGGACAGGTCTCGATGAGTCATTAAAATGCAAACAACCTTTCCAGAGGTTAAATCAGTATTCCAATTAATCCGAATGAATATTTTCTCAATACTGTTTGCAGACTCTTTTCCTCCAAAGTTCAAAATGTTTGTGAAAAACTCAATTTTATCATGATGATATGTAGATGTGAGTGATGTTCTCAATCCATGGCCTAATGGTGCATCAACCATTAGAGACTATTTATGAGGATAATGCAAAGAGATGGTGTAGTCACAGAACATGAGTTTAGTTTCTGATTTATTAAGATATATTCTGAGCAGACAAGACGGAAACATTTGGACCAGTGAGGAAAATGGCCCCGATGAAGAGACAACAGTCAGCAGAGATTCATTTTGGCCTTGACCTCTACCTGAGGAACCATATCAGGGATTCACTACAGAGACTTGCTATTGAATATTGACTGGAGTGGAACAAGAGAAATCTGTAACTGTGACCATAAAATAACAACAAATCCATCTTCTGAAACCTGTAGACTCTTTTCTTAGGTGGACAGAAAGGATTATAAGCCTGTAAATTTCATGCCTTCACCATGGGAACACAGTAGGTATACTAGAGAAATCTTGAAATCCTAAGACCTAAATGCATGTTACTTATTAGCACGATCTTTTCTTGAGAGTGTGTGTATCTGTATGAATGCGAGAGTGGGTGCAGTCCTGGGTATACAGTCGAATCCTGAGACATAAACAATTTTCTTTCTTTTAAAACTTATGGGAAAATCTGTCCCTTGTGCCTTCCTAACAGTTGTGACATTTAGGTTAAAATATGTCTTTGAAACACGTAGTCTTCAGCCCATAAAGAGGTTAAAAAAGGAAAGCCATACCATTATCTCTCCTTTGTACATAACAATATGAATGACCAAAAACATGAGATGCCTATATTCTCTATTGATTTTTACATAGCAACTTCAGATGCAATCGCAGTTGAATTTTCCACCAACTAGCAATTCCTTTATCCAGTCGGACAGATTGTTGTCATTGTTTGAAATTTGGTATTCTTGCATTTGTCCTGATGAATGATGAACGAAAAGCTTTGATAAGATGTCTCCCTTATCAGCAACATTCGAGTTATGTGCTACCAAGCAACATTTATTTGCTTCTGTTTTATTTTTGTTGGCTCAACATCTTCTTGAGAAAAAAGTTCTGAAAATAAGTCAGGCACATAATACATCTTTGTCCATCTCAGAAATGGAGGAAGTAAAAGAATCAGAAATTGACCCAGTGGGATGTGGAATAAAGGAATTCCATTTCATGAATTTTCTAGGTCACTTTTAAAGAACATTTAATTTTTGTTCTGAAAACTATATTTACCTTACGGAAAGGAATAAGGGAAAATGCATGTATACTGTTTTTCACTGTTTCAGGGCATCCCAATTAGCAAATAATATGTTTTTTTATTCATTCATGAGATGAAGGCATTGCTGTCTAGGCAGCATTTACTGCCCATCTCTAAATGCCCAGATAACAGTTAAGGGTCAATCACATCTGTGGGTCAGGAGTCACATATAGGCCAGACCAGATAAGGATAGTAGTTTCCTTCCCTGAAGGACTTTAGTGAACAAATGTGTTTTTCCAACAAACAACAATGGTTTGACAATCATTATTAGACTCTTAATTCCAGATTTTATTTTATTGAATTCAAAACCCACCATCTGCCATGGTGAGACTTGAACCAAGGCACCCAGAACATTGCCTGAGTCTCTGGATTAATGGTCTAGCAATAATACCACTAGGCCATTGCCTCCCCCTTTTGAACTGTTATAACTCTATAAATGTAAGGACATGACAGTCAATTTGCACACAGCAAGGACTTGCAAACAACCATGAACCGATGAACAGATAATTTGTTTTAGTGATGTTGATTGAGTTTATTGACAAAAACACCAGGAAAACTCAATTTCTTTTCTTTCTGGTGTCTTTTTTTTAAACTTTAAGCATAAAGGGAAGACAGGATGTAACAGTAACATTACACCTCAGTCAGTTCAGCGCACCTTCAGTACTACAGTCAAGCATCAGCATAGAATATATGTTCAACTTTCTGGATTGGTTCTTGAACCAGAATCCACTGATTCAACATAAATACATGAGAATAGGTCTGTTAAGTTCTCATTTGTGGTAAGATAACTTGATCGCTGTAAACCTGGATGGTCAAGTATCTTACCACAGGCAAGAGCTCAGAGAACAGCTGGAAATAAATCATGCATTGCTGCTTTAACTTAAGTTTCTATCAGCAGGGCTGGTGATTGCATCTCAGAACCTGCTATGTATGTTAGTTCATCTTCTAATGTATGTAACATGGCATACGTAGTCAGAAAAACTGCACGCTGCCTATGATAGTCATGTATCCAAAGTATTTTCTTTTGCATGAGGTAAATTATCAATGTGGATTGTTAAAGGAAAACTGTTAAATTCAATGTCCCTAGGTCCTGTGAGGAATGAAATGAGGTATAAGGTTTAAATTTAGTTCCTGACATTGGGCCTTAAAGCCCTCATTTGAATATTCCATCTGTTGCCAGCACCAATTGCTTTTGCTGTGACATTAACTTCCAGGGAAGGTGCAGCATGGAGGGAAAGGGGGAATAGCAATGGCAAGTCATACCATGAGCTGTCTGTGGGTTTGCAACAGGGGTTGGAGTCAATGGGAAGGAGGCCAATCCTGAGCTGGTGGTGCCTCTCAGAATTGCTGCAGAACCAGAATGCAGGTAGAGGTGGGTCACAATAGAAAGTAGGTGATGGCAGGTTTTGGTAACCCAGTGTGGGTGCTCTAGATCAGAAAATTCCTGATTGGGGCTCCCAAACATGTATTAGGCCTCTCTTAAACATTTAAAGGACTTAAATCCCACTTTAGACAGCCATCTGGGATGACTGAAAAGCTAATACGTAATTGTCCCTCAAAATTGATCATTTTTGTTCTAATTTGCATTTGGACCAAATTTCTTCAGCAAAGTTTCATCAACTTGGCAACTTCATTTTAATTTGCAACCAAATCTTACAACTCTTGTTGTTTTCTGACAGGTAATGATTTTCAATACTATAATCAGCCTCAATGCTTTCATGTGCAACAGGAGGCCAATGGATGATTTGCTAAGTCATTCTCCCAAGGACTGCAATATTAAACCCAACTTGAAATGGACCTTAATACTATGCATGCTTAACATTCAGAAAAGAACTTGGAAATAAAATTTGAGCTTCCCGATAGTTAATTACTGAGGGTTCTTAAATCTAATCCTATCATTTGTGTTAAAAGATTAGATCAACGATATTGAAATGCCCAGAAGATTTTCACATCATTGCGTAAGTTACGTTATTCTATTACTTTAATTGTTGATAAGAATCAGGGTGGTAATGATTAACTGGTGCTGTTAGCATGTGGTAATAAATAGGTTAATGCTATCTAAAATTGAATTTGTCAGAGCAAATCAAATTCAGATTGGCTCAAAATGTCTAAAAAACTTCTAACCTCAAACTTAATAATAGGTTGTGGTGTAGTTGTAAGAGCTAACTCATCAGGGCTTTATAGGAGCTTGAGAACAAGTGTAGATCTTTGTGTCTACTCTGTTATTCAATTAGATGATGGTTGAACTGTACTTTAGTTCTAGTTACCTGTCTTCGCTGGACATTTATTTATACTCGTACCTCAGTGCATCTCTATAGTTGCCCATTGTGACTACATTTTGATGTTTCAATATTGCCATGACCTGGACCTGTAAGAAACTGTTTAATTCACAGAGTTTAAATGAAAAGCACCCCCACTTTTCCGAGACAACAAGGTGCAGATCTGGATGAACACAACAGGCCAAGCAGCATCATAGGAGCAGAAAGGCTGACATTTCGGGCCTAGACCCTTCATCAGAAAATCGTTTTTGCTCCTATGATGCTGCTTGGCCTGCTGTGTTCATCCAGCTCTGCACCTTGTTGTCTCGGATTCTCCAGCATCTGCAGTTTCCACTATCCCTGATTCAATAATCTCCACGCCCACTTTTCCACTGGGTTTCACAAGACAGCAATCAGACATGAAGGACTGGCCAGTTAGTCCACTGCCACTGTTAAAATAACCGTAAGGGTTTAGCACTCTATCAACACTCCACGGCAGCATGAAGAGATCATAATCCCAAAGTCCGCCAGTGACAGCAATGGGGATTGTGACCTACAGTTTGGGAAACCCTGATTTACATCTTTCCATCCCAGAGGATGGAAGATGTTGCAGATCCTGCAATATACTGTATATGTGATGCGCACAGTGTTAACCTACCATCCCAGTGCTCGCTGACTTCCAATGATCGCAGCATGCTAATTTTAATATTCATATATGTGTTTCAATATTTCTCCATTATTATTAATCCTCCCTCTCTGATATCTGTAATCCCTTTCACCCCCATAACCCTCTGTGATCTCCCCACTAGTGTGATTCTGGCATCTTGCATTTTGGTGCTTTTCATTCAGCATCAATGTGACCCACCATGCCTTCAGTCACCATGGTCCAAAGGTCTGGAATTTCCTACTAAACCATTTTCCTTCCTTTCCCGTCCTTTCTCCTTTCAAAACATACCTCTTTGATCATCATTTGGTCACCCATCCTTGTATGTGTTTCAGTGTAAAATTTTGTTGATCGATCCTGTGAAGTACCTTGGGATGTTTTACAGCATTAAAAATGTAATATAAACCCAAGTTGTTGTTGTGCTTAATGTCTATTTGAACATTGTTTTAGTTGTAGCCTTTTTTCTCATTTGGAATGGATGAAAAATTTGTGTAGGACGTTCTCTGACTTATGGGGAAGCTTTATAGTTGATAGAAATGGGTTTGTTTTAACAGGACACTTTCTTTACCAAAGATAGTGTATTCAGGTAATCAACTATTGCACCTTCATCATGGATGTAACCTCTTTATATTGGGAGAGTGCCAGTAACTCTCTGTTTTACACCACCGCTGATCCTGAGGTGTAAATGAAGATGGTTTCATTTTCAAAGTCTGCAAGTTTCCTGGACACTTAATCCTGTTTCTGTGATTCCTCCATCCACCAAACTTTAAGCAAAGCAGCTCTTCATCCTGCAGTCATGTTATTGTTTGACCAAAATAAAACATTGCCCCCTCTCAGGTTACATTCATTAGCTTTTTGGCATTGCCCATTCTATCTGCTGTACCGATAGCATTTTATGCCAAGTATGTAAACCACTCTACGTTATAAGACAGATTACACCTTTAGACTTTCCCTTTATACATCTTTAAACAAAGACCTAAAACATTAACCTGATTTATGGATAAGTTATGCATTAATTTGCACAAAAACTAGGAATGTCACAGAGCAATGTTTTAGAACACCCAATGTTTCAAAAAGAAAATGCTGAAGGATTAAAGGCATTGTTGATTCTTTGAATACATTTGTGGACAACTAAAATCTTTCAAATATTTTTCCAGACTCCCAAAACAGAAGAAAACTAAGAACCAAATAATTCCCGAAAGACTGGCATACGATGCATAGTGTTTGAAACCCCTTTAATGAGAAGCTGTGGAATAACATATCTAGTGGGGAGTTAGCAGCTGCCCTTTCAGCATTGAAAATGACTTTCAAATTCATACATTCTTCGAAGCTGCCACAGCAGCATGGGATAGAGGATAAGGCTGTTGTCTGTAACTCGTCCTTTGGCCTGCTTTTGACTTTTAGGCCTTGTCATTAACTCCACCATAATGGATGGTGGTAGGTAGGCCATCAAGTTCACAAAACACATTCTGACCTCAATGTCCTGAAGACTGCTTCATTTTCACCACAATGAGTACCAGGATCAAATAAGTCACTCTGGGGAGGCACATACATTGCTATCATATTTCACTGAGGTTCTCCTCGTGCCTGGGCTGTCGTGGCTCCAGAAATTTGCCAAAAAGCTGAGCTGACATGGAACAACACTTTATCAAGATCATTAAAAATCAAGAAGTCAGGCCTGGATAAAGATTCAGTGCTCACAGTTTACCCACTTCCCTTTGGAAAACGGTGGTTTATTTGTAGAGTTTGCAAACAGTCGTGTGCAGAACACCAGGACTGATAATTCTGTTGCTGAACTTCAGACAAAGAAGACTGTTAACACCAATGCCATTAACACCATTAATTGACATTTATCTTTAATACCACAAATATCGTCCAAGCTGCTACGCCTTTACAGGTGATATTACAATAGAAAAGGAATCTCTTAAAGGAGAGAAGAGAGCAAATTACTGTTACTACGTCACACAGTACAACATTGAGAACTAGAGGTGTACGAAGGATTCATGACTCAACATTCTTCATCGAGGAGCAGTCCAATGGAAACAGGATACACAAGAGGAAGATTCGCTGTACCCATTAGCAAGTTGCCATCTGCCAATCACATTGCCACTCAATGTCAAGGGTGTTATCAGCTCAAAGGTTCATTTAGTCTCTCATGCTGAATCAAAGCAACCAAACACTCTCTGATTTCCACAAATCTCCCTGTAGCCAACCACTCCTTGCACTTGTACCAATTTTTCAGTCAATTTAGTTCATCCCATTCAGCAATAAACAACAATAGATGAAAGCTGGAATTCAAGAATGGGGAAATTAGGAAAGTATAAAAGTCAAGAGCCTTTCTTAGACTTATTCAAAGAATGTGAATACTACTGGCAAAGTCAGAACTTAATACCCAGCTCTCATTGAAAGATGGCAACAAAATAAATTCAAAAAAAGTCTGGAGAACTACAAAGCTGCTGGCTAAGTGCATGACTTACTTCCTGACTCTTATTGCAGCCAGTAGTAATTTTACAGGGGTCTCAGGATCAGGGAATAGCATTTGCTTCCTTTGAATCTACATTGTGACTTTAATTTCATAACCCCTCCACATTATATCTGTGAAATGGTCCACGTAATAGTCAAGGTGCACTATTTCCACTCACATGATGCTAAATGAGAAAGTAACGTGATGATAAGGTCTCCAGCTTAAATCCAACATTTGCAAAATTCTGTTTGCTTGTTGCTATGAACCTACTTGACGCAGATCTCATTTCCTTTAATGTCAGGGCTTCAGTGATACTTTCAGATAGTAAAATAGGTGCAGTACATTACCCCCAAAACCTTTTAAAATTCTACTCACACTTCCTCTTTTATGGTAATTGTAATTGACAGTAATTTTTTGAATGAAATAAAATGTTTAATTCTTGCTCTGGGCTAAAATATATCTTTCTGAAATACCTTACTAAGATATTCTGGTTTTAAGTGAAAAAGAATCAAGATTTTAGTATTATTTCTCTATACATTTGTCCATTTATGCTGCCTACAATTTCCATTGAATCTCCATATAATGAATTATTTGAAAGCATTCCTTTCTTCACAGCTCTGAGCAAACTGCTATTTTGTGCCTGCGGAAACCCTGCACAGTAATTTTAAATAATCAATCTTTTACTTTTACCCATCCCTTTCCAAATGCCTTTATTTATCACAAAACGCAATTCAGCTACACCGTCCACAGATATGAAAGAGAACAATCAAAACTCATCAAACTGACAGGAGAGCATCCCAATGACAGACAGTTCTTAGGTTGAACTCTCAAGCTGCTGATTAACAGACAAGTGCTCAATCACTTAAGCTGTTAGATACTAGGTTTTTTTTTTGATTTTTCACAACTAATGAAATCTGTAGTGCACTTTTTTCTTCCTACTGTTGCCCTTTAATTCATGCTGCATTTCTGAATTAATGCAGTGTTTTCAGCTGCCTTGTTTTCCATGTTTAAAATTAAATTCCTTTCGATTTATACATGTATACCCAATTCCAAAAGTTGATGCCAAACTAATTTGCAAATATAACATTTGATAAGGGAATTAGTTAGAATTTCCAATTTGTCATTAATCACTTCTCTCCTGGTACTAACTTCATGATTCGTGTTTTCAAATTTGATAATTTACTTTGTACACTGCAGCAACATAGAGGTAAAGTATTATATATAATGAGGAAGAATTATAATTTAAGCAGATCTAATTCATAACATTTAATAGAAGGTTTTGTGCTATTAGTATATGCTGTAATGTCTAGAAGATTAAAAGAAAATGTTTAATGTGTAATAGGAACATCAATATTAATGTCCGGTTGAAAAAATATGAAAATGGTCATTTGAATGACTAATATTAATTGCTGCATAATTTTGCACATTTATAATTGGAAAGTAATGTACTGAAAATCATATGTATGCACCTCAAAAATGTTCAACAAATGTGAAGCACATTTTTTTGGCAACTTTTAGTATTTCCAAAGTAGACACCAGTTGTTTCGGCAACTTCCTTATAATGATCTTATAACAACTGCACTCCGTGCTCTCAGATCTAACCCTGAATTTGTTATTAAGCCTGCTGATAAGGGTGGTGCTGTTGTAGTCTGGCGTACTGATCTCTACCTTGCAGAGGCTGAGCACCAACTCTCAGATACCTCCTCCTACCTTCCCCTGGACCATGACCCCGCCATGACACATCAGGCCATTGTATCTACTACGGTAACTGATCTCATTTCATCTGGTGATCTCCCCCTACTTTGTTTCCAAACTGATAGTCCCCAGCCCTGCACAGCTTGCTTCTACCTCCTTCCAAAAACCCACAAACAGGACTGTCTGGGCAAACCCATTGTTTCAGCCTGCTCATGCCCCACAGAACTCATCTCTTCCTACCTTGACTCAGTCTTCTCTCCCCTGGTCCAATCCCTGCCCACGTACATCCATGATTCCTCTGACGCCTTACACCAGTTTCAAAACTTCCAGTTTGCCGGTTCCAGCCGCCTCCTCTTTACCATGGGCTTGCAATCCCTTTACACGTCCATTCCCCACCAGGAGGGTTTTATGGCTCTCCGCTTCTTCCTGGAGGAAAGACCTGAACCATCCCCACCCTCTACCACCCTCCTCCGCTTGGCCGAGCTTGACCTCACCCTCAACAATTTCTCTTTTAATTCCTCTCATTTTCTTCAGGTAACAGGGGTTGCCATGGGTACCCACATGGGCCCTAGTTATGCCTGTCTCTTCATGGGTTATGTGGAACGTTCCTTGTTCCAGTCCTATTCCAGCCCCCACCCACAACTCTTTCTCCGATATATCGATGATATCATCGGTGCTGCTTCCCTCTCTCATCCAGAATTGGAAAACTTCATCAATTTGGCCTCCAATTTCCGCCCTGCCCTCACTTTCACCTGATCTATCTCTGACTCCTCCCTTCCCTTCCTCGACATTTCTGTTTCCATTTCTGGGAATAGACTGCCCACTAATATCCATTACAAACCCACTGACTCCCACAGCTACCTGGACTATACATCCTCACACCCCACTTCCTGTAAAGACTCCATCCCATTCTCTCAGTTCCTCCGTCTCCGTCGCATATGCTCATATGAGGCCAACTTCGACAAGGGAGCCGCCGAAATGTCTACCTTCTTCCTCAACCAAGGATTCCACAGCTCTGTTGTCGACAGGGCCCTCAACCAGGTCTGACCTATCTCCCGCTCTTCCGCCCTCACCCCTTCTATTCCCACCCACAACAGCGATAGGGCTCCCCTTGTCCTTACCTACCTTCCCACCAGCATCCACATCCAGAAGGTCATCAGGCACCATTTCCGCCACCACCAGACACATATTCCCCTCCCCTCCCTTGCCCGCCTTCCACAGGGACCATTCCCTCCTGGTCCACACTTCCTTCACCCCCAACACCTCCCAACAGCCCTACGGCACCTTCCCCTGTAACCAGCGAAGGTATAACACCTGCCCATTTACCTCTTCCATCCCCAGTATCCAAGGGCCCAAACATACCTTTCAGGTGAAGCAATACTTCACCTGCACTTCCCAGAATCTGGTCTACTGCATTCACTGCTCACAATGTGGCCTCCTTTACACTGGGGAAACGAAGCATAGACTAGGTGAAAAAGACTCTGAACTACCTGTTGCCTGCCACTTTAACGCACCACCCTGTTCCCTGACCAATATGTCTGTCTCTGGCTTGCTGCAGTGTTCTAGCGAAACTCAACACAAGCTGGAAGAACAACACCTCATTTTCCATTTGGGGACCCTACAGCCCTCCAGACTTAAGTTCAATAATTTTAGGGTCTAAACTCTCCCATGTCCCAGCCCCCTACCCCACACACCAGGCCTTGTTACCACATAGCCTGCCATTACACACTACCAGTTATTAGTCACTAATAATCCCCATTAACAACTATTCACCCTTCCAGCCTAATTGTTATCAACTCTTTGTCCGTCCAACTGCTGTTCTCTCTCTTTAGGCTCTATCCTATTGTTAACTCCCTAACCCATCCCCCTCCCTATTTTCTGCATATAAACTGATGTTTTCCCAGCCATCATCAGTTCTGAGGAAGGGTCATCGGACCTGAAACGTTAACTTTGTTTTCTCCTTCACAGATGCTGCCAGACCTGCTGAGTTTTTCCAGCATCTTTGTTTTTGTTTCTGATTTACAGCATCTGCAGTTCTTTCAGTTTTTATTCTTTATAATGAGACTTGGTACAAAGCTTTGTAGAGTATTACATAGGCCTGCTTTTTCATGTAGAGTCATGAGTTATGAGCTACAGTCACAAACTCCCCTGTGGAGAAATAGAATTTAAATTTCTGGATTAAATCAGAAAGAAAATAATAATATTGATGGAAACTGTGCTACAAATGCAGCAAATCATCTTTGGGAAACTTACAGAATTTCCCAAATTGATTCTTGCAATGCTACAGGAATAGGGGCTGGAATCAAAACTGGCTCCCAGCCCATTGCAAGTAAATAGCACGACATTTGGTGGGGGAGTTGGGGGGTGGTGGTGGAATTTACTGATGGTGTTCAATGGCACTGCCATCCTGTTCAACATGGTGACCTGCCTTTCTGAGGTGTAAGACTGATAAGCAGGTCACCAGTCCGATAGCTTAAGTAGCGCCATGTTGGCAATTGCATGGTAGAAATAAGAAAGGAAGGCTCAACCTTTCCACCTGCCAAGAGGTATGGCATGTTCCCACATGGAAAAAATGCCAAGCAAGGAATAAAGGTGTCATTAATAGGCCAGTTAATTGAATTAATTGACCATCTGCATCCGGTCAGCAGGTCAGATATCACTTTGAGAGAATATGCAAATGATTGACTCACCAGGATACAAAGCAGCAACCAGTTAGTGGTGTAGGATTTCCAGCTTTCTATATTTCCATCTAGTGTTCTGAAGAAGGGTCGCTGGACCCACAACATTAACTCTGCTTGCTCTCAACGTGCTGCCAGACATGCTGAGTTTCTCCAACAGTTTCTGTTTTTGTTTAGGATTTCCAGCTGTTGCTCAAAGTCTGGAGTAGATCTTTCTGTTAAGCATTTCTGGAATGTGTGTAAATATTAGTGGACATCTTCAAGTAAGACTATAGATATCGGAGCAGAGTTAGGCCATTCAACCCATTGAATCTGCTACTCCATTCAAGTAAGACTGATAATAAATGAATCAAACATTTTATAGTTTGCCAGGCTTGTGTGTAAGATTGATGCATTTGTGTAAAGGAACCAGAAATACAAGAGAGGGAGTCCCTGTTAAGGCACACCTTGACTTTCACCATAGATGCTGGAGGAAAATTCCTGAAGTTCCTTGTCTTACAAAGGCAAGATTAAAACTTACCTGAGAGAACCTTCAATGGGTGTCAACTTCCCTGCTTCTGCTTGAGTTAAAACCTGATTTAAGTCTGTTGATGTAAACTGATTGTTTAATTTTGTTTTTATCCAGAAAAGAAAGTTAAAATTATTGTCTTTCAAGTTTCACTGAGAACTCTGCAAACCCACCTTCACACTTTATCATTTAGTATCTTTGGAAAATAGAAATCTAGTAATCTCAAGTTATAGAATTTATAACTGATCCAACATCTATTAACATTTGCAGAAAAGTTCCAAACTTTATGTGAAACAGCTTCCTAAACACACCCCTGAAAAATCAGTCACCAATTTTCAAAATCACCTCTTAGACACACCAATCATCAGAAATGGTTTTGCTCTAACTCTTCTTAATATTTTGACAGCTTTAATCAAATCACCTTAACTTTCTAAATTCCAGATAATATAAACATAGTTTGTGCAATCTCTCTTTAGAATTGAACCCTGCAAATTCAGGCAGGCTTTTGCTAAGTCTTTACTGTCCTCTTTCCAAAATGAATATATCTTTCTTACAGTATGGTTCTCAGAGCTATTTACATTACTCCAGATGTGGTGGAATCAAGCTTTGCATAGTTGAGGCATAATTTCTAACCCCTTCTGTTCTATTTTGTTAGATAAAACAACAAGCAGTTCATTAGCCTTTTTGATATGTCTGTAAATCTCAAAACATTTTAATGATCTATGTACCTTAAACATGCATCCAGCAGGAGTGTACATAGCAGGTTGGGGCCACTTTAGGTTATCTTTAGTAATCAACTATCCTTCTCCTAGCTGTTTCTCATGTATCCTGCAAGATTTAATATTGACTTTCATATCACTTCGACATAATTTTTGGATGGATCAAGATTTTTGCGTATCTTATTATTTTCAGACCTGTGCAGCTGTTCATTCTTTCTACTCTATGGGAGTGGCTGAAATTCCTTTGTTGATTCCATATTCTATGGTACCCAGTCAATATATTTTGCTGATAAGTGACCTACCCGCTTGTCTTGTGAGAAAGCATTAAGTGTTATTCACCATACCCCTGCTGATAATTCTCCTGGTGCTCAGGGGCTAATGTTGGATGATGGAGACTTAAATGAAAGGAAAGGGGGAGGGGGGGCAGTGTCAAGTTCATGGAAGCTTAGAAGTGATCAAGTGGTCAACAGGGAGTGCATGGAAGTAAGGAACAATACAGTTTGGGATTCCCCAGGATTAACAGGCAGTGCTTATGACTCACTCTGTGAAGTTGTCTTTCAGCCTTATTCGAATTGCAAATATACAATGGAAATTAAAAATAGCTGTTGTCCTACCCACTTGGGTGGAATAGCTGTTTCTTTTTCTGTCAGATGACATAGGTTCCACTTGTGAGTGTCCCTTCAAGGGACAATTACATTAATCAGGCACTTACACTGTCCAGGTTTTAGGTATCTGTCATCATAAAATTCTACATGTGAACCACAACTGTGGCTAACAGCATAAAGTACAAAGCTTGGCCACAACCAACCTTGACCACATTATTGGCCATTACAAATTGATCATTGTCATCTCTGTGAAGCAGAAGTAATCACAGGTGAGGGTAAACATGTCACTTGCTGCTCAGAATTCATAAAGACAATGCAAAATCTCAAAGGCTGCACAGGGTTCAGAGCTAATTTCCTTTCACCTTGAACTGCAAACATTTGGCAGCATGCCCTTATATGCAAAGCTGCCTTTCTTGAGTTCCGTGAGGTATGGGAGAGGGGAGTATCAGTAATTCGACACACTTACAGGCTCCTACTGTTTGTGTGTGATAGCCTGTGCTGCATACATACAAATAAGGTCAACTATGTCAAAGGTCCATGTGCAGACATTTCCTTGCCTTCCTTGTCAGAGATCTGCATGTCCCACTGTATAGGGGACTAAGTTATATTGTCCTTTAAGTGTGATGTGAATCTAGATTATTTCAATTACTGAGAACCTGTTTTGGTCCTGATATTCCCCAAATAGGTTCATTGGAACCATGACTAATGGACACTGCCATATAAGGGGTTATTAAGATTGAGGCCATGGTTCATCGAGGTGCAACTGAGGAGGATCAAATGTGCCAGCAAACCTAAGTCTAGTAGTAAAATCTAGCAGCTGCCAAGCAGCATTCCATGTAAATTGATCTCAGGTGAAGGCCTGTCAAGCTGCAGAGAAGGTATGGAAGTTCCAGAGTCTATTATCCTCAATGCCATTTCCTCCAGATGAACAGGGCACATAGACGCTGAAGACTGAGGATATCCTGGGACATCATCACAGAACTACATTGTCTCCTGGAGCAGGACACACAACCTGGAAGTGTGAGTGGTCATCTTACCCAATGGCCATAAAGGTAACTGCTGTGCTAAATTAGGGGTGGTGATGGCCTAGTGGTATTATTGCTAGACTGTTAATCCAGAGACTGGGTAATATTCTGCAGACTGCGTTCGAATCCTGCCATGACAGATGATAGAATTATAAATTCAATAAAAACCTAGAATAAGATTAATGATGACCATGATACCATTGCCAATTGTCAGAAAAACCCATCTGCTTCACTAATGTCCTTTAGGGAAGGAAACTGCCATCTTTACCTGATCTGGTCGACATGTGACTCCAGACCCACAGCAATGTAGTTGACACTTAACTGCCCTTTGGCTAATTAGGGATGGGCAATAAATGCTGGCCTAGCCAGTAACACTCACATGAATGAATGAAAAAACAAACTTATACAACTGGCTGCTTCCAAAAATCCACTGGGCAACTGTGTGCTATCTCTTAATCCTCAATCCATAAATGTAACAATGCTGTTATTGATGCAATTTGTGATAGATCACACTGCCATCACATTTCCCTCTGGTAAGGTTAGTACTGCAGTCCATGCAGGAGATTTTAAAATCATAGCTAGCTTCTCCCCCATCCTGGTGTAGAACGCTACAGACTGTACAAATTGAGAATGTGATATCATAACATGACTAATTTCATCCACAGAAAGACTTCCATCCTATTCATGTCTAGAGCATTTATGATCATCAGTATTGCATCTTTGATGTCTGTGGCAGGTACTGTGGAACCTGCCATGACACAGATACTCTTGAGAAGCTGCATGTTCTTGCTTTGTTACAAGGGCTAGGTGCCTTACAGAGATAGTTACTGAGGAACAGAGACAACCTTCTACATTGCTACACTGGCTGATAACTCTGTAAGGCAACCTGCTAGCTGAGGCTAAACATGGATGCAATGTAGCCCATTCTTCCCCCAAGGTCATTGTGAGGTAGATGATAAATCTCCTGAAGGTGAAGGTGATGCTCGAATTGGATGGGGATGGGGTAGAGGGGGTCGTGGGGAGTGGAGCTGGAAGCACACTCCAGATAGATTCCGTGGCACAATCTCTGCATGTTGTCTCCTGCATATACAGAGCAGGCAAAGAGGGATATAATGCAGGTTGAAGAGCTAGGAGTGCAGTAGTAGTCTTCCAAAGAGGAAAATGAGCACATTGAGTGGGACAAATATCATCTTCAGTGTGATAGAGCAGTGCACTCTCCGCTGCAATAAACCAGTTAAGAGTTCATTGTCACTCTTTCCCAATTAGATTCTTTTTTCTTTTAGGGGTTTTTCTTCAACTTGCTCATTCGATGTGGGCATCGCTGGCTTTATTGCCCTTCCCTAATTGTCCAGAGGGCAGATAAGAATCAACCATATTTGCTGTGGGCAGTTGTCACATCTAGAACAGGCCAAAAAGGCCGATAGATTTAATTCCCCAATAGGATGGGTTTCCCCAGATGGGTTTTTGCAACAACTAGCAGTGATTACATGGTTGCATTAGGCTCATTAGTCCTCACTTCTATTGATTTCAAATTTTGCCATCTGCCAGAGGAGGATGGAATGAATATCACCAGAAAATTAGTCTGAATTCCTGGGTTACAGTGACATCACCATGCGACCAATGCCTACCCTTAAATGGTTAAGGATTCTATTACACAAAACCCAGTGATTCAGGCCAAATGTCCATACAATATAGCCCCCCATACTGTACATATATAGGATATATACATATATATATAATATATATATATGTATACATATATAGATACAATTTCACCAGGGCAATCTTTCATTGACTGTAAATGTGTTGCTTCTCAAACAGCAAGCAGCCTCTGTTCATTCCCAGAAGCAGGTGTGGCTTTTAACTCTTTGTATATTTTTCTCCATTTCCTAACTTTGAATAAAAGTTTCCATTTTCAACTGTTTGAAGGCTGTCCAGCATCTCAGGCTTCCATATTGTACAATGATAAGATGTTGTGCTAATAAAAATCTGTAATTATCAATCAACTGATGACTAATGTCTTTTAGGGAAGGAAATCTGCCGTCCTCAGCTGTGTTTGGCCTACATGTGACTCCAGACCTACAGCAATATGGTTGACTCTTCAAATGCTGGCCTGGCCAGCAACACCTTCATCCCATAAATGAATTTAAAAATAACTGGACATTAGAGAAAGAGAAGTGTTCCTTCAGGCAGGGGTCTAACATAGTGTGATGTTAAGGATGGATAGTCTATGTAGATTCATTCTCATACCTGTAGTTACAATGACACTCAGTTAGATAGTTGATGACATAAAGACACTACACTTACAAGTGTGATATCCTATTTCCAATGAGATGTCATCCATGCCATGTATGCACCCTCAAAAGCCTTTCTTTTCTATTTATACCCTACTATGTGCTGTGAAGGGCTATTCTTGACTGGCAGCAATTGACTGGGCACACAGCTGAGCTTTAAATAGGGCATTGCTGGTGGAAACCCCAGATGGGCTCAGCAGAGATGGTATTTCCACTGACAATGAGCACATGAGACAGGTACTATAGAGGTGTGGTGCACAGAAAATAAGGTGATATGTGTGGAATAGTATGAAATAACTTGTTGGAGCTCATGGAGAGAAACCCTTCACTAAACTTCCTGAAATTGACACTTAGCTGATTTTTGGTCAAATCTAGCCTAATGTGTTCACCTTAAGGCAATCAACAAAGCTATTGTTTCCAAAACATATCCATTTCTCCAAACCCCACAACAATCAGCATAGCTTCATAAAGCTCAGTATGGGAATTTCAGGATTAGGAGGCATATTTTTAAATTGAGAGGAGAAAGAATTAAAAAAGATCTAAGGACAATTTTGTTTTTACACAAGGTGTAGAATGAACTTCCGGAGGAAATGGTGGATCTGGGCACAGTCACAATGTTTAAAAGACATTTAGATAAATGCATGAATGGGAAAAGTTTGGAGAGATATTGGCCAGGAGCAGGCAGGTGTTCAGCATGGACTGGTTGGACTGAAGGGTCTGTTTCTGTGCTGTATAACTCAATGACTCTTTGTGACATAATTACCTTTAGATGCCATTTGTTGAGCAAAGACAATATCTTACGGATTCTGTTACTCACAAAGGCGTGTTTCAGTTCCACAGAATATCCCATAGATTAAATTTTGTACCTAATGCATTCCAGAACATTATTTCTTCAGTTTTGTAGATGCTGGGGCATGTTTAACATACTTAACAATGTCATTATCCATGGAAGGAGCAAACCAGAATATGATCAGTGGTTATCAATGGTGCACAGCACAACTACACAGCACAAGATGCTTAACAAATACAATTACACATTTGCAGAAACCCGAGATTGATTTTCCTGGATATAAAGTGACAACAGCTGGACTAAACTCTGTAGATGACAACTTTAAAATCATTCATTTGCTTTCAGTCAAATTTAACATGAAAGATTTGACATTGCTCCTGGGGCTACCAATATATATCACAAATTTGCTTCTAATTATGTTGAGATCATGGAACCATTTTGGAAGTAATAATGCAAAAAGATGCACAATATAAATAGGCAAACACATAGCAAATAACATTTGACATATTAACTGGAAAAAATGGATTTCCATCAGTTCTTGCACGTTTCAATCCCACATGTGGAAGTATATATCGCAACAGATGCATCAGGGAATGTGATTGGAAATGTATTTTCACAGTATGCTGAAGGAAAAAAATTGCCAAAAGCTGAACACACTTACGCACATGCATATACACACAATGGACAGTATTAACCACTGCAGATTTCACCTAGTCTGTGAGCATTGACACATATTTCAACAATAAAAAGTACATTCTTTGCACCAATTACCAAGAACTGAATGCATTGTCAGACCCATCAGGGTCTGGTTGCCTCCTATGCATTTGTAGATGGTCAAACTATTAGACCACAAGATGTAGGAGCAAAAGAACATGAGAACATATCTAGGCCATTCAGTGCATTGAGTCTGTTCTGTCATTCAATGAGATTATAACTGATCTAAAAATACTGAACTCCACTTTCTTGACTTTTCCCCATAATCCTTGACTCCCCTACTGATTAAGATTTGTCTTTCTCAGCTTTGAGTATACTGACTAATTCAACCTCTATTGCTCTGTGCAATGCACACAGACTCACTACTCTGTAAGTGAATAAATACCTCCTCACCACTGACCAAACTGGGTATCACTTCTTTTGAGATTATGTCCTGGACTCTTTGATTTGATTTAATGTTTGATTTGATTTATTGCAGTCACATGTACCTAAGTACAGTGAAAAAGCTTTGTTTTGTGAGCAGTACAGGTAGGTCTTAGCAAACAAGGGCATACAGATCATAGGGTGCTTAGCCAGAGAGAAATATACAAGTTTACGGCTGCATAGGAGACACACGAAGCAAGATCACCATTAACAAGATCAATATTATTTGACATCAGAGAATCCATTGAGCATTCTAATAATGACAGGGAAGAAGCTGTTCTTGAACCTGTTGGCGCATGTGTTCAAGCTTCTGTATCTTCTGCCTGATGGAAGAAATTGTAGGACAGCATTGCTGGGGTGGGAGGGGTCTTTGATGATGTTGGCAGCCTTTCTGCAGCAACAAGAAGTGTAAATGGAGTCTGGGCTGTGCACACAACTTTCTGTAGTTTCTTATGGTCCTGGGCAGAACAGTTGCCATACCAGGCCGTTATGCACCCGGACAGAATGCTTTCTAAGATGCATCCGTACAGTTTGGTGAGGGTTCTTATGGACATGCTGAATTTCCTAAGCCTTCTGAAGAAGAAGAGGTGTTGTGCTTCCTTGACTGTCCTATCTACGTGGGAAGTCCAAGACAGATTGTCAGTTTTAATCACTCTGAGGAGCTTGACACTCTCGACTCTCTCCACCTCAGCTCTGTTGATGTAGATCTCTCCTACAAGGAGAATCTTTCCACCTACCCTGTCAAGTCCACTAAGAATCATGTCTGCTTCAATAAAGTCATGTTTCTCGAAATTCCAATGAATATAGACCCAACCAACTCAACCTCTCCTTGTGACAATTGCTCCATTCTTAAGATCAACTTAGTGAACCTTCTCTGGACCATCTCCATTGCTGGTATGTAGAATCTCTAACATGCAGATAGAAGCCATTTGGCCCATCAAGTCTGCACCAAACTCTTCCTGAAGGGCATCCCACCTAAAACCCACCCTATCGTCATAACTCCACAACTACCATGGCTAACCCACTGATGTGCACACCCCTGGCCCCTACAGGGCAATTAAGCATGGCCAATCCAACTACCCTGCATATCTTTAGACTGTGGGAGGAAACCAGAACACCCAGAGGAAACCTACTCAGATGCCAGAGAATGTGCAAGCAATATACAATAGAATTGAACCTGGGTCCCTGGCACTTTGAGGCAGTAGTGGTAATTACTGAGCCACTGTGCCATCCCAAATCTTTCTTTAGATAACCAAAACTGTTCACAGTCTTCCAGGTGTGGTCTTATAAGTGCTTTGCATAGTTTCAGGAAGGTTTCTCCATTTCAATTCTCTTTGTGACTTGTCTTCACCAGCCCAACTTTAAAATTGAGGCCCGCACAGGTTCATACAACTGAATCGATCATGCAGAACCATGAGATCAAGTTTACTGAACAACAAAATCAGGGTGTCTGAGTGCCATGAGCAATAGTAAGACTTGTCACAGGACGAAGCAGAGGGCTGTTTTAGGTTACAAAGGGACATTGATAGCCCACCTCAATGGCAGCAGAAACTTGTGACACCTTTCACGCTTTTCACAATTGATGTGGTGAGATTCTTGCTAGGCGACAGCAGGAAACCAGAACAAGTGACTGGTGGGTCAGGCTTAATGTTTGTTCTGAAGGATGTCCATGTTGGAAATTAATACCAACATCTCAAGGCATGCTCCATTGGCACTGCCCACATACAGTACACATCATGGACATTAGCATCAACATGTGCAAGGTTCTAACAGCCTTCATGACGTACCTCCAATCAATTACTGGACACTTCAGTACTTCAATGCTGCTCCTTAGGCTGCACTGCGGAGGCGATAGCCCAGTGGTATTGTCACTGACTGTTAATCCAGAGATCCAGGTAACGTTCTGGGCACCCAGGTTTGAATCCCGCCACGGTGGAAACCAGAATTCAGTAAAAATCTGGAATTAAGACTCTAATGCTGATCCATTGTTCATTGTTCATTGCCAAGGGGAAAAACCCATCTGGTTCACTAATGTCCTTTAGGGTCTGGAGTCACATGTAGGCCAGACCAGGTAAGGACGGTCGATGTGTGACTCCAGACCCACAGCAACATGGTTGACTCTTACCTGCCCTTTGGGCAATTAGGGATGGGCAATAAATTCTGATCTCACCAGTGATGTCCGTGTATGAATAAAACTGGCAACTGTCATTGTAATGTTGGAGCAAGGACACTGTGCACTCAGGGACACACACCCATGTCCTGGCCTGGACCAAGCTGCATCTCTGAGCTGTTCACTCACTTTCATAGTGCCCACTCACTCTGAGCTTACCTGGATGCTCACAGCAATCCTGCCTGCCATTGCCTTGGCTTACCTTTCTGCACCTTGTCCCCTCATTAAGAGATACCAGGCTCATAACCCTTATGTTTCGTTGTGCTATTTAGCGCAGACATCAAAGCCAAGAATTTTGTCATAGTTGTCATAGGGCTTCAGCCAAATCAAAAGTGGGAACGAGTGCGAAGCCTCTTCTAAGGATGCCTAGCCTGAAGAAGTTACCCTCCTCCCTCCGAAAGCCACCCTCGTCCCTCCGAAAGCCTCTCTGCTCCTATGATGCTGCTTGGCCTGCTGTGTTCATCCAGCCCTGAACCTTGTTGACTAGTATCCTGAGGTTAGCTTGTGAACATGTTGAGCAAATAGAGCAGGGTGGAGATTAAATCTGTACCTGCCTTCATTCTATTTGCCTTGTGTGTTTAAAGTTTTCAAGAAGATTTGTAGCTCAGGTTGTGGATGAGGTTGTAGACATGCTCACCGAGCTGGTGGGCTTGGTTGCAAATGTTTCGTCACCCTGCTAGGTAACATCATCAGTGCGCCTTTGGTTATGCATTAGTGTTCTGTCCTGTTTGTTATTTATATACCTCTGTTTGCTGGGGTGGAAAACCAAAAGTAATACCAACCACTCCAGGTTCTGAAGAAGGGTCACTGGACCCAAAACGTTAACTCTGAATTTTTTCCTTCACCGATGCTGCCAGACCTGCTGAGCTTTTCCAGCAACTTCTATTTTTGTTCCTGATTTACAGCATCCGCAGTTCTTTCAGTTTTTATTATGTCTACAACTTTGCCTTGTGTGTGATTGATGTACATAGTGAGTTCTCAGTGAGCATGATTCCATTTCTCAGGGATGACATCCTTCGATGTATTTAACAAAAAGTGAACAGAAGCGTAAGTTGAAAATGTGTTTCTGCAGTGAAAAGCAACTACATTTGAACTAATTGAACTCCTGAAAATACTCTTGATTGTATGAAGTCCAGATATTGGAATCTCCAGTGAAACAGCACAAAAGGAATTTCAATTTTAAGACTTTTGCTTCATTTCTCTTAATTCCCATGGCAGGGAAAGTAGTTTCTCTGTATCTACCGCCACAAATCCTTTTAACATTTTTCAAACCTCAATAAAATCACCGCTCCACTGTACATGTAAGGAAGCTACAGCTTGGTTTTCTCAACCTGCCCCTATAATGATGACTAACCTGCCACAAGACATTGATGCTTTTCATTCTTATTGACTCACTCTAGTTTTTGCAGTTATATGAATTCCCTCATCAATCTGAGTATTTCTGTATATTGGACAACAACTAATCGCTGGACATAATTCCATTATCATACACTTTCACTGGGGAAAATGGATCAGAGACTGAGGGTTGCATTGTTTTATTGGTGGTTCATGCTGCTTTGTAAATGATTCCCTTTGAGCCTATTGGGTTGTAGAGTTTCCCTTGGCATATTCATTCAGCAATACTTGGTCAGGCATCTTAAATGTCCTATAAGTGTGTTAAGAGTTAGCCTGCACAAAATCATCTTGTCAATTTGTTTTTATCATTAAAAGCTAACACACGACAGTCACAAGCCTCTCTTATTATCCTGCGTTTGTTTATTTTTTCATTACAAGGCACAGCATTCCCTATTCATCGTTCACTGCACTTATTTGAACATGTAACCAATTTTCTGCTTAGAGTACAAATGACCTTCATGGATAAAAACAGTCATGACCTTTAACTTGTTAATAAAATATCATGGAAGAAGAAAAGAATGAGTGAGAGTTAGGAAATGTTTCATTCAAATCCATGCGCTTAAGGTGTAATTTGTCAACTGTTGAGCCTGAATTTTCCAGTCAGGCAAGGAATAGGAATGAAGTTACAAAGTTGGGAGATGGGTGATGGTGTTAAAAGACTGGACCCAGCTAGCATGCCAGTTTCCCAATGCCATTCTGGCACCAGCAAGTTTCACTGGGGTGAAGGGATGATGATATCGATGGCCCACCCAATCCATGAAGAGAATGGATACTGGTATGGTGTTGACCATGTTCTGATTTTGATGAGGGTGCGTAGACTACACTTGCTATTTGAGGTGAATATGTGAATAAATACCAATGCACAATGGGTACACAGTCATAGCTACTATGGATCATTAGTGGGCACACATTAGTGTGAATGGCACAACAGCACATGTTGCCATCTTCATGTAGCTTGTATTGGCTTAGTGTAGTTTCCAGGGAGAACGGTCTGTGAGCTTTAGGGCAGTGCAGGTTGTCATTATCCTATCATTATGAGTACACAGGAGGAGGAGACAAAGCTGGCAAACAGAATAAGCAGGAGTGTGAGGGGGGAGTGGTGGGTTGTGAAACCTGAACACAAGGAAGGCAGCAGCTCCCACTGGGGAAGTGAACTCTTAGATTTTGCACCCAATGGTGATGGGAATAAATATTTCTGCAGGAAGGGTAGAGTTCCAGGCATCAGTTGGAATGAGTGATAGGAAAGAAATAAAGACCAGCCTTTCAGTAAAGGAACCAATGCCGAAGACAGAGCTATTCAGAGGAGTTCACAAGTATGCATCATAGGAGATAGGACTGTCCAGGCAGACAGTTGTAGAGGGTTATGTACTCATTGCTCATGAGTCCACATCTTGCAGCATTGGTTTCCAAGCCCTGCCAATGACCACTAAAGTCACAGTGGCCTTGAACTTCTTTGCTCCAGGCTCCTTCTAATAATCATCCATGGATCTTGGAGGCATCTCACAAATAGCTGTGTTTCACAAGTCACTGATGCCCTGTCTGTGAGAGCTGGTCAATGTCTTCAGCTCCAGCCAGCTGCTGCCTTGCAAGAACACTGGAAAATGGGTGGCAACTGCAGCAGTGAAATCCCTTGGATCCAGTGTGCACAGATATCACCCACCTGACCAGGACATCACCCAATGGGCTTTGTCAGCAGAAAGGACTTCTGCTTCCTAACATTCAGCTATTCTGTGATCAAAAGAATGCTCGTTTCCCTGGCAACTATCATGACAATTTCACCCTCTGCCAGTCCAGGGTACATTCCAACTTCTAACTTAACTTTTAAAATACCTGAGTTAATTCTCAAGGACAAGGGATATCCCTTGACAATATTGGCCCTCACACTCAACAAGAGCCAAAACTAAAGGCTCAGCAGTGATACAAACAGATTCATGTGAATCAAAAACAGAAAGTGCTGGAGAAACTCAGTTAGTGTCTGGAATAAACTCCCAGAGGAAGTAGTGGGTGCCAGTACAGTCAGCAATGTTTAACAGACAATTGGACAAGTACACAAATAGGAAGGGCTTGGAGGGATATGGGCCAAATGCAGCTAAATGGGACTAGTTTGGGAACATGGTCAGCGTGGGCTAGTTGGACCGAAGTGTCTGTTTCCATTCTGTATGACTCTATAAGTTGGGCAGCATCTGTAGAGAAAGGAACAGGGGTCACTGGACTCTGTTTTTCGCTCTCACAGATGCAGCCTAACCAGTTGGGTTTTTCTAGCACTTGCTACTTTCATTTCAGATTTCCATTTTAGAGCCACGTGATAATTGACATTCCGATGAAACAAACCACGGGGCTTTTGAAGCTGCAGTTGTGACGTCTTGATGGTCAGCCGTTACCCTACAATGCTGTGCTGCAGGAGGGTCAGTGATGTGGCAGTCTGCTGAGTCTCTGTAATATTGTCCCTCTGCAGAGATGCGGTATTTGAACAGGGTGCGGTCCTGGAAGGACATATCTCATCAGAGGATGAAGACAAACCCCATGGAAATGAGGAGGATAAGGAGGAAGTCCAGAGGGAAGATGTCGAAAACCGAGCTGTCTCAGATGCAAACATAAGTAGCAGGGCCTGACTTTGAACTCAAAGGTATTGCATCAGGGATCCTTTGATTCTATCCTGGTTAGAACAGTGTTCTCTGAACCAAAAGGAGCTGCATGACGTGCAATTCATTCTGAGTTGCCGTGAGAACACTTCCATTGTAAGCCAATGTAGCCAGGAACATGTAAACTCTAACCAACGATGAAGGATGTCCATCTATCCAGAGGTTTGTCACAGTCACGTGGATGCAGTTCACTTTGAGCACTTCATCCTTTTCTCCCCTACATTAAAAATGGAGTCTGAAATCTCTGTCAATATTTACATGGTGCTCAAAGAGAAAACAGGGCATCATTATCACAATGTGCTTACCTGTGACAGAGCCTGGACCTGCATTAATGCCCCACTGAAACATATAAGTATCACACCAGTATCACATTAGCATCATCAGTTATAAGTGACCAGGCTGCATCCACAGGCACAGGATGAGCATTGTGTAGCAGTACCGTACAGTGAAGGACACTGTATCATTTATTGCACTGGGGCAGCTTTCATTTGTAATTGTGCAAATTGTTATATATTAACTGTACTGGAGATATTGAGTTACGACCCAAGACACGTGAGCTTTCACCTTTTAATAACAAACCTGAAAAGAGAGTAGCAGTGATAGGAAGCATTGGTCTTTCAAGAAAGACCATGAGAACACAGGACTAATGTTAACTATACAATGTAAGTAAAAATGGAATTAATCAAAGTTTGATAGAAACCCTTTGTATTGATGTTCTCATTGGCTGCTCTCTCTGCTCCAGAATGGATGCAGTACATGATGCCCTGCCACTGGATGTTCAGCCATTACGGTGAGTCACACTGTCGTTTGTTGCTGTAAGATCCCATTGGTTTGGTCAGATCTCACAAACAAGTTTTCACTGACCTGTGAGGTGCAACAGATATCTTCTACCTGAACGACACTATCAATGTCAAATGTTGCTTCTTAAAAAATACCAAAGGTGAAGAGGTTCAAGGCCACAGACTTTAACAGCCACGAGCAGGACATGGCAAACAGCACTGTGAGAACTCAGATCGTCCTCAGCAAAGGTGTTATGATCCATGTAGAGACCAAAGGTTTTAAAGGAAGAAATCTCCAAAATGCCAACAGAGATAACTAGAGGGCATAACTTCTCGAAATAAAGGTTTTTATTGAATGAGCAAACTGAAATCATTCAAACATTAATTAATAGTCAAAAAATGAAAGAGCTGTGGATGGTAGAAATCAGAAACAAAAACAGAAATTGCTGAAAATGGCTAGCAGGTCTGGCAGTATCTGTGGAGAGAAATCGGAGTTAACATTTCGAGTCTAATAACCCTTCCTCAGAACTAGTTCATAGTTCTGAAGAAGGGTCACTTGACCTGAAACGTCAACTCTCGTTTCTCTCCACAGATGCTGCCAGAATTGCTGGCTATTTCCAGCAATTTGTTTTGAATTATTTAATAGGCAACTAATAAAGCAAACTAATGAGAAGGTTAAGTCTTGTACTAACTAAATAATGCAACCAGATTACACCTTACAAAATTCTTACTCTAAGCCATGTTATTGGCAGTTACGTGGCATTGATAGAATACTGCTAGCTTTCCCGTAGAGATTCATGAATCCTTCCCACATTGGCTCATAACTTCCTGCATTCTTTAACAACTGTTCCAATCTGTCTAAGATCTTTCAAAAATAATTAATACCTTCTTTTGAAAGAAGACCTCAATATATCCTCATCTCCTTCAGATCACAACAGGTCTGGTCATCCTGAATTCTAGAGTTTCTTGTAACTGTCCCCTTTAAATCATTTACTTGGCCCTGGTAAAACTATTTCACCATTAATGCTTTACTTCTACGCTCTGTTGTTTCCTATGAAATAGGTAAGACTGGTTCCTGGGAAAGTTCCAATTGTTTTCTTCTGTGATTTCACATTTGCTTTTCCTCTGTCCTCTGAGTTTCTGTGAATGGTGTCAAAAACTGCCATTGAGTACTCAATAGATTGCTGTTGAAGGTTCTCTCTCTATTCTTAATTCCTATTCACATGGCACTTTGAGTCACATAGGCATTTCTCCAAACTGAGGTGCATATTGGGAACTCAAAATTACACAATTTTGAGAACTGCTGTCCTCTTTAGTTTAAAGGAATATTTCACCAGATCACACATTTTCAATGCTCATGACAAAGGGCATAGCACTCAGTTACGATCTGCTTTGGGAAATGTATCCCCTAAAACACTGGCTCTCTGATATATTCAGGTAGTCTCAGTACCACTAAAGACACTCTGTTTCCATTTCTGGGGATAGACTGACCTCTGATGTCCACTACAAACCCACTGACTTCCACAGTTACCTTGACTATACATCCTCACACCCTCATTCCTGTAAGAACTCCATTCATTCTCCCAGCTTCTCTGTCCCTATTGCATCATTTCTGACAATGCCACCTTCTGCAGGTGTTTCAGACATTTTTTCACAACTGAGGAGGCCGTACTAGTCTCATTGACAGGGCCTTTAGCCATGTCCAACACATTGTCCAAACTTCAGCTCTCACTACTTTTCCTCCTTCCCAGAACACTGATAGGACCCTGCACCAACCATCCCCCCAACCCCCAGCCTCTGTCCTCACTTTCTATCCCACCAGCCTCCACTTCCAAAGGATCATTCGCTGCCATTTCCACCACCTTTAGCAGGATGCTAACACCAAACACATATTCCCCTGACCTCCCTTGTCAGCCTTTCACAGGGACCATTCCCTCCTGGAGACCATTGGCCCAATCCTCCCCACATCCCCACAGCGCCTTCATCCGTACTCTTCATTTACTGTCAAAGCATTCACTCATTCGGAGCTTATCTGAGCTCACAGCATCCCTGCATTGCTACCCCCACATTTTTGTGCTTTGTCCCCTCAGCCAGAGATATCTGGCTCATATTACCGACCTCTTGCTGTACCGTTTAGCACAGATGCAAAGTCATGAAGCTTGTCATATTTGATAACAGGTCTCAGTCTGGACAAGGGCTAGTCTTAACTCAGGGATTTCAACATTGTAGGTGTAGCATTTGATACCAGTCCAGGCCCTGTTTGGGGCACACAGAGTCAGGATCTTCTCCTCAGAAGGGGGGCAGAAGTTGAATGGTGTGCAGCACACCATCTATCCTGATTCTTCCTGCCCTATTGTAACTGTATTCCTCCTGGATTGGGAGAGAGGCAGGTATTATGGGAAATGAAAGAGAGAGGTGCTGCTATTTCTGTCAGTTCATTTGGGGAGATGTGTGAAGCAAGAGAGCGTGCAGCACAGAAACCTTGAAGGGTTAGAGATGGCGAGGCAAGGGATAAGTCAAAGTGAGTGAAGATGTTGGAGGTAATATGGAGAGAGCTAGAGCTTGAGTCTAGGTGGAAGGTGGGTACATTAACACAGATAGAATGAGTGTGAGGTATTGGAGAGAAGATGGCAGCTCATACACTGGCAGAATGGAGAAGGTCATTGAAATTCTTCCGACAGTGTTTGACATTCCCGCAGGTGGTTGACATTTCTTCAACCTGGGTGGCAACCTGGGACCAGGCTGGCATGGGCTGTTATCATGGCTTCCACTTCCGCTCCTTGGGGCGAAGGAAGCTCCACTCCAGCACCATCCTGCCCAGCAGGACCCCCAAGCCCCTGCCCACAAAGTGGGATGCCAAATTTCCCCATCTGCCATGTCAAGGGGCAAATGTCAGGAAACTTGCAGGACAGCTCTGGACTGACAGTACTTTATCCGAGTGCACCACTGACTTTTCGAGATGACATGGGCACAAGAGATGCCAGTGAATAAAGAATATCCACTGAGTGCTGAGCTGTTCTGGAAATGGCATGTGGTATGAGGGGACAGATATTGGATATGTGAGACACCATGGGAGCGGGGAAGGTAATTTGAATGTGATGAATTTGGCAAGCTACAACTAGAAAATATACTGAGCATCATGGCACAAAATGCTCTACACAATTCGAAGTTAACTAAAACAACAGTCAGACTTAGAGATAGTAGGAACTGCTTAGATTTCTGTTGAATTGAAATTACTCCACCTGCCAGCACGGGAGTTGATCCCACTTTCCCAGAGCATTAGAGTTTAGGGTTCCACTGCAGGAAAGTCAGTCTGAAAAAATGTGTTAATTCTTGAAAAAGCAGTTTCTCTTGCAGCTAAGTCAGAAGGTTGTGGGTTCAGGCCATTAATCCAGGCTTCGACCTCAGTGCTGTAACTGAGGGCTCTTTTCCTGCGCATGTTAGCAAGCATTTTGGGCAGCTGACGTCCCAGTAGTATTATTACTAATCCAGAGACCCAGGTAATGTTGTAGGGATCTGGGTTCAAATCCAGACCAGGAAGGTAGCTGAATTGGAATCCAATAAAAATCTGGAAGAGACTAATGATAACCATGTTGTCAAGTCTCGAGAAACAGGTCTGGATCATTATGTCTTCAAGGGAAAGAAACTTCCATCTTTATTGAGTCTGGCCTCTAGACCTACAACGATGTGGTTGACTCTTAACTGGGTGATTAGGGATGGTATTAAATGTGGGCTTAGCCAGCAAACCCCTTATCCTATGTATGAGTATTTTTTTAAAAAATCACTATTCGTGTGAGAGTTTGCGATGTGCAAACTAGATGTAATGTTTCATCCAGTCAACATAGTGACTGTTTTTCATTGATAGCAATGTGCTTTGAGACATCTCTGGGTTGTGATATAGTGCTGTATAAATCCAAGTTTTTCCTGTCTTTTTACAACTCAATATTTTCCCACTCATTAATTGTTGCACAAGTTATGTTTTTCAGCGCATTTTATATCATGCCACTAACGATGAAAAAATGTTCCATTTATATTCTCTGTAGGTATTTTCATATTGATTAAGTGTCATCGACCATTGGTGACTGAAACCTCGAATAGACACAGCTGGACCTATCAGAACAAGGGCCTACATTCTCTTGTGTTCCATAAGATAGAGGTCAGTGCTGTGAAAAGCAAATGGCTTTTCTTTCCCATTGCTTCTCCCATGGGCCTCACAAAAGTAGCAGCATGCTGACTCAAGTAAAAAGATCAAGAGATTCCACTTAAATGCTACTTCTTCCAAAGTTCACGCAGGAATGGAAAAGTAACTCAAGATAGTGAGAAAAACAAAATTGCAACAGAATGAATCAATAGAAAACAGTTAGCTATGTAGTTATAGAAATGGAAATTATTTATTAGTTTGTATTTGTTTTCTTGAACTTTTCCTATTCTGCTGTCATTTTTTTATTTGTATCCCATTAAGTTGAGACCCATTTCAGTGCCCCCGTACCTGCTGGGAATGGAACACTTTGGGGAGTGGGGCTTTTTAAGATGGTGTGTTAAGAGTCACCATCACATTAATCTGTAGGAGCAAATTACTGCAGATGTTAGAATCTGCACTAAAAACAAAAAATGCTGGAAATCACAGTGGGTCAGGCAGCTAGATGACTCTTCATCTAGAGTCAGAATGTTAGCTTGCTCTCTCTTCATGGATTGTATTAACCTGTCTCTAATTGGACACTTGAGTGGCATCTATCTCAATCAGGACTGTATTTTGGAACATGGAGACCAATGATGGCATTTCTACCCTGACCCAATTTTTGGAGACTGGAGACGGAATGATGGGAAGACGCCACAGTATGTTTGGACATTCTCCCCTTTTCCCATTGGGACTCTTTGTTGAGCAAAAGGAGCAGGAATCTTTCTCAGGGCCCTTGCAAAAAATCCTGGAACTTTCACAAATTTGCTGTCCCCCCTTTTGGTGACATCTCATTGAAAATTCCTGTCCCCCACCCCCCCCACCAACTATTGGTTTTGTGCTGGGTGATGGTTTTTTGGGCCATTAGCATCAATAGCTCCCATCTGTCACCACTTATATCGTTCTGGCTTTTGATGAGAAATATTTAAATGTGACCGTCTAGTTAAAATGGCCCATGTCTCACATCAAAAGTTCACTGTATAACCTGAACAGCATCCTTCCTGCCACCAAATGGTCCCAAGGTAATTTTGCCGTTTTGCTTCTGTTTCCATTTTTGCCTCTTCAAGGACTGTACTATGCATCACACACTTGTAAATATTTGTCTCTGAGCATTAGGTATTCATTAGTTTTGATGGTATGGAGAATCCAGGGAGAAAATTTAAGCCTTCAACTGGTTCATTGTGAAACTTTACGCTGTGGCAGTTTCTTCAGGCTTGTTCTTCTCCAACATACCTCAGCTGGGCTGCCTGGTGATCATATGAACAGCTCCACTGAAATTATTGATTTAATCTCAGAAAACTGACCACAGTCAGAGCATAGGCTTCAGGCAGGCTCAGGTCCAACCCTGTAATGAAATTCCATTATGTTGATCCTGAAAAGATAAATCAGTCCCAGCCTTATGGTGCATCATTTAACTTTATAGTTGTATTTCTGCCAAATTTCTTATAATTCACTTGTTTCAAAGAAGACTGACCAATCAACGACTTGCATTGCAGCGGAAAATAGGAAGAACTGTTTAATCATTGCGCCAGCCAACTTTTTTTTATGCGTAGGTCCTAAAGTGGGACTTAAATTCAGAATTCTCTAGCTCAGAAATAAGGGCATTATCAACAAGAGCCACAATGTTTTCCCCAGATACCTTTGGCTACCACTTCTCCAACCTTGGTCCATGCAACTACTTCACAAGAGTAGTTTCTCATACAACAAAATTCCTTGAGGACTTTTTTTTCCATCTCTTTGCAGTAATCTATGCTACTTTTTGTTCCAAATATTTTGCACAAAACTCCGCCCCCTCCCATCCTAACCACCCCTCCTGACCAACTGTATACAGCCCAAACAAGATGTGACCACCATCCGAGATTGGATGAATCCCTGATCTGCCACTCACTCTCCTACCTACCCACTTTACCTAAAATGACAATCCTGCAAAGAAAAATGTATGGTGAGAAAATTCCAAGACTTAGCATATATATATATATATATATAAATTATATTTATATATGTATGTGTATTATATATATAATGGCAGCTTTTAGTATTAATGCCTTTGCAAGGAATGAACTGGCTTGAAGAAAAATATCACCAAGAATAGTATCATAATGTTTCATTTTGCTGCCCGAGAAAGTACATGTTGCAATGAAAGGCAGGATTGAAAAGTTAACAATGTTGAAGGTAACAGGTCTCACAGTCAGAAAAATACTTGAGTTTCAAGCCTAGTAATCATCAATGTACTTGGTAAATATGAAGCTAGAGACTGCTGAGGGAAAAATCTACCATGCAATATTTATTATTGAGCAAATAGCACCAACTAAAACTACATGCTGCCTTGAATTCGAAGTCAGAAGTCACACGACAGGTTATAGTCCAATGGAGTGACAGGCCTGGCTCTGCCCTGCCCCTGCGGCCAGTCTTGACACCTTCCGCCCCCACCCCCAACCGCTGACTGCAGCAAAGGTGCTGCCAGTCCCCCCGACCAAGGTCAGCACAGTAAACTGGGCAGTTTCCTGACTCGAGGTACAGCTTCAATGACAAAAAAACTCCAGGCTGCTTTTTATCAGATGAGACATCCAAATCCTGGTCAATCTTCTCCGGTATATACCAAGGTAGAAAGAATGAGAACAGAGGAGATCTTCTGTCTGTCCTGGTCAATATTTATTTGTTAACAAACATAGAGTCATAGAATCCCTAAAGTGTGGAATCAGGTTATTCAGCCCATTGAGTCGACACTGACTTTCCAAAGAGCATCTCACCCAGACCTACCCCCAACCTATCCGTGTAATCCTGCATTCCCCACAGCTAATCTACCTAACCTACACAACTCTGGGCACTACAGGCAATTTAGCATGGCCAATCCATGTAACCTGCACATCTTTGGATTGTGGGAGGAAACAGGAGCAACCAGAGGAAACCCACACAGACACAGGGAGAATGTGCAAACTCCACATAGACAGTCGCTTGAGGATGGAATTGAAACTGGGTCCCTGGTGCTGAGGGCAGCAGTGCTAACCACTGAGCCACCGTGCCACCCCACCACTGAGCTACCGTTCCACCCCAACTGTATTTGTCAGTGTGCAAACTGGATATCACACATTTTACAATAATGCAGTTACTTCTTTAAAAAAGTGTATCATTGGGTCTAAAGTGCTTTGGGACATCCTTGGGTTGTAAAAGATGTTACACATAAATGTAAGCTGTTTCTTTCTCTGCCTCAAGATTTCCCTGTTAAGCGAAGCTATAAGATGGTAACCCAAAATTGTGACAACAGAAAATTGTTCAGGAAACCCATGTGTTCATCTTTAATTCATTTTCTTGGTGTGCGCATCACTCGCAAGACCAACGTTCAGTCTCCATTCCAAGTTATTCACAAGAATTTACTGATGTGCTGCCAGAATATGTTTGGTGAAGATGCTCCAACACAATATACTGATTCAAGATGGTGGCAAAGTATCAGGACTGCATGCAGGCTCTTGTTGAGGGCTCATCGCTCCCACTTGCTCTCGTTTCCTTTTTTTTAACCTCCACTCTTTCTCTTTCATTTCTTCCATTCGTTGTTCCTTTCTTCGGAGCCTTTTTGCAGAGGGTTAGTCGGTGAAGTGAGCGCGTCAGCTAGAGCAGGCCCTGCGTGGAATGGCGGCTCATCCGAACGTTCAGAGGTGGCGGCAGATACAGTTCCTCACAGCGACCGGAGGGCGTGGCAGAGGGGAACGTCCTGCCGGAGCGCGGGGGCTGTTGGCGGTGGCGGTAATTCTCCTCCAAAGATCGGATGTTAGCGGGCAGAAGCAGATGTTTCAAGGTGGTGGCGCCGGCAGGGCAACATCTCGGAGAACGGCGGCCGGAGCGGGTCTCTTGGCCAGACACTGGCGACAGCCTGGTCTGGGAGCAGATCCTGGCACTCCTGGCTGCAGTAGGCCCAGAGTGGGGACTCCTGGCATTAGCGAGGTGCGGCAGCAGTGTGGTATGCCCCAAACCAGGACCCCTCCCCCCCACCGGTGTCATTGAGCCGGCAATGGAGGCGGGGACTCCTGGCTGTGGGGTGAGTGTGGGTTCAGCATGGGACCCAGTATCGACATTGGCATCGGTGGTTGTGTTGGCGAGGTGGGCCCAGCGGCGAAGAGTCGGCACCTAAAATGTGGTGACTCCCGCATTGGTGGGTCTGACGCAGGCAGCAGAGAGCTGGTGGAGGAGGGTTGGCAGCACAGGGTAAGCCAGCTGAGGCCTCAGGACTCCCTTTCAGTGACATCATTTATCCTTTTTATTCTTAAACAATTCAAAATGGTGCCAGATTGCGGGGACTGTTGATGTTTTTCACTGTATTTTACTGTATTATTCACTGCAAAATGCAAGTGACAATAAATAAATGGTTCGTCATTCATTCAAGAGTTTGAGAATTTTTATTGAGGAGGCAAGGGTCCGCAGCCACTTGCTGCCCCGGCTTACTAGGAGGTCGAAACCATGGGTTTTTAAAGTGAAGACTTGATTATTCGCCACAGGGTTTCTTGCAAGTAGTGTTCACTGCAGCAATAGTCCCCTAGTCATGGGTGTTATGGCATACTTTCTCGGACATAGATACACACAGATTGAGACCAGGAGACGTTCCAGCTTCAGCCTTTCACATCAATCATTTTGCAGCTAAACATGGTATTCAGAAAAGAAACATTAATAGCAAATAAACAAACGCCTAAAAGCAATAAGAAGGGATATTGTGCAACATATAAGACCAAAAGATACTGGAGCAGAACTAGGCCATTGAGCCCATCGAATCTGCTCCGCTATTCCATCATGGCTTGTATGTTTCTCAACCTCATTCTTCTGCCTTCTCCCTGTAACCTTTGATCCTCTTACTAATCAAGAACTTATTTGTCTCTGTCATTAGTACACTCAATGCCTGTACTCTTTACTTAGGGTCTAGCATGTCCTTTTGTGAAATAAAAGGTTGCTTTGTGAAGGAACAGAAATGTGCTTGGATAAAGGTTATCAGAGAACAGGAAGATTACAGTGAAAAATATAATCTTTCTTCGGCACTAGAAGCATAGATGCAGAAGGAAACATTACTTTATATGGTATCTGATTGTGTAGAAAGATTGGAATCAATTTTGTTCATTTTTAATGATGATGGTTTCTGATCGCTATTGAATACGATTTGAATTATTGAGATTTATTGACTTTGCAACCTCTGTATTGAGAAGTTATAATAAGATTATTCAAAACTTAATTTGCAATACAAGGAATACTGCATATTTATTTTTCAGAAAATAAGTCACGGTTTACCTCAGAGAATGGAAATTGTATCATGTCACTTCATTGTCAAGGTATCCACAGTACAATAATAAAAGAAAACTTGAAAGAACACTTCAACCATTCTGCTCTGTAAAGGAAACAAAATCACTAAAGATGGTTAAGAGATAATCGTATTCGGTGATGATGAATTACAGGAATTGTAAGGAAAGGAGTGTGACCCTAGCCAGAAGATATGACAAAGACCATGAACAGCACTACATAGAATCTCTACAGTGTGGAAAGAGGCCATTTGGCCCAACAAATCTGCACTGAACCTCCAAAGCACCTAAAACCATTAACATATAAAATCAAAAGATACAGGAGCAGAATTAGGCCATTCAGCCCATCAAATCTGCTACGCGAAAGGGTATCCCACCTAGACTGCCACCCGCTTCCCATAACCCCACATTTACCATGGCTAACCCACCAAGCCTAAACCTAGACACAACAGAGCAACTTAGCATGATTAATCCACCTAATCTGCACATCTTTGGACTGTGGGAGGAAACTGGAGCTTCCGGAGGAAACCCACGCAGACACAGGGAGAACGTACAAACTCCACACAGTTGCCTAAGGTTGGAATCGAATCCGGGTCACGGTGAGTCAACAGTGCTAATCACTGAGTGATAATGCCACCCATCCTTTCTGTTGAAAATGTGCAAAGGTAGCTCTGTAACAGCAATAACAAACTGACATCTATTAAGGGGCAGCCTTGGTTTAGCTCTTGCCTTTGAGTCAGCAGGTACTGTGTTTAAGATGTGTTCCAGAGGCACTATATTGTCTGACATTGGACTGCTCTCAGAAGAGAAGCTAAACCATGACTGTGTCTGCTTTCTCAGGTCCCGTTGCACAATTTGGGCAATAGGACACTTATCCTAGCTAATATTTTCTCCATTGAGCAACCTTACTTTGCTGTTAATTTATCATATTGGAGTTAGACAGATCTTATTGTGCATAAATTAGAGTCATGGAGACATAGTCATAAAGCTGTACATCATGGAAAAAGACCCTTCGGTCCAACTTGTCCATGCTGAACAGATATCCTAAATTAATCTAGTCCCATTTGCCAGCATTTGGCCTATATCCCTCTAAACCCTTCCTGTTTGTATACCCATCCATGGTATCCGTTAAATGTTGTAATGTTCCAGCCTCTACCACTTCCTCTGGCAGCTTATTCCATACATGCACCACCCTCTGTGTGAAAATGTTGCCCCTTAGGTCCCTTTTAAATCTTTCCCATCTCAAATTAAACCTATGCCCTCTAGTTTTGTACTCCCTCAGTCCAGGGAAAAGACCTTAGTTATTCATCCTGTCCATGCCTCTCATGATTTTATAAACTTCTATGAGGTTACCCACAGCCCCCGACACTGCAGGGAAAATAGCCCCAGCCTGTTTAGCCTCTCCCTATAGTTCAAACACTCCAATCCCAACATCCTCATAAATCTTTTCTGAACCCCTTCAAGTTTCACAACATCCTTCCTATAACAAGGAAGCCAGAATTGAACGCAGTATTCCAAAAGTGGCCTAACCAATGTCCCGTACAGCAGCAACATAACCTCCCAACTCCTATACTCAATGCACTAGCCAATAACAGGCAAGCATACCAAATACCTTCTTTACTATCTTGTCTACCTGGGACTCCACTTTGAAGTAACTATGAATCCTGCATTCCAAGGTCTCTTCGTTCAGAAACACTCTCCAGGACCTTATCATTAACTGTATAAGTCCTGCCCTGATTTGTCTTTCCCAAATGCAGCATCTCACATTTATCTAAATTATACTCCATTTACCACTACTCAGCCCATTGGCCCATCTGACCAAGGTTCCATTGAACTCTGAGGTAACCTTCTTCATTGTCCATTATTCCTCCAATTTTGGTATCTTCTGAAAACTTACTAAACATATCTCATATGTTCACATCCAAATCATTTATATAAATGACAAAAAACAGTGGACCCAATGCCAGCCCATGTGGCGCACTGCTGGTCACAGGCCTGCATTCTGAAAAGCAACCCTCCACCATCACCCTTGGTCAAACATCTCTTTGTATTTATATGTTAAACTTTTATATGTGCTTATGATTCACCCCATCTGCCAGAACCATCTGGTGAATTGAATACAAACCTCTTTTGGTAGCACTTCCCAAATCACTGAACCTCAATATTTAGAAGGCAATAGGACTAGTGTTGCTGCTACTTGTTCTCTGTAACTTTATCAATAGCATTATTTACTTGAAACGGAATATTAACAAACTCAGTACAGTACTCTCGTGAATTCTACATACTGTGTAGAAATTTGCCATGGAAGTTCATTGACCAAAATGTTCTGTTTTCCTCTTCGCACCTGCTTTCTGATCTGCTGAGTTTTTCTATCATGACACATCAGAGAGCTCCTTGCTCTTCTTCTATTAGTTCCATGGGTCTTGTTACATCTAATAGAGAGAGAAGGTGGGATGTCTGCTTTATCCAAAATACTGCAGCTCTGACAGTGTCCTGGATTATCAATCTCCATTGACGCTGAAATCTCTGCAATGGAACCACAATATTAAGCCTCAAGGGGCTATCTTTGTACCAAAGCTGGCACTAAAGCTGGTAAATTCTTACAACAGTGACTATACCTCTATAGATTCTCACTGGTTGCAAAGTGTTTTTTTTGGATGTCCTGAGTTCTCTGTTTGGGTACATCATCATTTCTATATTTGTCTGCTTTACTGAGGATGACAAAACTTCTAAAATACTTTGTTCACAATGAAGAGCTTCAGGACATCCTGATGTTGTACAAAAAGGTACATAGCTCATTATTACATGGAACAAAAACAGATTTCATCGAAGGAAGACTTGGTGACTTGTGATGCAATTGACCATGACAAAAATGTATGGTGGTGTATTGTCTATCACGAATCACTAGATAGGCCCAAAACAATGCAAAGACAAAAGTGGATTGGTGAAAGCAAACTACTTCAAACAGCCCTTTAACCCAGTACACCTACTGGTGGATGTGGCAAATACAAACACATACTCATCTGGGAAAAATACTAAACATGCTTAATAAGAAAAAAATAAACAATTAAAGTTGCAAGAAATTGTAACAAGGCTTGGGAAATCAATTAAGTGACCAGATTAGGGGTTGAAATCAGACATGGTTGTCCCCACTTTAGGGATGGAAATTGAAAGTAATAAGGTCTCATTTCAGTGACAAAGAATGCCTGAATGCTGTTGATGTAAAATTGGATCAGAGGATTCCCAAGCATCACTTGGCTAAAACAGATATCAGAATCATTACAGATATAAATGAGGAATTTTGCTTTTTGGTAAATTGATGTCTCACAGAGATACTAGACTTGATCCCTTCAGCTTCATTGTTCATAGTGCAAACCTGGAACTAACCACCACTACACAAGTAAGACTTGGTTATTTTCTTATTCATATGCAGCAGGTTTAATCCTGGGAGGTGACAGCCTAGTGGTATTATTGCTGGACTGTTAATCCAGAGACCCAGATAATATTCTGGGGACCAGCATTCGAAACCCCCATGGCAGATGGTGGAATTTGAATTCAGTAAATATCTGGAATTGAGAGTCTAATGATGACCATGAATCCATTGTTGATTGTCAGAAAAACCCATCTGATTCACTAATGTCCATTAGGGAAGGAAACTGCCATCCTTACCTGGTCTGGCCTATAGCAATGTGGTTGACTCTTAACTGCCCTCTGGGCAATTAGGAATGGGCAATAAATGCTGCCTAACCAGAGATGCCCTTATGCCGTGAATGAATGTAGGGAAAAAAAGCTTCTCAGCAGGTGCTATGCAAATTCTCCAGCATTAAGTTTGAAGCTATTGCTGGCAAGGCTTGAACATTGAATAACCTGTTAGTGAGCAGCCTGCAGAGGAAGAAAATACACCAGCAGCTCAGGTTTTACACAAGTGGCTGGAAATGCAAATTTGTTTGAACTCGACACTTCCAATTTGAGACCATTTCTGCATTCAGGCAACAAAATCAATTTTCTACTTCATTTTATTTACGTAATATAAAGGCAAGCGGGCATCATGGTGGCTCAGTGGTTAGCACTGCTGCCTCACAGCACCAGGGACCTGGGGTCGATTCCAGCTTTGGATGACTGTGTGGAATTTGCACACTCTCACCGTGTCTGCATGGGTTTCCTCCCACAGTCCAAAGATGTGCAGGTTAGGTGGATTGGCCATGCTAAATTGCCCATAGTGTTCAGGGAGGTGCGGGCTAGGTGGATTAATCATGGGAAATGCAGGGTTACAGTGATAGGGAAGGGGTTTTTGTCTGGGTGCGATGTTCTTCCGAGAGTCAGTGTGAACACAGTGGGCCAAATGGCCTGCTTCCAGACAGTAGGGATTCCATGATTCAAAATGGAACAGAAGCTGGAAATCTAACAAATAAACAGGAAATGCTAAAAATACTCAGCAGATCAGGATATATCTATGATGAGGGAAATAACACGTTAAATCAATGAACTTCCAAGGCAAATTTCTGCACTGTATGCAGAATTCAGATGAGAGTATCCACCTGGTCAGTGTTCTGTTCAAAGCACCCTATGTGAATAATGCTATTGATAAAGTTACAGAGAACAAGCTAACATTTATATTTTGCCTTTCACAACTACAGATCACAATGCACTTTCTGAAGAATTTGAAGTATAAAGCTATAATGCATCGTATTAAGGATTATTGTATCCAGGCATGGACACCACACTTTAGGAAGGGCTTGGACAAGGTGCAAAAAGGATTATGAGAAAGATGAGGAACTTCAGTTGATGGGTAGAGTAGTCGCGTCACAGCAACGTAGAGCACGAAAACAGGCCCTTCAGTCCAACTCGTCCGTGCTGACCAGAATTCCTAAATTATTCAAATGTCGGGTAGATTGGCAAAGCTGTTTTTTCTGCCCTGAAGAAGATCAAAATGATGAGGTGTCTATACAGAGTAGTTGGGGAGAGACTTTTCCCTTTAGAAAAAGATCAGGACCCAAAGGATACTGATTTAAGGTGAATGACGAAAGAACTTAAAAGTAATACTTGAGGAAAAATCTTTTCATGCAAAAAATTATTACAATCTGTAACACACTGCCCGAGCATGTTGCAGAAGCAGATTCAAACATGACTTTCAAAAGGCAATTAAATAGCACTTGAAGGGCCAAAAATAAATTGCAGGGCTAAGGAGAATGACAAGAGAGTGGGACACACTGCACAGGGTGGGCTGAAGGGCTAAAAGCTAATGATGATGTTTGACAGCTGCATGAGAAGATAGATTGTGTAGGATGGGCTGAAAGGCTAAAATTGTTGGTGATACTCTACAAGCTGGATGACCCTGAATGAGTCCTGTGAACATTCCTTTATGAGCCGAAGATGACGCCTGCAGCTTGTTTTCCCAGCCTGTGTTTTCTGTACCAGCCAGCAGTTTTGTCTTTTTGTATCTGCTTTCTTTGCGCTGGCTGTTTGTTACACTGTATATGAGAGAGAGAGTCTCCATTCCAAGTCACTGGATTTCACCTCAGCTCGGAAACACAGGCAGTGCCAGGATGAACGTAAGCCTCCAGATCATCCGAGAGCCCCCTGACGGGCAAAGGGCATGAGACTTGTTGCTTTAGCTAGAAGGACTTGAGACTTGTTGTTTTCTTCTCTTTTCTCTTCCATTTATTATTACTGCTATACTCATTTATTACTACTTAATAAACATTCACGTTTAAGCAAATTGCTGTGGTTGAGCCTCTATCTGAAAAGATCTGCTTGGACACATGCTGTGATTCAGGACACTCACTAAATCAGGCTTGCAGAGACCCAGCACTGACACAACAAACCAAATCAGCTCATACTGTGGTGTAACTGTTTGTTGCTTTTACGACAGCAAAACACAAGTCAATTATTCAATGCAAGATCTCACAAGGAACAAAGAGATAATCAGCAGATAATCATATTTAGCGATAGTGGTTAAAGGATAAATATTGGCCGTAGCACAGCACAGCCTCAATCCCTGTTCTTCTTCAAATAGTTCCATTGGACTTATTACATTTACTTGAGAGAGAAGATGGGATGTCTACTTCATCCAAAATACTGCAGCCCTGACAGTACCCTGGGCTATCAATCTCAGTTGGTGTTGAATTGTCTAGAATGCATCTACAATATTAATGCCTCACTAACTGATTAAAAATTGCATCATTTTTAATTATAGATAATTATTTGGGAATACAGATCTTGATTATCGTTAATAACGGACAAATTTTCCTGGAGCTTTTTATCTTCCATTTATTTGTGAAATTTACAAGAAATACCAAAGTAAAGAGAAAACAACATTTACACTGCATGAGAGGAGAGTGTTGGTTGTGTGGCATGTGAAAGCTGATGGCACAGAGATAACCATAGACAATGCACCAGTTAATGATGATTGACAGTTAACTGTCAAGCTTTGTTTAAGTTTTAAAACATCAGAGTCAACCTGCCATGTTTAAAATTTAAACAAAGCTTGGCAGCTAACTGTACACAATCATTAACTGGTGCATTCTCCATGGTAACATTTCTACCAATCACAGTCTACTTGCCAACCAGTCCTTACTCTCCTTTCACTCAAGTTTAAATGTTATTTTCCACTTACTTTACTATTTATTGTGAATTGTCCTGATGAGTTCATAATAAACAAGCTCATGCTTGTACAATGTTAAAAGTAGAAATGTGAGTAATGGAAATGGTGAAATTTCCTCTGCAGAACACTTTCAATCTGAGTGAACAGGGAAAGCAACCTTGTATATCCTTAAGCAATATGCTTGAGGTACAGTGAGGTATATGGCACAATGTCTGAGCAATCAATATTAAGCTCTGTTTGTTTACTAGTTTAATGTCAAACCCCGTACGGGAAAAGGAATGAAGATCAGATTGAATGACGGATAGAGAAAAGAGATTGAAAGAAAAAGTGAAAAAAGATGTTTAATTACATTGTAAAATATAAATTATACTTAAAATATGAAAGAATGAAGCCTACATTTTTGACAATTCATTTCCAATGCCAGAGAAATTGACTGGCAGTAATTAAGAATATTGTGTTGCGAAGGACACATGGTCTGCAGGAGTTCAAGAAGGCAGCTCACCACCAACTTCTCAAGGAAAATAAGGGACGGACAATAAATGCTGGGCCCAACCAGTGATGACCACATCCCATGAGTAAATTTAAAAAAGGAATGTTTAGACTTGAAATGATTTGACTTAACTTTCTGCAGTGAGCTTACTTCATATCTAAAGTACAGTTTCAAGGACGCCACGCAGCTAAATACATCTGAATGAAAAGTGAGACAGCAGGCTGCTATTTCAACAAAGCTTATGGTACCGACACATATCTCCCACAACAACTTTTCAATTTTTGCATTTAATCATGAACTATTCTCCAGTGAAGGTACTGTGTCATTTGCACATAAATAACAGTGAGCAGTATTACTTTCACTGTTCCTTTGACAGCAACATTTGGGCCATTAACTCAGCTTGAGTTGCATTCAACTTTATATACATTAAAGTTTCATTCAATGTCTAAGATCAATGTAAGATTGTCAAGATTTATTTTGGGTTAAAATCCCTGTAAAAGGCACAAGATAAAAACTTTGAACAACAAATCAATTGAATAAGATTAAATTTATTTCAGTTTATTTCTGATAAGCTCATAGGTTAAGCAATATGAAACCTTAACGTTATACAACCTTCACCTTCCAAATCAGCACAGAAGATTGGATATCTTACAGTCACTTATGATTATTTCTGCACCATCTGCAAACTTCTTAATCTTACGTTCAAGCATAAATCCTTGACGCATACCACAAAACACAAAGGACATGGTGCTGACCCTTCCAGTCACAAAATTCTCATTGACCACTCAAGTTTGTTTCCTGCTTCTGAGCCAGTTTTGATCTCACTGACCACTTTGCCTTGAGACCTAAACTAAACTTGTAAAAGAGATAGTAGGAACTGCAGATGCTGGTGAATCCGAGACAACAAGGTGCAGGGCTGGATGAACACAGCAGGCCAAGCAGCATCATAGGAGCAGAGAGGCTGACGTTTCGGGCCTAGACCCTTCATCAGAAAAGGGGAGGGGAAGGGGGTTCTGAAACAAATAGGGAGAGAGTGGGAGGCGGATAGAAGATGGATAGAGGAGAAGATAGGTTGAGAGGAGACAAACAGGTCAAAGAGGCGGGGATGGAGCCAGTAAAGGTGAGTGTAGGTGGGGAGTTAGGGAGGAGGTAGGTCAGTCCAGGGAGGACGGACAGGTCAAGGGGGTGGGATGAGGTTAGTAGGTAGGAGATGGGGGTGGGGCTTGAGGTGGGAGGAGGGGATAGGTGGGAGGAAGGACAGGTTAGGGAGGCGGGGACAAGCTGGGCTGGTTTTGGGATGCGGTAGGGGGAGGGGAGATTTTGAAGCTTGTGAAGCCCACATTGATACCATTGGGCTGCAGGGTTTCCAAGCGGAATATGAGTTGCTGTTCCTGCAACCTTCGGGTGGCATCGTTGTGGCACTGCTGGAGACCCAGGATGGACATGTTGTCTGTGGAATGGGCGGGGGAGTTGAAATGGTTCGCAACTGGGAGGTGCAGTTGTTTAGTGCGAACCGAGCATAGCGGTCCCCAAGCCTCCGCTTGGTTTCTCCGATGTAGAGGAGGGCATACAAAATGGCAAAAACTAATAGCCAAAGGTTTGGTGAATTTGTTTAGGAACCAACTGTCGTTGACGGAAAAAGTTATATAAAGGGAGGAATTTGATTTTGAAAATAGGTTGGCAAGAACTATAAAAGCAAACAACAAGGCCTTTGGATACAAAGACAAACACATAAAAAGTGAGGATAGCTACAGTCAGCGTGGGACTCTTGGAGGATGTAGCTGAAGAATTGACGGGAAACAGGGAAAAGGTAGATAATTTAAACTAAAATTTTTCATTCATCTACATTGTGGATGACACTGTAAATATCCAAAAGGAAATTAGATAAGCAAGGTGCTTGTGGGAGGAAAGGTCATGTAACAATTTCGATCTTGAGGGACAATATCCTGCTGGACTAGCATAATTGAGTTATTTGAAGTGATAATTAAGGAGGATTGACAAAGGTAGCTAATTTGATGTAATCTACAAGAATTTTAGCAAAGGCTTTTAATAAGATCTCATGCCACAGTCTATGAAATTAAAATCCTTTCTGGTAAAAGTGAAAGAAGTGAAATAAACAGTTTAATTTAGGTAATAAGGTGTAGAGCTGGATGAACACAGCAGGCCAAGCAGCATCATAGGAGCAGGAAGGCTGACGTTTCGGGCCTAGATCCTTCATGAGAAATGGAGGAGGGGAAGGGGGTTCTGAAATAAATAGGGAGAGAGGGGGAGGCGGATAGAAGATGGATAGAGGAGAAGATAGGTGGAGAGGAAACAGACAGGTCAAAGAGGTGGGGATGGAGCCAGTAAAGGTGAGTGTAGGTGGGGAGTTAGGTAGGGGATAGGTCAGTCCAGGGAGGACGGACAGGTCAAGGGGGCGGGATGAGGTTAGTAGGTAGGAGATGGGGGTGCGGCTTGAGGTGGGAGGAGGGGATAGGTGGGAGGAAGGACAGGTTAGGGAGGCGGGGACAAGCTGGGCTGGTTTTGTGTTGCGGTAGGGGGAGGGGAGATTTTGAAGCTTGTGAAACCCACAGTGATACCATTGGGCTGCAGGGTTCCCAAGCGGAATATGAGTTGCTGTTCCTGCAACCTTCAGGTGGCATCGTTGTGGCACTGCAGGAGACCCGGGATGGACATGTTGTCTGAGGAATGGGCGGTGGAGTTGAAATGGTTCGCAACTGGGAGGTGCAGTTGTTTAGTGCGAACCGAGCGTAGCGGTCCCCAAGCCTCCGCTTGGTTTCTCCGATGTAGAGGAGGCCGCAAAGGGAACAGCGGATGCAGTATACCACATTAGCAGATGTGCAGGTGAACATCTGCTTGATGTGGAAAGTCTTCTTGGGGCCTGGCATGGGGTGAGGGGGGAAGTGTAGGGGCAGGTGTAGTACTTCCTGCGGTTGCAGGGAAAAGTGCCGGGTGTGGTGGGGTTGGAGGGGAGTGTGGAGCAGACAAGGGATTCACGGAGAGAGTGGTCCCTCCGGAAAGCAGATAAGGGTGGGGAGGGAAAAATGTCTTTGGTGGTGGGGTCAGATTGCAGATGGCGGAAGTGTCGGAGGATGATGCATTGGATCCGAAGGTTGGTGGGGTGGTACGTGAGGACGAGGGGGATTCTTTTTTGGTTGTTATTGCAGGGACGGGGTGTGAGGGATGAGTTGCGGTACGAGTTCTCTAATTAATCCAACCAGTGCATCAAATATAGTCTGTTCCTGGATAAGTTGCACAATATATTGCTCTTAGACACAATCCATGATGCACTCTACAAATTTTACTTCAGTGTTACTCATGCCTATCTGATTTGTCCAGTCAATATGCAGATTTAAACCACCCATCACAATTAAAGCACCCTTCTCACATGCTTCCATTATTTCCTGATTTGTACTTTGTGCTACAGTGGTGGAATTCTTTGGTGGCTCACTGACAACTCCCACCCATGATTTCTTTCCTTTGCTTTTCCTTATTTCCACACAAACCCATTCCATATCACGATCTACAGCATCTACACCACTATTCCAGAGCTTGTCCACTCCATCTGTTTCTTTCCTTCTTTTTCATCTTTTTGCATTTTTTTTCTCTCTACTTACCTACATCCCTCAGACAGACTCCTGGCCTCATGGAGGCCCTGCGCAGACTCGGTAGCCCTCCCAGCCTTGAGGTGGTGCCCAATGTGCGTGCCTGCCCTGGAAGAAGCCAAGTGCACACACCTTGCTTTTGAACTTTGGGACCATAATGCTGAGCTTTTACCTTTGTTTCTTCAGTTTTCTAATTTATACCTGAGATTTTATACCTAGGTATCTTTGTATCCAAGATGGTGCCGGCATTGGCAAATGTATACTTTTCGCTGTACTCCTGTATTCCTCTACTTGAGTACGTGTGATGATAAACATGATTCTAATTCTATTCACAACTGCACTGGTACCTTCCCTATAATGACAACACTTCCCCACCTCCTTTTCCTTATTACCTATTTTTCGAAAACATCAATTACCCATGAATATTGATTTCCCAGTCCTGGTCACCCTGTAACCATAATTCTGGAATACCTCAATTTTATCTGCACTGTCAATTCTCAATTTTGTTACAAATGCTGCGTGCAGTCAGATACAGATCCTTAAGCTTTACCTTTTTACTTTTATTGTTGATTCCAGTTCTAATTTTTGCTGCATTGTTCTGCTTATATTTTCTGCTGTTTCCTTTCATATTTTGATTTCACTTGACTCTTCACTACCCTGCATTTCTACTCTTGTTTCTTTTTGATTTTTAAATTTCTGCTCAATTGAACCTTCCCTCCTGCCTCCCACCATTAATTAGCTTAAAGCCAGATCTACAGCTCCAGTTGTACAATTTGCCAGGACATTGGTCTCAATGTGGTTCAAATGAAGCCTGTCCCATTGAAACAGTTCTCTCTTTCCCCAGCAATGTTGCCAGTGGCCCATGAATCAGAAGCTATTTCTCTCACACCAATGTTCCCGCCATGGTTTTCACTTCTCTAATCTAATTTCCTCAATGTCTATTTGCACATGGTCCAGGTACTAAGTGGGACATTATTTCTTTTGTTGTTCTGCTTTTTAATTTAAAACTGAGCTGTTTGTCGTCCCAAGGCTGATTTGATTTGATTTGATTTGACTTATTGTAGTCACATGTACCTAAATGCAGTGAAAAGTTTTATTTTGCAAGCAGTACAGGCAGACCACAGCAAACAAGGGCATACAGGTCATAGATAACAAGGTGTAGAGCTGGATGAACACAGCAGGCCAAGCAGCATCAGAGGAGCAGGAAAGCTGACGTTTCGGGCCTAGACCCTTCATCAGAAATGGGGGAGGGGAAGGGGGTTCTGAAATAAATAGGGAGAGAGGGGGAGGCGGATAGCAGATGGATAGAGGAGAGGATAGGTGGAGAGGAGACAGACAGGTCGAAGAGGTGGGGATGGAGGCAGTAAAGGTGAGTGTAGGTGGGGAGTTAGGGAGGGGATAGGTCAGCTCAGGGATGACGGACAGGTCAAGGGGGCGGGATGAGGTTAGTAGGTAGGAAATGGGGGTGGGGCTTGAGGTGGGAGGAGGCGATATGTGGGAGGTAGGACAAGTTAGACAGGCGGGGATGAGCTGGGCTGGTTTTGGGATGCGGTAGGGGGAGGGGAGATTTTGAAGCTTGTGAAATCCACATCGATACCATTGGGCTGCAGGGTTCCCAAGCGGAATATGAGTTGCTGTTCCTGCAACCTTTGGGTGGCATCATTGTGGCACTGCAGGAGGCCCAGGACGGACATGTTGTCTGAGGAATGGGAGGGGGAGTTGAAATGGTTCGCGACTGGGAGGTGCAGTTGCATCTGCAGTTCCTACTATCTCTCATACAGATCATAGAGTGCTTTTAGACAGAGGGAGCCATACAAGGTTATGGCTGCACAGGAGGTGCACAAAGCAAGATCACCGTTAGCAAGTTCCTAGTCCATATTGACACGTATGAGGACAATGATAACATGATCTTTTCTCACCCACATCTAGTTCCTTTTTAGTAAAGAAGAGATGTCCTTAACTCTAGCACCAGCTGGACAGCGTCACCTTCAGGACTCTCTCTGTTGCAGAGAACCCTATCTATTCCCTGAACAATGTCAACCTTACTGATTTTCTTTAATTTATATGTGTCTTTTCCAAATTATAATTTATTCTGTCCCTCAGAATTTTGCAAGCAGTATTCTAACCACTGGAATTTGGGACCTGAACTGTAATTACTTGGATAAAAAGTGAAGAATGACTAAAAGATAAGTAAAGAGGAAGAAGTTAAAGTAGGGTATAAAGATAGCCAGAAATTTAAAAACAGATAGTAAGAGCTTCTATGGATACTCAAAGAAGAAAAGTTAACAAAGTGAGCATTGGCCTTAAAGGAAGTGAGTCTAAGAAATCAGTAATAGAAAAGAAGGAAATGTTAGGTGAATCAAACAGGTACTTTACATCGTTCTTCATGATAGAGAAGAATGGTAGCATCCCAGGAATAACTATAAATCAGAAAATGGAAGGGAGACAGGAACAGCTCAGGATCGCTATAATCACAAGGGAAAATGTACTCAGCAAAGTTTGGAGCTGATGGCTGACAAGGCCTTGGGTCCTAATTGACTTCATCCTCACCTCTCAGAAAGCAGTGACTAATATGAATGGTTATGTATTGATTTTAATTCTCTATAATCCCCTACAATCAGGGATGGTTCCATTCGATTAGAAAATGGATAAGACAACTGCTTTCTTCAAAAAGGCAGTGAGACAGAAAGCAGGAAAATATAATCCAGTTAGATTTATATCTATCATGGGAAAGATGTTTGAAACTGTTATTAAAATTCTTGCACCTGAGCACATAAAAAGGTAATTAAGCAGAGTGGGACAGGAAAATCATGTTTAACCAGCTTATTGAAGTTCTTTGATGGAGTAATATGTGCTGTGGATGGAGGGGAACCTGTGGATATACTGTACTTATATCTCTAGAAGGCATTTTGTAAGGTACCACATGAAAAATTATTGTGGAAAATCAGAACACGTGGTGTAGGGGTAACTCATTGATATAGATAGAAGATAGGTTAGTTAACACAAAGCAGGGTAGGCATAAGTAAGTAATTTTCTGCTTGGTGAGATGCAATATGTCATGTGCCACAGGGATCAGTGCCGAGATCTCAATTTTTTACAGTTTATATAAATGACTCAGATGAAGGGGTTTAAGACATGGTTGCTAAATTTACTGATTACACAAAGACAGGTAGGAAATAAGCTGTGAAAATAACATAAAAAGACAGCAAAAGGTTCAGATAGGTTAAGTAAGTGAGCAAAGAGGTGGCATATAGAACACAATGTGGGAAAATGTGAAATTGTTCATTTTGGCGCAAAGGATAAAAAGAAGCATATTATCTAAATGGTGAGACATTGCAAAGCTCAGAGCTGAGAGAAATCTGAGTGTTCCAGTACATGAATTAAAGAATGTTTGTGTGCAGGTACAGCAAGTAATTAAGAAAGCTAATTTTAATATAAAATTGAACACAAAAATAGGATTTTATGGTTAACAATACAGATCATTTGTGAGTATGGAGAACATATATGGATTTTACCTTCTTATCTAAGAAAGAATGTTAATGCACCGGACGTAGTTCAGTAAAGGTTCACTAGACAAATAGAGTCATAGATTTATAGAGATTCTACAACATAGAAAGAGAGCCTTAAGTCCATTCTATCCATGCCGGTCATCAAACATCTATTCCAGTCCCATTTTCCAGCACTTGGCTCATAACTTTAAATGCTTGGCATTCAAGCGCTCATCTTCTTAAATGTCTTGAGGGTTCTTGCCTCTACCACTCTTTAGACATTGAGTTCCAGATAAACCATCCTCAGTGTGAAAAGATTTTTCTCTAATATCTTGAATGATTGGTTGTTCTTCTGAGGAAAGTTTGGACTGGCTAGGATCGTAAACTCAGGATTTTAGAAGATTATACTTAAATTCATAGCGTCATAGAGTCATACAGCATGGAAACAGACCCTTCGGTCCAACCAGTCCAAGCTGACCATGTTCCCAAACTAAACTAGTCTCACTTGACTGCGTTTAGCCCATATCCCTCCAAACATTTCCTATTCATGTACTTACCCAAACATCCTTTAATCGCTGTAACTGTACCAGTATCCATCACCTCCTCTTGCAGTTCATTCCACACACAAACCACTCTCTGTCTAAAAAACGTTGCCCCTCAGGTCCTTTGTAAATCTTTCTCCTCTCATCTTTAAAAATATGCCCCCCAGTTTTGAACTCCTCCACCTTAAGGAAAAGACCTTTGCTATTCACCTTACCCAACCCCCTCAGGATTTTATAAACCTCTATAAGGTCACCCCTCAATCTCCCATGCTCTAGGCAAAAAATTCCCAGTGCTAGTGGAACAGATGGCTGCTCTGCCATTAGATAGAAAGAGAGAGAAAGAGAAAGAGAGAAATGGAGAGGGAGAGAGAGAGAGGAAGAGAAAGAGAAAGAGGGACGGAGGACTCGTGATGGTTTAACCTGAGGGTCACTATGCCTCAGGCAAAGGGAAAGGGTCAGAAGGGAGTTCTTCATAATAACCTCAGCTGGTGTGGGATTTGAACCTACATTGTTTTCTCACAAAGGGTCAAGGCAGTGGAAGTAGAGTCTTTAAATATTTTTCAGGCAATGTTAGGTAGATTTTTGATAAGCTATAGAGTGAAAGGCAGGACTGTGGGGTAATCAGAGCAGCCCAGGATCTCGGTAAATGACAGAATAGGCTTAAGGGGCTAAATATCGTAATCCTGCTCTTAATTCGTATATTTGTTTCGTTGTCTCCTATTTATCTCCTTTTTAAGCAACACAACAATATGGGCTATCTTTCTGTTCCATGGCACTGCACCAGAGAGGATTGGAAATTAATTTTCAGAGTTTCTGATATTTCTTTGGGTTTGGAGAGTTAACCACTTCCAAAGATGTAAAGCCCCTTAGTCCTTTCTCTTTCATTATGCTGATTTCATCTAACGTTACACATTGTTCCATCTTGATTGAAATTACTGTATCATCTCTCATTCTTATTGCAAAACCAGACCCAAAGTATTCATTAAGAACTATATCAATGTCCTCTGCCTTCATGTGCAGTTTACCCTTATAAAGCCCTAAGAGGGCTTTCCTGTACGTTCAGCTATATTCCTGCTCATAACATGTCTGTAGAAATACTTTGTGTCTTCTTTGATTTTACTTACAGAATCACTTCATGCCTTCTCGTGGCAAACTAAGGTTCATTTTAACAACAACTTATATTTATGTAAAACCTTTAACGTAATAATCAAAAGGGGCTTCACAGGAGCATTATAACACTGCGCATTTAAAAAACTTAGACTGTGCTTTCAAATGATGTCGCCAAGGAAAAACATATAGACAAGAAATAGGAGGTGGTCAAGGATAAATCCTTTGAGAGTATGAGAGGTAACAGTGCAGGAACAGGGAAAGAAACAATTGCCAGTATTTCTTTCTTGATAATTAGATAAGAACAGAACCATGGAAAAGAAGTCAAAGACTCCAGAAATCTGAAACACAAAGGAGCTTAGGAGTCTTAGTTCAGGATTCTCTTAAGGTTAGCATGCAGGTTCAATTGGCATTAAAGAAAACAAATGCAATGTTAACATTTATTTCAAGAGGGTTTGAATACAATAACAGAAATGTAATGGTGAGGCTGTATAACACTCCGGGCAGACTGCAGTTGGAATTTGTGAGCAGTTTTGGACCCTGTGTTAATCTTGGAGGGTGTCCAAAGGAGATTTACAAGAATGATCCAGGAATGAAGGGCTTGTCATATGAGAAGTGGCTGAGGACTCTGGGTCTTCACTCAAAAGAGTTTAGAAGGATGGGGTGGGGGGGGGGGGGGGTGGTCTCAGTGTGAAGCTGGAGGAACACAGCAGGCCAGGCAGCATCAGAGGATGTGTTCCTCCAGCTCCACACTGCGTTATCTCAGACTCCAGCATCGGCAGTTTTTACTGTCTCTGGCAGGGGCGGGGTCTGACTGAAACTTACAGAATACTGAGAGGCTTGGATACAGTCAACACAGAGAAGATGTTTCCACTAGTAGATGAAACTAGGACCCAATGGCACAGCCTCAGATTGGAGGTACAACCCATTAGAAGTGAGATGAAGAGGAATTTCTTGAACGAGAGGGTGGTTTATCTGTGAAACCCGTTACCACAGAAGGCATTGGAGGCCAAGACAGTATATTTAAATACTGAGTTCATTTAAGACAGAGATAGATAGATTCTTGATTAATAAGGGAATCAATGGTTACAGGGACAAGGTGAAGAATGAGGTTGAGAAACATTTGAGACATGTGCCAGGGATAGGCAATGGCCTTGTGGTATTATCACTAGACTGTTAGTCCAAAGACCCAGATAACATACTGGGAACCCAGGTTTGAATCCTGCCATGGCAGTTGGTGGAATTTGAACTCAATAAATATCTGGAATTAAGAGTCTAGTGATGATTGTGAATCCATTGCCAATTGTTGGAAAAACCCATCTGGTTCACTAATGTCCTGGAAGGAAATCCGCCATCCTAACCTAGTCTGGCCTACATGTGACTCCAGGCCCACAGCAATGTGGTTGACTCTTAACTGCCTTCTGGGCAATTAGTAATGGGCAATAAATGTTGCCTAGCCAGTGACACCCTCATCCCATGAATGAATAAAGGAGATGATTGAACAGTGTAACAGACTCAATAGGCCAAATGGCCTAATTCTGCTCCTATATCTAATGGTCTTATGGTCATTCAGATGGAAAAAGGTGTCAAAATATTGGAGCAAGATGGCTGACCACTGTGTGAAGGGATTACAGGTCAAGAAAATGAGGAAAAAATGGTATCTTTAAGGTAACCACAAAGGATGTCATTTTTGGCTTTAATAACAACTGTTTAATTTAATGAGGTGGGGCAGAAGTCTGATGGAGAAGAATTCAAGTATAGAGTTTCAAGAAAGGGGCAGCACAGTGGCTGAGTGTTTGGCATTGCTGCCTCGCAACACCAGGGACACAGGTTTGTTTCCACTCTCGGATAACTTCTGTATGGAGTTTGCACATTCTCCCTGTGTCTGCATGGGTTTCCTCCGGGTGCTCCAGTTTCGTCCCACAGCCCAACAATGTGCAGGGGAGGTGGATTAGCCATGCCAAATTGTCCATAGTGTTCAGGAATGTTCAGATTAGTTGGGTTCGCTGTAGGAAATGGAAATGACCTGAGTAAGATGCCTTTTGGAGGGCTGGTGCAGACTCGAGAGACCAAATGGTCCCTTGCCACACTGTAGGGATTTTATGGAAATGGATTTGGACTTGGTTTCCAGCAAGTGATTGCAGGCAAAGCAGCTCATAAAAGACACTGTTAGCACTGGGCTCCATGTAGTCAGCAGGTATCTCTCAAACCTTCATTCCCCTTTTTAATATAATCTACTTTGTCAGCACATGTCTCCCAATTCACCTCCCCCACCCCTGCCCCACAATGAAATAGTGAGCTACCAGACTGAACTGTCCCTTCTACATTCTTGCCTGCCCTGAGCCCTGGCATCACACGCTAATGACCTTCATGGTTCTCTACGCTTCTTCTGTAGAGGCCTCAGTGGTGATCACCACCAACATTCCCACCTTCTCCTGTGGCCGACCATGTGCTCTGATACTTTTCTCCAGCTCCCTGTACACCTGGAGTTTCCCTTCATCACTGCTTTTGTCCCCACCCATACCACCTGTCACTGCTCTCCTGCACCACCCAGCCTTGATTCCCCTAACCCCTCCCTAACCTACATACCCCTCAATGATCATTGGATGGAATCAGTGGACTGCATGCGCTCAGACCTCTGACTGACCTCAATGAGCAAACCTGAGAAGTGACTGATGAGAACCTGACCACTGCCTTTGTAGCACCCTGACTGATGATACATACTTTCTCTGACTGCTTCTGATGGTCACTCAGGACTGACTGTTATCTGCTGCCCAGACTGTGGTCCAACTGATCCCATGACAATGAGCGGCCCAAGCAGATGACTGTCAGTAACCAAACCCCTGGACTGTATGCTTATTGTACCCATAACTGATGATACTGGGACCCTTAACAAACAGCAAACTATTTTGAATGGACTGAGGTTTAGAGCCCACCCCCTTTTTGCTATTTGATTAAACAAGTGTGTCTGCCTTGCAGGCAGCTGGCCTATGCTTTAGATGTTAGATTGATGTCTTGATGTGCCGTACAGCATGATATCCTCCCATCAACCCCACACGTCCTTCCCATCGCCATCACAGACAGATTTCTATCAACAAGTGTACAACCTTTCTGCATCTACCCTGCCAAGTCCCCAAAGAATCCGATATGTTTCGATAAGGTCCCTTCTCAGTCTTTATGTTCCAGTGAGTACAGGTCCAAACTACTAAACTTCCCCTTATAAGACAGTCCCTCCATGCCTGGTATTAGCCTTTTCTGGACTGCTCCAATTTCAGTATTTCGTACCTTAGGTAAGCGGACCAAAACTGTTCACACAGGGACAGGACTAGGCCATTCAGCCCCTTGAGACTGTTCCACTGTTCAATGAGATCATGGCTGACCTGTGGCCTAAATCCATATACCTGCCATCGACCCATTTAATACAATTGCTTAACAAAGATTTATGTATCTTAGATTTGGAAATAACAATTGGTCCTACATCCAATGCCATTTGTGGAAGAGAGTTCCAAACATCTACCACCCTTTTTGTACAGATGTGCTTCCCAACATCACTCTGTATGGTCTGGCCCTAATTCTTAGACTATACCCCTGATTTCTAGAATCCTCAATCAGTAGAAAGAGTTTATCTTTATTTACCCTGCCTTTCCTGTTGATATCCTGGCCACTTTGATCAGACCACATTTTAACCTTCTAAATTCTAGAGAAAGTGGGCCTAATTTAAATAATCTATCCTGATAATTTGATCCCTGAAGACCAGGTATCATTCTTGTAAACCTCTTGTAGACCATCTGTGGTCTCACTAGTGATTGTATAGTTTAACATAACCTCCCCACTTTGAAACTCCATTCCCTTTGAAACAAGGGCATTCCATTTTCCTTCCCTATTACCCTCTGAACTGCCAAAGTGCATAACCACTCATTTCCCTACATTATGTTCCACCTGCCATGTTTTTCCCCACTTATTTAATCCGTCTGTATCCCTCTGCAAACTCTGTGTCATCCTTATCATTTGTCTTCCTCCCTTTTCGTTTCCCCTGCCAGGTTGGCTTTGGTATCTCTCTCATCATCCAAATCAAAATATATTGTGCAAATAATTATGGCCCCAGATCTGATCTCTGTGGCACACCATTAGTTACAGGTTGCAATCCTGAAAATGCCACTCTTATCCCAACTCTCTGTCTATCAATTCTGAAGACGGGTCACTGGGCTTGAAATATTAACTTCTGCTTTCTCTCCACAGAAGCCGCCTGGTTGGCTGAGTTTCTCCAGCAATTTCAGCTTTTGCTTCACCTTGATGCACCTTGCAATGCTTATCTGTGGTTCACCTGCAAGTGGATCAGTGTCATGAGGATCATGAGTGGTTGGCAAATATCAGATGCCAATGTTTGTGGCCAAGAGGTACATGTGGCTGGTGCCCATAGATTGTGCCCTGAGATGCTGAACGGTGCTGATGAACATGGAGAGTCCTTGCTGCCAGAGGTGAAGCTGAAATTACTAGGTATCCTTCTGGACTCAATATTGAGTTCAACAATTTCAGGATTTGAGGCACATTCTCCAATGACTACATCCCACCTCCAGGCCTTGCTATCACCTTGTCTGTTATTACACACTAGTAGCTATTGTTAGGCGCTAATGGTCCCCACTAGTAGCTATTCATTCTCCTAAGCGGATCGTTATCCGCTCCTTTGTCTGTCCAGCTAATAACAGACAAGGCCCAGTGCATGGAGGTGGGGTGTGGACATTGGAGAATGTGCCTCAAACCCTGAAATTGTTGAACTCAATACTGAGTCCAGAAGGATACCTAGTAATTTCTCTCTCATTAGTCTCTGTCTCCACCTATCATTTACTCCTAACCCTCTCCCCCAACCCTATATTTTTCACAAAAAAACAACTTTCTTTGAGCTATAGCTGCAAAATAAACAACTGCACTTCCCAGTCGCGAACCATTTCAACTCCACCTCCCATTCCGCAGATGACATGTCCATCCTGGGCCTCCTGCAGTGCCACAACGATGCCACCCGAAGGTTGCAGGAACAGCAACTCATATTCCGCTTGGGAATGCTGCATCCCAATGGTATCAATGTGGATTTCACAAGCTTCAAAATCTCCCCTCCCTCTACCGCATCCCAAAACCAGACCAGCTCGGCCCCGCCTCCCTAACCTGTTCTTCCTCCCACCTATCCCCTCCTCCTACCTCAAGCCGCACCCCCATCTCCTACCTACTAACCTCATCCCACCCCCTTGCCCTGTCCATCCTCCCTGGACTGACCTATCCCCTCCCTAACTCCCTACCTACACTCACCTTTACTGGCTCCATCCCCACCTCTTCGACCTGTCTGCTTCCTCTCCACCTACCTTCTCCTCTATCCATCTTCTATCTGCCTCCCCCTCTCTCCCTATTTATTTCAGAACACCCTTCCCCTCCCCCATTTCTGAAGAAGGGTCTAGGCCCGAAACGTCAGCCTTCCTGCTCCTATGATGCTGGTTGGCCTGCTGTGTTCATCCAGCGCTGCACCTGGTTTTCTCTTTTCTTTGAGCTATCATCAGTTCTGAGGAAGGGTCACTGGACCTGAAATGTTAACTCTGATTTCTCTCCAAGATGCTGCCAGGCCTGCTGAGCTTTCTGTTTTTGTTCCTGATTTCCAGCATCTGCACTTCTTTTGGGTTTTATTCTCACTGGGTATCCGCTATGGCTTCTGTGTCGAGGGTTCTCAATGTCAAACATGTTCGACTTGTTTGGTACAATTGGGAGCTGAATGTCAATGAAGTGCTTTAATAAGACACAGACTAAGCTTTGTCAGAAGAAAACCATCTGGCTCACTATTGTCTTTCAGAGAAGGAAATCTGTCATCCTTACCTGTTCTGGCCTATGTGTGATTCCAGAGCCACAGCAATGTGGTTGACACTCAACTGCTCTCTGAAATGGCCTAGCGAGCCATTCAGTTCAAGGACTGCTAGGAACAGGCAACACAAGCTGCCAGCTAACAATGCCCACATCCCATATGTCGGCAAATAAAAGCTGTAATCTCACTTAATTGGCACCCCATCTCTGTCTCGTGAGAACCTTGCCTCACACCTTGCTGGTGCAGTGAGTTCTATTGAATTCAAGATAGGTCTCACTGGACTTTTCAATGAGTCTGCAACGAATCTCACCATAGCCCGCGTTGCTCAGGCCCCTATAAGATTCCACTTAGTGACGTTTTGAGTCAAATGATTCTCCTTCAAAAAGACTCTTTTTCAATAGGGAGCTGATTACCACTCCTCACCCGGCCATTATAATTATCAACATCCATCAGGGGGTACTGTATCCATTTCTCACTGCAATCTCTGTCTTACTCCCAGGTAAATTCAACCTTGCACATCAGTTGCATCAAGACTAGAGGCTATTTTAATTTCTGTTTTATTGCACTGAGGGAAGCTTAACTTATATACCAGTTGTACAATTAAATATATTCTAGCTGGACCTCCTAAACTTGAAAAGTCACTGCTAACCTATTTTTGATTTGAAGTCTTGCTTCATAAATTATTCTTTACTGAACTCTGTGCCAGAAGAATCTAAATCTTTCTGAACTTGCTTAACTTTAACCATCTGTCAGCTTGGTTTGCGTGGTATAAGAACCATCCCATTCATAATAACAGTAAATACAGACTACAGCAAATATAAGCATTCTTTTCAGTCATGTCACTTACTTTTACGGCTTCCAAAGAAGAGTTATATTGGACACAGAATGTTACTTCTGCTTCTGTCTCCGTCCATACTGTCAGACCAGCTGAGTTTCTGCAGCATTTTCTGTTTTTATTTCAGTTTCACTGAATTGACTTGAAGAGTATCAGCAAGAGGTTGGGCTTTGGACGTTGGAAGTTCAGGTTGTCCATTTAGATTGTGAAAAGTCCTTTTCTTCAAGCTATTATCTGAAATACATAAGTCGAAGCATTGACTCTTTCTGTGCTCATTGCATTTAGACAAGATTGCTGCAGACACCATTAGCATTTTAGTCTATTTCTGGTTCAAACTTTTGCAGTCAGCAAGACACAGGGGAGACATTTAAGTGCAGGAAACAGTAGAGAAAAATGATACAAGCCTGATCATTAGTGTCAAAGTTCTGTGCAATAAGAAAAGGCTTGTGCATTTCACCTTTAAATATAGGCATCTGACCAGCAATCTATTAAAAGTTTATATGATTGTAAATAATACGGAAACTGAATCCAGCAAAAATGTGAAAGTAATGTATGGGGATATTGGCTCAAATGATTGTAAGAGAAATTTAACTCTTGCTCAATATCTCAGTGGATTTTCCATCACAATCCTCAAGCTACTGAGTCCTGATCAGGTTGAAGCCATGTTTCTGATTGTGTTTGGGGCACCATTGACTCCATCATCAGGTGTTAAGACCTAGAAGTCTCAAACAAAGTCTGGTGAGAGGGTGTTATGAAGGAATGAGGGTGGGATAACGTGTGCAAATGTTCTGGGGTTGGGAGGAACAGTGATGAAGGGAGTATTCAGTAATAATCAAGCCATTTAATATGGGTTCTGAAGGAACACCTCTATTCTTGCTGGCTCCACATTCAACTATAATACCTAACTTCTTGGTCAGCAAGTGTACGATACGAACATAAACTGAGGAAGGTTCTGAGGAAGGGTCCAGACCCAAAACGTTGACTCTGTTTTTTCCTTCACAGATGCTGCCAGACCTGCTGAGCTTTTCCAGCAACTTTGTTTTTGTTCCTGACTTACAGCATCCGCAGTTCTTTGTTTTTTTTAAAGTGTAGGATAGGACTAGTTTGCCTAAGTGATGGCCAGACCTGCCAGAAGGCAAATCAATATTGCAGTGATTTCCGTGAGAACACATTTAAATCACATTCTTGCATATGCAAATGATTCAGGCATGGATCAAAGGCACCTTTTGATTGAGCTTACCTGATATGGTGATTGTTGCTGTTCCACAACAAGGCATGCATGCTTCCTTTGTGATATTTTTCAGGCTTTATTTGGCTGCACAGAGCCTGTAACATGAGCCTATACTCTGCATCCCAATTCCAACACCCTTAATGAAAAACGAAGGAGAAATCTGCGAATCAGAAATACCAGAGAAACTCTTTTGTGTGCCCAATGCATCCCCAAAATTCTCATTGCTAATAAAATATCCATATTACAAACATGGCCATGCAACATTTCAAAATAATACAAACAGAAAGTGCTGCAAATACTTGGGGCAGTACAGTGGCTCAGTGGTTCGCATTGCTGCCTCTCAGTGCCAGGAACCTGAATTCAATTCCAACCTCAAGTGACTGTGTGGAGTTTGCACATTCTCATTGTGTTTGTATGGTTTTCCTCTGGGTCCTCTGGTTTCCTCCCACAGTCCAAAACATGTGCAGATTGGGCAGATTTGCCATGCTAAATTGCCCCATAAAATCCAGGGATATGCAGGCTAGATGAAATAGCCACAGAAAATGCAATGTTACAGGGATAGGGTGGGCTTGGGCTGGATTATCTTCAGAGGGGCAGTGTGGACTCACTGGGCCAAATGGCCTGCTTTCACACTGTAGGGATTTGACCATGATTTTATTCTACGCAGCAGGTCTGGAAGAGAAAATAGAGTTAACATTAATCGATAATGGCCCTTCTTCAGAACAGAACTAATAACTCTATGTTTGCTAAATTGTAAGGACCATGAGATAAAATTTTATTTAATCCACTTAAAACTTTTCAGAAAATAGCACAAGTTTACTATTTTGAAGTTTTTCAAATTCCTCTTCGTATTCAAATGTACATGGTTCTTTCCTTACCATTAGCTAAGATCTACTCGGAAGTCCAGGGAAAAAGGATACTGCTACAAGAGATAACAAGGTGTAGAGCTGGATGAACACAGCAGGCCAAGCAGCATCAGAGGAGCAGGAAGGCTGACGTTTCGGGCCTAGACCCTTCTTCAGAAATGGGGGATGGGAAGGGGGTTCTGAAATAAATAGGGAGAGAGGGGGAGGCGGATAGAAGATGGATAGAGGAGAAGATAGGTGGAGAGGAGACAGACCGGTCAAAGAGGCGGGAATGGAGCCAGTAAAGGTGAGTGTAGATGGGGAAGTAAGGAGGAGATAGGTCAGTCCAGGGAGGACGGACAGGTCAAGGGGATGGGATGAGGTTAGTAGGTAGGAGATGGGGGTGGGGCTTGAGTTGGTAGGAGGGGATAGGTGGGAGGAAGGACAGGTTAGGGAGGCAGGGACGAACTGGTCTGGTTTTGGGATGCGGTAGAGGGAGGGGAGATTTTGAAGCTTGTGAAATCCACATTGATACCATTGGGCTGCAGGGTTCCCTGCAGTGGCTAATACCAAGTGGGAAACGATGTCCACATGAAGTCTTCAGCAGAAGACAAGCTCAATCTTGGTAGATAACAAATGTTTATTACATAGCACACAGATGCTTTGGAAATAGTTCCAAGCTAGTTCCATTACAAGATACATGATTGCCCCTTGCAAGACATTAGACCTGACTTAAGAGTAAGTACCCCTCACTGTTGGTTACATGGACATAGCACTAGAACAACTAACATGGCAACATTGGAACACTGGTATTAGAACTTGCCTGGAAACTGATTCATTCTGCTTAGGCACAAACCTTTGTATCCTGATGGGGTAACTTATTTCACAATGTCAATTAACCCTTTCAAGAACTAGCTGCCTTCTATATATAACAGCTGCCACTCTGAGTGGTTATATGAATGCAGATACAGAGTTCAGGAGGATCATTGGATTGCGGTGATACAGCAAGACAGAAACAGACAGGCAGTGCAACAAATCTCAGGCAGAAAGCCACTCTCAAACAATGTTTAGTCAATACTAGTAACGGTGATAGTACCTTCAGATATCCAATTATCCCCATGGCACTGTGGGCAAATATTATGGTCAGAGTTGAATCAATATTCAAGATAATCAGCAATAGATTCTGCAAACTGACATGTGTTTTTTAATACGCTTGTGGTTTTTTCTGGCTTTCATGGACCTTCACTAACTGACCTTGGAAAAATGATAACATACCATCTCATTGAACCACTGCAGTCCATGTGATATAGATATTACTGCAGGTGGTTCAGGAGTCTTACAGTGAAGGAGTGGTGATATAGTTCCAAGTCAGGGTGCTGTGTGGTTTGCAGGGGAATTTGCAAATGGTTGAGTTCCAATGCATCTGCTATCCTTATCAGTTAAAGTAAGGGAGATTGTAGGTTTTGGAAGTTCTATTAAAGGAGATTCAGTGAGTCGTAGTGTATCTTGAAAATGATACACCAGCATTGGAGGGAGTGAACGTTTAAGACAGTGGGCTGGGTGCAAGCCAAACAGGTGTTGAAATTCTCATATATTATTGGAGCTGTTGTAATCTAGACATGTTCTGACGCCATGTGGAAGATGACAAACTATGGGGAGTCAAGAGGTGAATTGCTGATTACAGAATTCTCTGACCTACTTTTGTAGCTACAGCATTAATATAACGATAAAGCTAAGTTTCTGAACAATGGAAGCCTCTCAACTTTTGATATTGGGTATTTCACTGATGGTAGCTCCATTGAATGGTTTATTGGAGATGGATATTGCCTGACACTTATGTGGTACAAATATTACATGCCACACATTAACACAAGTCTCAATTTCGTCCAAGTCTGCATATGAGCTCTGACCACATCATGTTTTGAAGAGCTCTGTATCACATAGAGGTCTATAGCACAGAAATGGCCCTTCAACTCATCGAATCTGCATCAGTCAAAATACAACCACTGAGTTATTCTAAGCTCATTTTTCAATAGGGTTATAAAGGTCTGCAACTCAGCTATGAACACTATGCAATGATCAGTGAACATCTTGACTTCTGGCCTTATGAAGTCATTGAGGAAGCAGCTGAAGATATTTGGACTTATGATATGATCTTGAGAAATATCTACAGAAATGTTCAGGGCCTTTGATGCCACACTGAATTAAACATCTCTGAAATTCAGTTCTGTTGTCTATGTTCTATCAAAGGCTACAGTTAGGTCCAGAACTGAGTACTAGGAAAAACAAGGACACAGACTTTGTCAATTTTCCACATTGTTGGATAGATTCAAGCATTCTAGCAATTCTGGAACAGCTTGGTTAGAGGTGTAGAAAGTTATGGAGCCCAAGTCATCAATAACATAACTGGGAGATTGGCAGTTGCAGAGCTTCTGCCATATCAAGTACATTCAACCATTTCTGGATGTCATGCACAGTGAATTGGATGAATTGAAAACCTAGCATTATAATGTTGAAGGCTTAAAGTTGAGGCTGAAGTGGATTATCCACTGAGTTCCACAATGTATACCAGGTAAAGGACGTCAGCCAGAATGTGAAGAATACTTGACCGAAGAGGAAAAGACATAACTCATCGTCCATGAGGGAAGAAGGTGAAGACGCAGACTGCTTTGGGAAATAATTCTAGTGTATGAGGTCTCAGTGAATGTTGGAATACATGGGGCAGAATGCAGTGTATCAGAAGCCAGAGTCAGAAAAATGGATAATTTAAGGAAGTTGAGGTTTATAGAGCAGAGAGAGATTTCAGGAAAAGGGAGGCACAAAGTTATGAAGGGAGGATTGATCTATGAAACATGCCCAGATTTTAAGCAAAAGCTTGTAACATAACTTTGCAGCATTTACTTGAAATTCATCCCAAATGACTGATTCAAAGTATGTTACAGTCATTATCCCACTGTAAGCAACACTTGCAGAAAGATAGAAGCTACATATGCCCTTATTGCACCAGATCCTTTCTAAATATTGCACCTTAATCTCAGTGCACTGACTGTTCCTGTTAATTACACTTGGAAATATTTCCTTTGAGTTCTCTTAGTAGAAATAGGTTGAATTATGGCAATCATTACTGAAATGCATGCAGCTAGTTTCGTGTCTCACTATATGAAGAAGTGGGGAACTTGGTTCCTTTAAAGATCCTTTGAATGATCTCATGAAAACAACAATTTCAAATTGAGCAGAACACACTATGTGAGTGTGAACTTGTCACTTTCTCCATTTGTTCAGTCAGAAGGTAATGCTCAGTCATTCTGCAACTGGCAATAAAGCTTTCCTCTAAAACTTTCATTATATATTATAATTATTGATCTTTTAATCTGATTGAATATTAATTTTCCTTGCATTTTAATCAATTTTATTTTTGTCTAAAGCTGATTTTTGTAAAAAGGGGCTTAGTTTAATAAGGGATAGTAGGAACTGCAGATGCTGGAGAATCCGAGACAACAAGGTGCAGGGCTGGATGAACACAGCAGGCCAAGCAGCATCATAGGAGCAGAGAGGCTGACGTTTCGGGCCTAGACCCTTCATCAGAAA
>NC_063337.1:103275992-103279625 GCF_021869965.1 Rhincodon typus | reverse complement strand
CCCCATCCCAGGCCCCAAGAAGACTTTCCACATCAAGCAGATGTTCACCTGCACATCTGCCAATGTGGTATACTGCATCCGCTGTACCCGGTGTGGCTTCCTCTACATCGGGGAAACCAAGCGGAGACTCGGGGACCGCTTTGCAGAACACCTACGCTCGGTTCGCAACAAACAACTGCACCTCCCAGTCGCGAACCATTTCAACTCCCCCTCCCATTCCTCAGACGACATGTCCATCCTGGGCCTCCTGCAGTGCCACAACGATGCCACCCGAAGGTTGCAGGAACAGCAACTCATATTCCGCTTGGAAACCCTGCAGCCCAATGGTATCAATGTGGATTTCACAAGTTTCAAAATCTCCCCTCCCCCTACCGCATCCCAAAACCAGTCCAGCTCGTCCCTGCCTCCCTAACCTGTTCTTCCTCCCACCTATCCCCAACTCCCACCTCAAGCCGCACCCCCATCTCCTACTGACCAACCTCATCCCGCCCCCTTGACCTGTCCGTCCTCCCTGGACTGACCTATCCCCTTCCTAACTCCCTACCTACACTGACCTTTACTGGCTCCATCCCCGCCTCTTCGACCTGTTTGTTTCCTCTCCACCTATCCTCTCCTCTATCCCTCTTCTATCCGCCTCCCACTCTCTCCCTATTTATTTCAAAACCCCCTTCCCCTCCCCCTTTTCTGATGAAGGGTCTAGGCCCGAAACGTCAGCCTCTCTGCTCCCATGATGCTGCTTGGCCTGCTGTGTTCATCCAGCCCTGCACCTTGTTGTCTTAGTTTAATAAGGACCTGGTTCATAGAATCCCTACAGTGTGGAAACAGGCCCTTCGGCCCACTAAGTCCACACCAGCCCTCAGAGCATCCCACGCAGACCCATTCACCTAATCTACACATCACTGAACACTACGGGCAATTTAGCACGGCCAATCCACCTAAGTTTTGGACTGTGGGAGGAAACCGGAGCACCCGGAGGAAACCCACGCAGACACGGGGAGAACGTGCAAACTCCACACAGACAGTCGCCTGAGGTTGGAATCAAACCCGAGTCCCTGGTGCTGTGAGGCAGCAGCGCTAACCGTTTTCATGATTCAAATAGGATAGCTAAACACAAGTAAGAGATAAAACCTAAGTCTGACTTGATTTGTCAATGTTAGTGCTGTTCCACATAATGTGGAGATCGTGAGCTAATTCAGTGATACTGTCACCCACAGGATTATAATGTTAAGGCTCAGGAGAAGGCCCTTTGGACTATTGTGCCTATACCAGCTCTTTGGGTAAGTTATCCAATTAATTCAACACCCTTGCATATTTCCCATCACCATGTAATTTCATTTTATTGTTTCTGTTCTGTCCTGACTTCAGATTTACAATGATATCTAAAACATAGGGTAGAATTTTCCCAGCCTCTGAATGATGTGGGCAATAGCCAGAAAGTTGGGAAAATGCAACAGAGAGAAAAAAACCTGAGATTTTCAATGTTAAGAAATAATGAGAATCTTGCTAGAGAGCAGCAGGGGGCTATTTGCACACATTGATGTCTCATTTCTACCTAATTGCACCTTATTATATGCATGTTGCTATTTTCCCAGGTAATGGTGAGAAACTAGATGGAATTAGTTTGCACCTTAAAAGCCAAAACGATTACCTGGCAGCTGCAGGCCACCAGCACCTTTGCCTAACCATCCATCTTGGTAAGTATTTCTCAACACCTCATTGCATGCTTCATGGGCTACAACTGTCTGCATTTTCTGTCCATGTAGCTTGGCATTGACAAAGCACCGGCCTCACAACATCATCATGGTATATATTTCAGACTAACTTACAATGCAGTTCATACTGTGCTTTAGAACTCACTGACACCTTACATTGCAATGCTTCTGCTGGTTCACATTATGCGCAGGGGCCTTAGAACATCTCACAGCTCTGAGCTAACTTACTGAAAGCTCACTTGCTTTGTGATGACTTGGGGTGCTCATAGCAGTTGTATCTTGCCTTGCCTTTTAGAGCAGGTAGAAAGCCAGACAGCTCGTCATGGCTGCCAGCAATGATCAGTCAAAAGAGTGGACGTGCTGTTGGGCAGCATTGTGTAATGTCAATATCACACCCGCAGCATGTGTCAGCAGCTAATGCAGCAAGAACGCTGCATGTGTTTCAACTGGATGGCCTTTTGGATGTTCTTTATCCAGTCAAGTGGGACTAGGGTCAATCAAGGGCTGTTTTGGGGAAACCAAGTGTGGGGATTGGAGGCAGCATGTTTGGGTGGAAAAGAGAAATCATTGTAAAGGTGTGAAGCTCCACATATAGACATTGGAGGCTGTAGAACATGAGAGGGATGGAGTACATTAGGAAGCAGTTCATTGATGACCATCAGTACTCTGGCTTCAATTGGAAGACATGGATGACTATGTTGGTTATTACTCAGCATTAGGCATGGGACTCGGCATAACTTAGTAAGACAAACAGTTTAAACAAAAAAAAAAGTTTTGGGCGGGAACATGGGGAGAATCAAACCTGATGAATTTGGCAGGCACAGCAATTCAGAAAAGAATATGAAAGTTTGGGTGAGGGAATTACTGAGAACAACAAGGGGGAACCTGTAATTCACTCTTTCAAGAGAAAGCTGCAAAGCTTTCCATTTTCATCTGATTGTCAGCTGCACAAAGAACATGAGAAATGTCTGCTCGAGTGGCTGGAGCAGGCCACATAAGTTTGAATTTCTTAATTTGTGGCAATGGAGTCTACGTGTGAGTGTCATGTGGCCCTTCCAAGAACAGTAATCAGACATTCTCATATCCCGGGTTAAAGACATCTATGATCATAACATTCTGCATGTGCTCCTCATTCATTGACTAACTATATACATTACTAATCCTGGTCATAAGCAATTCTGACCATATCTTTGATCATTACAAATTAATTCTAGTAACCTTTGTGAAGCATAACTCATCTCAAATGACTTCCAATGTGTTAGCTGTGGTCCACTATTTACAAAAAACAAGTCCAAGACTCTGAGGCTAAACAAGAGCACAGAGTTACTTTTATCTCAGCTGTAGAATAGTGTTTCCATTTTGGGCAGCGATGAGGAACAGAAGGCATTATTTCAGAATGAGGGGTTGCATATTTAAAATAGAGATGAGGAGGAATTTCTTCAATGTGAGGATAATGAATTTGTGGAATTCTTTACTGCAAAGGTCTATTGAGGCTCAATCATTAATTATTTTGAATATTGACAGTGATAGATTATTGGAGAAACTCAACAAGTCTGGCAGTGTCTGTGGGGGAAAACTCAGGAGTCAGTTCAGTTGACTGAACCTTAATCCGTACATCATTTATATCATTGTTTCCAACATTGATCATGATTTCAAACTGTTCTGATATCATATTTTTACCCTGACACCAGGACGATAACGAACTGTTCAGAACTCATTTCGGTGCTTTCCGAAATGTCTGCCTTTCCCTGATTTTATTTTCTGAATCCTTGATAATGCCTGCATTTCTGCACTTACAGCAGGTAAGTTTAATGTCAAGCACAGACCATCCTAAACCCAGCGTGTGTTCAATCTGACCAGTGTTGATAAAGTGTAACTAAACAGTGACACTGCAGCACAAGTTTTTTGGTTGATAGAATCT
>NC_063337.1:103241599-103275982 GCF_021869965.1 Rhincodon typus | reverse complement strand
TGGTTCACATCTGGCACTCTGTTCGTCTCATGATACAATCATAATGCAGTTAGTGATTAATGATAGCAATAAATCATTGCACATTAGTCTACACCAGACACAGAAATGACATGAGGAAAACCCCAGTGGTGGAGAGCTTTGTGAACTATGGGTTCAAAGTCACCTTTGTCCTTGCAAGCATACTATACTGTGTCTGTTCTCATCTATTTCTTTTGCATTTGATTAAAATCAATACTAACCACTTTCACCATACTCCTCAGGAGCCAGTTCCAAAAATTGACTGAAACATTTTTAACTTTACTGCATCCGATTCCGTGGTGTCCAGTCACGGTGAAAGAAGTTGTTATTATCATGGTCTAAGACAACAAGGTGCAGGGCTGGATGAACACAGCAGGCCAAGCAGCATCATAGGAGCAGAGAGGCTGACATTTCGGGCCTAGACCCTTCATCAGAAAACTAAACAGTGACACTGCAGCACAAGTTTTTTGGTTGATAGAATCTGGAGAAGTATATGAGGCGTTGATCCTACTTAAGCCTCCTTTGTCTATCAAAGGCTGTACATTGCAAAAGCAAGAGTTAACATAAGAGTGTTAGAACTGGATGATGAAGAAAATCCACCTGGTTCACATCTGGCACTCTGTTCGTCTCATGATACAATCATAATGCTGATGAAGGGTCTAGGCCCGAAACGTCAGCCTCTCTGCTCCTATGATGCTGCTTGGCCTGCTGTGTTCATCCAGCCCTGCACCTTGTTGTCTCGGATTCTCCAGCATCTGCAGTTCCTACTATCTCCCATTATCGTGGTCTACATTGTTTAGTTATCATTCTGTGATCAGTGCTTGGACCCCAGCTATTTACAGTACATATTAATGATTTAGATGAGGGAACTACATGGTATATGTCCAAATATGCAGATGATACAAAGCTGAGTGGGAGGATGAGCTGTAAAGAGGACCCAGAGATGCTTAGGTAACACTTAGACAAGTTTGAGTGAGTGAGCAAATGCATGTCAAATGCAGTATAATGTGGATAAATGTGAGGTCATACACTTTGCTAGCAAAAATAAGAAGGCAGATGATATCTGATCGACGATGGATTGGGAAAGGGGGAGGTGCAACAAGACATCACTGTCCTTGTAGACCAGACACTGAAAGTAAGCATGCAAGTGCAGCAGGTGGGGAAGAATGCAAACGATATGTTGGCCTTCATAGAAAGAGGATTTGAATACAGGAGCGGAGATGTCTTGCTGCAATTGTATAGCTGGAATATTGCATTCAACTTTAGTCTTCTTGTCTGAGGAAGGATAGTCTGGCTATTGAGGCAGTGTATCAAAAGTTTACCAGACTGATGTCAGGACAGATATATGAAGACTGATTGGATCAGTTAGAAGAATGTTTCGAAGAATGAGGGGTGAATCTCATAGAAACCTATAAAATCCCAACAGGCCTACACAAGGTAAAAAGCAGCAAGAATGTCTTCAATGATCAGGGAGTCTAGAACTGGGTCACGATCTAAGGATATGGGTGGGCTATTTCATATTGAGATGAAGGAAAATTTCATCATCTAGAGAGTGGTGAGCCTGTGGAATTTTCTGCCACAGAAAGTGGTTGAGGCCAAAACATTGAATGTTTTCAAAGAGTTAGATAGAGGTCTTAGGACTAAAACAGTCAAACGGTATTGGGTAAAAGCAGGAACAGGGTACTAAATCAGATTGAAAGCCATGATAATGTTACATGGCAGAGCAGGCTTGAAGGGCGAATATCTGAGTCCTGTTCATATTTTCTTTGCTTGATTGGGGTAGGTTGACTTGAGCTAGAATTTCTGAAGTGTTGAAAAGGCTCCATGCCTCCATGCTTTCATCAGAAATGGTGCCAGAGGCTGGACATATCAAGTCCCATCCCCAAATGCATGTCCCACCTTTATCTGAAGGGTGGAGGAATGGGAACAGAGCTCTTTCATAGGAAAAAGAGAAGTAAGAACAGGAGTAGGCTATTCAGCCCATTGTGCCTGCTCAACCATTCAAATGAGATCATGTGTTCTTCTCTGGGGCGGAACAATGTAGATTTATTACCCTCGCAGTGAAGAAATTTCTCCTCATCTCAGTCCTGAGGTCGCCTTCTGTGTTTCCAGACACACCAGCCATAGGAAACATCCCTCATATAAAAACATTATTGAGCCCTGTTAGAATTCTGTGTGTTTAAATGAGGTAACCTCTTCTTCTTCTAAACTTCTTTCTCTTCATTCATGGCAAGTGGGAATTGTTGGCTGGGCTGGCATTTATTGCCTATCCTCAGTTGCTCTTCAGAAGATGATGGTGAGCTGCCCTTTTAAAGGCTGCAGTCCATTTGGTATAGGGAACCCACAATACTCTTACGGAGGGAGTTCCCGGATCTTGACCTGGTAACATTAAAGCAATTGTGATACATTTCCAGGTTAGCATGGTGCATAACATTTAGGGAAATATATAGGTAGTGGTGTTCCAATGTATCTGCTGCCCTTGTTCTTCTATATGGTCATGGTCATAGGCTTGGAAGGTGCTATTTAGAAGCCCTGATGAATTTTTATAGTGCCATTATATATGGTTCACATTTCTGCTACAGAGTATCAGTAGTGGAAGAAGTGAATGCCTGTGAATGTGGTCCTATCAAATGAGTTGCATTGTCCTTGATGTTGTCAAGCTTCTTGAATGTTGTTGGAGCAGCACTCATCAAGTCCAGTGGGGAATTCTCAATGACATTGCTGATTTGCACCTTGGTGATGGTGGACTCACTTTGGCAAATCAGGACACGAGTTATTCAGTACAGGATTCCAAGCCTCAAAACAACGTTTGTAGCCACAGCATTTATATGCCTAGCCCAGTTCAGTTTCTAGCCAATAGTAATCCCTAGATGTTGATAATTGGGATTCAGCGATGACAATGACTTTGAATGTCAAGGGGTGATGGTTAGATTCTCGTGTGCTAGAGATAGTCATTGTCTGGCATTCATCTGATGTGAATGTCATTTACCACTTTCAACCTAGGCCTGCATATTGTCCGGATCTTGTTGCATTTGAACGAGGACTACTTCAGTATTGGAGGAGTTGTGAATGGTGCTGAACATTGTGCAATCATTGGCGAATATTCCAATTTCTGACCTTATGATGCAGGAAAAGTCAATGTTGAAACAAATAAGATGGTTGGGTCTAGGATGTTATCCTGAGGAGTTCCTGCAGAGATGTTCTGGAACTGAGCTGACTGACTTCCAACAGCCATGACCGTCTTCCTTTGTGCTAGATATGACTTCAACTAGGAGAGAGAGCTTTTCCCCTGATTTGCATTGATTCCAGTTTTTAAAGTGTTCCCAGATGCAACACTCGGTCAAACACAGCCTTGATGTCAAGGGCAGTTACTCTCACCTCACCTCTGGAATTCAGCTCTATGGAGTAAGGCTGTAATGATGTCAGAAGCTGAGTATCCCTGGTGGAAGTGCAATCTAAGCGTCAGTAAACAGGTTATTGCTAAACAGGTGCTGCTTGATAGTACTGTTAATGTCAACTTCCATCATTTTACTGAAGATTGAGAGGAGACTGATGCAGTGGTAATTGGCTGGGAGGAGTTTGCTACCAGTCATTCAAAACAGTGATAACTTGTACATCAAACTGTATCATGCACAGAGTTCAAATGTCTTAATGATAAGATAGAGCAATGGCAGGGAAGGAGAAGAAATCCTGTGATCTTAGGATGCCCTTCCCATGAACGTAGAGATCTGAAGGTTGAGAATCGGCTTCATAAAGATTCACAATAGGAACTTGCAACACAGAAAAATGTCAGGCTCAAATAAAGGGACAGCAATGACAGCAAATGGTGTACACCTCAAAAACAATGTAATTAGCTGCTAAAATAATTTGAAACATCTTGGGGTGAGAAGAAAATGTAATACTATTGTTCCTTTTCTTCTTTTTTGCTCTTCCTCTTATGTGTTAAATATGCATTAAAGTTTTCCTGCTTGTCCATTACGCGCATTGAAGCAACCACATACCACTTCCTCCTTGAGCTCAGGAACATTAAACACTATGGAAGAGAGCTACCCCAGTGATTGTTGTAAATTGAAATATATACTACCATATGAGATGATTTTAATAGCCAGGAGCTTCGAATGCTACACAGTCACTCCTGCAGCTTAGATGGGAGTTGTACATCAGGATCCTGCAAATTTTCTGATGTAGCAGATTCAGAGGGAATTATTCAGGAAAGCTATTATTCCAATAGGCAATTCTCCTGAACCTGGAGTTCTCCATTAAAATTGGAGTCTTCAAAGAGGTCAGTTTGTCCTTGCCCAGAAAAGGCTAAAAATGTGTTCTGATACTCATGTAGTTATCTAATTGACCCCTCCTGCTCACCATTCACTCCCCAACTGTATCTCCCCCTGAAGCCTTATACCCCCTCAAGCTTGAAACTTCCCCTCTCCCCACAACTGATACATTCCCCGCCATAAATCTGCCTCCAACTTAACACCCCCACACCTGTGAGACTCAGCAACCCTTCTCCTATGTTACACCTGGCACATCTTCTCTTCCCCACTGACCCAATAACCACAGCCCTCTCCAACCCAGCCTAAGCATTCCATTGCATGCCTGGCACCCTACCCACCTTGTCCTCTGGCACCCTACCCACGTGACATGCCACCCACCTGTCACCCTGAACACACCTCCCATACTTACCCTTTCACAGGAGTCGTGGAAATGGCCCTCCGTGCTTCTAGAAATTTAAAACACAGAACAAATACTTCAATTTGCAAAAGGTCAAGAAAGACCAGTCAAATGTGGCTGACAAAGGATGTTATAAGATTTAAAAAAAAATAGCTTACAAAGCTGCCAGAAATAACAGTAAATCTGAGAATTGGGTGGTTTTTAGAATATAACAAAGGAAGATCAGGAACTGATAAGGGAGTATTGAAAATCAATATGGGATGAAATGCAGAGTTCTGTCTGAATGTAAAAATGTAGGAACCAAGTGGAAATCTGCCTATGACTGCCACGCCTCAGAAGGGCCCGTTAAATCTTTGACATTAAAACAAGCATCCTTTGTTAAGTGTTGTTATAATGAAATACACAATTCATGCTCATGGATTATGGCACAAGGAGGGAAGGTGATGTGACACTCAAGGGATAGATGGAAAACAGAGAGAAGTCCATGTTGTTGTTATCGGCATGCAGGACCAGGTCAGTGGCTAGGAATTCTATCTCACCTCCATATTGTGCAAAGCCAGTCCACCATGTGCAATGCACAAGTCAACATTGTGTTCGAACACTCCCCCATTGGCTGGCTGTGTGCAATCCTGACAATGCTGAAGAAATTCAACATCAATCACAGCACAATAGTTGCAGGAACAGCAACTCATATTCCGCTTGGGAAACCTGCAGCCCAATGGTATCAATGTGGACTTCACAAGCTTCAAAATCTCCCCTCCCCCTACCGCATCCCAAAACCAGTCCAGCTCGTCCCCGCCGCCCTAACCTGTTCTTCCTCCCACCTATCCCCTCCTCCTACCTCAAGCCGCACCTCCATCTCCTACCGACTAACCTCATCCCGCCCCCTTGACCTGTCCATCCTTCCTGGACTGACCTATTCCCTCCTTAACTCCCCACCTACACTCACCTTTACTGGCCCCATCCCCGCCTCTTCGACCTGTTTGTTTCCTCTCCACCTATCCTCTCCTCTATCCATCTTCTATCCGCCTCCCACTCTCTCCCTATTTATTTCAGAACCCCCTTCCCGTCCCCCTTTTCTGATGAAAGGTCTAGGCCCGAAACGTCAACCTTTCTGCTCCTATGATGCTGCTTGGCCTGCTGTGTTCATCCAGCCCTGCACCTTGTTGTCACAGTAGATTGCCTAATTGGCACATCATCCATCACCTTAATATTTATTCTCCTCAGTACAGATGCACTGGAGCTACTGCACTGCAGAATGCACCATCTACGAGAAGCACCAGAGTTTTGAAAGCACCTTTCAAACCTGTAAGCTCTACCACCTAGAAGGACAAGAACAACAGATGCTTGGGAACGTCAGCAGCTTTGAGGGAACACAAAACACGAAACACCACCACCTGAAAATTTGTCTTCACACCACTCCTTTGCCCTAACTTGGAACTACGTTATTCTTCCTTCATTGTCTCTGTGTCATAATCCTGGAACTCCCTTTCTAGCAGTTATGTGAGTGCCCATGATCTGCAGCAGTTCAAAAAGATAGCTTCTTGGGGAGACAGTGTCGTAGCGGCAATGTCACTGGGCTAATCATCCAGATCCTCTGGGGGATGTGGGTTCCAATCCCATTATGGCAGAGGCTGAAATTTGAATCTAATAAAAGTCTGGAATTAAAAGCCAGCCTATAGGGTAGCCATTGTGAAAAAAAAATCAATTGGTTCATTAATACCCTTTAGGGAGGGAAATCTGCCATTCTTACCTTACCTGGCCTACATGTAACTCCAGACTCACAGAAATGTGCATCTTAACAACCATCTAAAATGGTTCTAGCAATCCACTCCAGTCAAGGAGCAATTAGGAATGGACAAGAACTGTTGGCAAACTAAAGATATCTGTGTCCCTTGGATGAGAAATAAAAAGAATTCCTTCTCAACGTCAGTTATTGATTGCCAATAAATTTTGGCTGAGCCTATGACACCCACATCCAATGAATATATGTATATGAATATCTGATTTCTAGCTCATGAAACAACTTTCACAGTACACTTTGAAAGTTTTACTAAAAATGGGAACTGATTTTACAATGGAAATTGTGCTAATAATGTATTTAAATACATGGACTTTATATGAGATTATACATTACCCAAGTACTGAGCATTCTGATACTAGGACTGGCATTTCAATATCAAAAAGCAATTCCCTCTAATTATGAAATTTCTGAGTTCAAACAATTACCAACAACTATTGACTTAAGTCTAAATTAGAAGATTGAAGTTTAAAGTGGAAAAAGGTATTATCTGAGAATTACTGCATGAATCTCAAACAACTCTTAATAAAGTAAATAGACTAAGGTCCCCGTTAAATTTATAGAGAGAGATGAATTTGATACGAATGTGTTAAGCACACATGTGATAAAAAATAATTTATTAGCTTTATTTTCTTAAAAGACAGAATCAACATGGACTTTTGATAAAGGTGCAAAAAAGATAGTACAACAAGGTTAAATTTACTTGAGAAGCAGACTGCTGTTCATAATTGCCTCAACACGAATATCAAAAAGGAAGAATTGAATATATTTGACAACAGCCTAACTCACCTTAGAATGTAAAATAATATAAACCAAGAAAATGCACCTTAGTCCATCAATCTGGCAATTTCTAGTCTCCTATGTCTAACTACTAGTGTCAGAATCTTATAGCCGAAATTTCATATTTGCATAAACATAAGTAAATCATCTGAAAAATGAAGTCTGTTCAAAATTTCCCATTGACCTCCAAAACTTAATTAAACAAAACTCTAGGATAAGACTCTTACATAATGTTACACATGATTCAATTTGGCTTAATTTGTATTCTACTGATGATATTGCCTTAGGTCCCACAGGACCAGAATCTAGAGTTCGTAGTGTATTTGATCAGTTATATCTTTACTTGTCTTTATAACCTTCAATCCCTTTAATAGACATTGTCAAGGTCCTTTCCAACAAGTTAATCGACATAGTGTTTTTTTCAGCTCATGGAAGTTTATTCAACATATTGAGAACTTCTGAAATGCCTCATGCTTTTGAATTTGGGTTTTGGATTTAAGTTTATAGTTAGTCTCTGAACTTACATAAAGTTAGAGATGATGTGAAGAGATGATATTGATTATTAGGAGGGTGCAAAAAGAAGCATTAATTTGCTATCACCTGTTTGGACATTGCCTGAGGCTCTAAATTCTGAAAATGATATAATGTCTGAATATCATTTTCCAATATGTTTCAAAGGATTAAAATAAATCAAGGTACCAATAGAGATAGTAGGAACTGCAGATACTGGAGAATCTGAGATAACAAGGTGCAGAGCTGGATGAACACAGCAGGCCAAGCAGCATCAGAGGAGCAGGAAGGCTGACGTTTCGGGCCTAGACCCTTCTTCAGAAATGATCAGTTATATCTTTACTTGTCTTTATAACCTTCAAACCCTTTAATAGACATTGTTAAGGTTTCTGAAGAAGGGTCTAGGCCTGAAACGTCAGCCTTCCTGCTCCTCTGATGCTGCTTGGCCTGCTGTGTACATTCAGCTCTACACCTTGTTATCCAAGGTACCAATAGGATTTGGCAGTGACACTCAGCCCATATTGCTTGGTTTTTCAAGATTGTAGAGTGTCATTTTGCCTGTAAAAAATAGTCTGCAGTGTCAGTGCTGGATGTGCTGGATGCCATTCTGGTGAGGACATTGGCAACATATAAGGATCATCTGCTGCAGTCTGCAATGTAGACAAATCCTGCCATCAATCAGCATGTAACAGTCATTTGATACAAGTACTGCCACTTTGGATCACAGTGCTTCAGTTAACAGCCTCTTTTAACAGGATGGATATCAATCAGCAGCGGGAAGGCCATCAACCAGTGTTACTTAAAGTGTTAGTTGCTGATTGATTGATTTCCGCGACCTCACTGTGATTGTATAAGAGTCTGATGATTTCCTGAGTCGTACAAAGCTGTTGAGGTCCAAAGGATATGGTGTGCTGAAGGACTTTGTCAGAATTTCAACGATTTCACTCAACTGTAAGACTCTGCAGAAATAACACTGCTGGAGCTGGAATGTGACCATGTGCAGATGGCTTTGTTCTGCAACAATCAGCTGGTACATCTGTTTTTGAACCACAGTAATACGCCAGAGAGGATGGCTATTGGTTGACAAGGACAATCCACTGACCATATGGCTATGGTTCCAGTGGTGATCAGCACATATGTGAATGGCATGATGCAATGAAGATCGTGCAATTCCTTGAATTTGAGATAACAGACCTTTGGCATGCTTAACAATGCTTTCCATTGACTCGGTGTCTGCTGTACTCAACAGAGTCTGTGCCAAGGTTTGACATAGCCTGTGACATGCTGAACAACATCTTTATTGTGAAGGCACAGCATCATGATAACCAGCTGAGTGAGAAGAGATGGAAAGGAACAGGAAATGAACACAGCCCCTTTCTGGGTGTGTTTTAGTGAGTGACTTACTTGCATGTGGTTCCTATGAACTTAACCCCCATTCCTCATTCACCACCTGTACCATATCATACCATCTCTCAGGGCTGCACCTTGCCATGTTTCAGGCAAATGCAAATCTCATCTCATTTCTTGGAGAGTTTCACTCCCCCAAGGTCCAGTGCGATTTCTCACTATATCATCTTAAACTCACTTCATTAACTACCCACCCTGACCCATGGTATCATCCCATGGTGATGCCCAAAGCTAGCCCAATTCTACCACTCATTGTACCAGGAGAACTTGCCACTGCTGGGATAGCTCAGAACAGAGCATCATCCGTGTTGCTATCACCATCCATAAAAGGTTGTTGTGCACCCGGACCAGTATTGTACGTCTTGAGCTGCCCTCCACATTGATGACATTTGCCCCAGACATTGCAGGGAAAGCAAAATTGGTGTCTTGTTTTGTGGACAGGGACCTGCATGTCCTGGTGGTTGATAATACAGAAGATGATTCCCTTCCCCAGGATCAGCAATGTGGGCCATGACCCCCAGACTGTGCCAGCCCGATCTGACATTGCTACCAAGGTTAGTATGGCCTCAGCTGTCTGGAGGAATGCCCAGCTGGGTAGGAAAAACGTCAATGACTTTATTCACTCAGCCAGGGTGAAAGGAGCCATCGTCTCCCTCTGTAGCTTACACTCTGTCTATCTCTACTTTCATGTACACCTTCCACAAATTCTCACCCTCTACCACTTTCACTATTACATACAACATCTACCTTCACTCTAACTCCAACACCCGCTAGCACTGACCCTGCGTGCCCTCTGTGCTGCCTACTCACTTGTTTGAGGTAACTTACTACTTTTTTTCCCACCTGCCCCAGCACTAACACCTGTGTCGCCCACTTTCCTCTCATTCATTCCCTCTGCTTTTGTCATTCCATGAGGGATATAACCCTCATTAGGGTGGGATGAGTCAAGATAGGTGGTAGGCTGCTGATATTCTGCTCCTTACCCCTTATAAGGAGAGGATGCCAACCCTGACTGACCCAAGTGGCTGACTGACTACGTCCAAGCTCCTGGACCGATACTGGGGGCTGCCCTTACCGTACCAAGCCGACACCCCCTGACTGAAGACTGTCTCACTTTTGTTTGACTGAGGACTGCTGTTAATCATAATAATCTTCCTGATTTTCTGAGTGTACTAAATGGTGGTTGCTCTGACTGAGGAGGCAAAATGCAAAAGGGCAAGGCAAGGCAGGATTGCTATGATTCTGAAAGTGAGCTAGCACTAAGACAGTGAGCAGACAGCACTGGGATGCAGCTGGACCAGTTGTGGACAGGTTGCTCTGAGCTCCAAAGTGCGGAATGTTTCATGAGTGGATCAGAGGTGACACGAGGGTTCTGAGAGGCTGGCAGGTATCAGATGCCAGTGTCTGTTAACAACTCGAGATGGTGTTGAAGATGGCAGCCCAGAGATGTGAGCTGGAGTGATCTGGAATCACCAGGTATCTGCTCGGGCCTCCACATCAGCAATTGTCAACAACTGGCTTTCCTGTGGCAGGTGGTAGGCTGTTAACCTCTTTTCTTAATTAACCTGTTCAGAGATGTTATTACACACCTCTGGAGCATGTGGGACTTGACCCCAGGCTTCCAGGCACAGGGATCGAGGCCACTACCTGGTAGGAAAGGAAGCTGCACATGAATGAGGGTGAGATTCAGTGTGAATGAAGCTGTTAACAAGCAGCAATCCCTGTTGATAGGTAACTCACTACCATATTACCAGAATCTCCGCCTAACATCAGAATTCAGCAGGAAAATACAGCTAATTGCTCCCCGTGCCAAGATAGCCCCATTGGGCTCCTCAAGCAAATCTCCCAGATTTTTCACTGTAGCCCACATCGTTCAGGCCCCTATAGGATTCCAACCCCTGTTGCTGTCATTCTGTTGGCCACAATGTAAAATAAAACTGTCCAACAACAAGCATTCCAAATGGAATTTATAACCAAACTATACCATACTGCAGACAAATATCAATGACTCACCCCTTTGCGCTCCCTTATCATCTGTCATGTAGGAGCCTGTGCCTTTCCTAATGCTCCTATGCATTGTTATTCCAGTGGATGCAGTATGTTTGGTGGAAGGCTGATAACTTTCAGTGGAAGAGGTTACAATTCACCTTGCAGGACAACCTCGAGTAACTCTGGCTGTTTAATTTCATACTATACTACCTCAACATGGGTGACAGTAGTCTGAGCTGGCTGGCAGTAATTGAAGGACAAATGTTATCAGTAAATATAACTGCACTGCCGCTGCCCCAGCATAGCAGTTCACCCTTCTATTGCAATGCATTCAGAGACAATTGTTGGATTAGTATTGTGACCATATTATGGCTCAAGAGGTTTATTTTGTCCTGTTCTTGCTTGAAGAGAGGTTTTAATTTTGAAAGCCCATCAAGGAAACAGCTTGTGAGGCCTCTTTTGTTTTTAAGTTGAAACAATAAAAGCAGCTTGCATGAGAGGGGTCAAGCTCCCACAGAACCAGGGTTTTTAGTTTTATTTTTCAGTAGCAGTTGCTGGGGTCTTCAAGCTGGGTTTGCAAGCTGCAGTACATCTCTCCCGACGACTCTCCCTCTCTCTCTTCCCCAACTACTCTCTCTCGCTCTCTCTCCCGACCACTCTCTCTCTTCCCCTGCTACTCTCTCTCTGTCTCTCTGTCTCTCTCTCTCTCTCCTTACTACTCTCCCTCTCTCTCTCAGCATTTTCTCTTCATGTCTTTTTTTTCCCTCCTGGACTAGAAAATTTCCTGGGAGACAATCTAGTTTACTGAATTTGCCTTTTTCCAAGGGTGTGCTTATGGGATGTTATTATAATGGAACAGTTAATCAATAGTAGTTAACATACCTGTTATTTTGTTATGCATTTTGATAGAATTACAGTTAGGCTAATTCTTTGTTTTTGTCTGTATTTTAACTGTAGTTTGAAAATAAGTGTGTTTTGCTTAAAGTCGAGTTGTATTTGAAACACAATGCCTTACACTTACCTTTAGAATAAGAAGATGTAAGGGTCTAGACTATCTTGTGAATATATTTAAGCTGGTTTGACTTAGTTGATAACAGTACAATATGCTGCAAGCCCCTTTGAACTCTGGTAACAATTGTTTATGATTTTCCTAATCTGAGTTTATATGATTTCGGTTGGTGGTTGCACCGAGCTGTTATGTACCTTCTCCATATCGGGCAACCACCTAGAAACCGATATTCATTTCAAGCCCACTGATTCCCACAGCTACCTAGAATACTCCTCCTCCCACCCACCTTCCTGCAAAAATGCTATCCCCTATTCCCAATTCCTTCGCCTCCGCCGCATCTGCTCCCAGGATGAGGCATTCCACTCCCGTACATCTCAGTTGTCCTCGTTTTTCAAGGACCGTAACATCCCCCCCTCAGTGGTCGAGAACGCCCTCAACCGTGTCTCCCACATCTCCCGCAACTCATCCCTCACACCCCGTCCACGCAATAAGAACCAAAAAAGAATCCCCCTCGTCCTCACGTACCACCCCACCAACCTCCGGATCCAACGCATCATCCTCCGACACTTCCGCCATCTGCAATCCGACCCCACCACCAAAGACATCTTTCCCTCCCCACCCCAACTGCTTTCCGGAGGGACCACTCTCTCCGTGACTCCCTTGTCCGCTCCACACTCCCCTCCAGCTCCACCACACCTGGCACTTTTCCCTGCAACCGCAGGAAGTGCTACACCTGCCCCTATACCTCCTCCCTCACCCCCATCCCAGGCCCCAACAAGACTTTCCACATCAAGCAGATGTTCACCTGCACATCTGCCAATGTGGTATACTGCATCCGTTGTACCCGGTGTGGCTTCCTCTACATCGGGGAAACCAAGCGGAGGCTCGGGGACCGCTTTGCAGAACACCTACGCTCGGTTCGCAATAAACAACTGCACCTCCCAGTCGCGAACCATTTCAACTCCCCCTCCCATTCCTCAGACGACATGTCCATTCTGGGCCTCCTGCAGTGCCACAACAATGCCACCCGAAGGTTGCAGGAACAGCAACTCATATTCCGCTTGGGAACCCTGCAGCCCAATGGTATCAATGTGGATTTCACAAGTTTCAAAATCTCCCCTCCCCCTACCGCATCCCAAAACCAGTCCAGCTCGTCCCTGCCTCTAACCTGTTCTTCCTCCCACCTATCCCCTCCTCCCACCTCAAGCCGCACCTCCATCTCCTACCTCATCCCGCCCCCTTGACCTGTCCGTCCTCCCTGGACTGACCTATCCCCTCCCTAACTCCCCACCTACACTCACCTTTACTGGCCCCATCCCAGCCTCTTCGACCTGTTTGTTTCCTCTCCACCTATCTTCTCCTCTATCCATCTTCTATCCGCCTCCCACTCTCTCCCTATTTATTTCAGAACCCCCTTCCCCTCCCCTTTTCTGATGAAGGGTCTAGGCCCGAAACGTCAGCCTCTCTGCTCCTATGATGCTGCTTGGCCTGCTGTGTTCATCCAGCCCTGCACCTTGTTGTCTCGGATTCACCAGCATCTGCAGTTCCTACTATCTCTGTTATGTACCTTCTGTTTGTTCTGTAATAGAAGTTGAGACATTAAACATCACAAATTCCAACAGGTGTGGGTTCACCAAGTGTCGGATGGATTTGGCCATCAAGTCCACACTGAAGATGATGGGCTGGCTCCAAGATTCATCCAAAGTCCAGTATCAATGTTGGTGAATATACCCTCAATGCTTCTTCCCATTGTTCCCTAACTGCAGGTTTTCTGTCAATGTGCCAAGTGTGTACCAGCCTTCTTCTGCAGGCTGTCCTCCTTTGAATCCTACGTAAGAGAACTCATTGGCAACCATACTTTGTGACAAGATGGCACCATTGTGCCCACCAGTAGCTACACGCCCAGCATCATTCCAAATCTCTTAGCTGGTCTCTGCTGTATCTCAGTTACTGAGATGGCCTGAGAAGAAGTAACAGCCTTTCTTCTTCATTGCTGTCTTCGTCTCTTCTATCTATATCACTTCCACTGCTGCCTTGGTACATGAAAGAAGAATTGCCTAAGGGTAGAGGTGTTATGGGAACAAATGGATTGGGGATGAGAGGAAACCAAGAGGCACAACAATGCACATGTAGAGCTTGTACATTGTAAACAACTGTGGGTTGAGGGAGAGATGGAATGTGAGAAGCAGGATGAGGTATGAGCATATTGTTAACTTCTGTTTTCTCAGTTATGTCACTGATCAGACCTCAGTCACAACTATTCCATTAATGGTGAGCACCATATCTTCTATGGGTGTGAGGATATTCGGATGCAATTGTCTGTCCCCCAGCTGGTTCTTGGTGCTGCCAGTTGTGTGTTACACCTTTGTCTTGAATGAGAGAGGGTAACATGTCAGTGAATGCAATGAACTGTATTTGTATGATATGACTGCAATCGTTAATAAACTGGCATTGTGTCCAAGATATGAGATGTGCAAATGAGATTTGTACAAGTTCCAAATGTGTGAGGGTTAGGTGAACCTGTGAATGTTTTATATTAGCTGTTAATGGTAGTGATTATTGGTGGCTGAGTGATTGGGTGTGGTATATCGAACACTGTGTGCATGAAAACACTTAGCGTAATCTGAAAATGGATTCACTGACCACAATAATTGATGTGAGCTCATTGAATATCTTGTGATACTGCTTCCAGATACTTTGGACAACACTGTTGGCTTTGACCTGTATGATTATATGCTCCAGGTTCTTTGCAGAGTTGGTTTTGGTTGGCACCCTAGTGCACTAGAAGGAGAGGAATTCTCTCCTCCTGCTTATCTCCATCATCAAGGCGTTCAGTGTGACATCAAAGAATCTTGGAGCATGCTCTCAGCTCGCTTACCCCCATTATTAATTCAGTGCGCCTCTTGCTTACAAAGTTTTCTGCAATCTATTTCAATGCCTGCTCCAGTCCAAATGCTTCTCTCCTTTAGAGAGAGCAGGCTTGTTTTACGTGGTGTTAGGGCACACCTGCGTTCCCTGCTGAGGTGTGAACTCACTCAGTGACACTTTTAGTTGTAAATACCTACGATGTAATCAGCAGGCAATGTAAAGTTTGCATGCTACCTGCCTTGGAAATGAGGAGCAGGATTAACAATATATTGCAAAACCCTTACCTATTTTCGGGATCTGTTTAATTTCATGGCATTTGTGTTTTTATCTGTCTGTCTGTCGATTTCTCTCCATTGCCCATTTGTTTATTTAAAGATTTATAATTTTATTTGTTCTGCAAATTTTGTATTGGTAATTATTTTGAAACACTAACAGTGCTGAATGTAAAACAGAAATTGTTTCATGTTGTGCATTGAATATTTCTCTGAGATTGTTTCAGTTTCTAAAAGTTGAACATAATGTAGTCAGCCCATTGAAATTCCAGTTTAACGCTGCCAACATTTAATAGGGTTAATTACAAATTATACTGTCACATGTGATATTATGATCTAAATTCTATGCACACAAGTCTTATCTCTGATCTTCTGATTATGCTGAGGGAGCTCTGTGAAACTTTGGCTCAGGTCCAGTACATAGAGACGTTAAGCCACCAATAAGAACTGAAATCATAAAATGTGAATATTGTGAAGCTGAATCAAGTGCTGTGATCATACCAGATGGTGTGGGGGTCTCTTGACTTCTGGGAAGCCTGGAGTGTGTCTCCGGCTCACGGAAAATAACTGAGGATGCATCGCTTGTGGACCATGCAAAATGGGCACTGCTAGACCAGGTAAACATGAACTCCACGATGTCTGGGGAAATAATCACATGCTTGAAAGGGCAGTGGAAGCAGATTCAAAAGTAACCTCCAAAAGGGATTGAATAGGATACCTGATGAGAAAATAATAAAGATCTATGGAGAAAAAGCAAGGAAATGGAACTATTTCAATCTCAAAGAGCATGGGTAAATACTCTCATTCTGAGCTGTACAATTCTATGGTATATTTTCCGAAGGGAAAAGCAAGTTCATTTGAGGTTGTGCAAATTTAGCCAAGTCAAGTTAAATTTTTACCTTATGACAGTGAGTACACATCAGAAGTATTGAATCAGATGTGAAGTGTTTTAGGACATCCTTTGGTTGAGTAAGCTGTCACTTACATGCAAGTTATTTTTGTCCTTTATTCTTGTTATTTGTGTCTGAGATGAGCGCTGGAGGAAGAACATTTATTCTGCAACCATCACTTTGCCTACACTAACCAGGGAGAGATCTTCATTGCCTTAAAAAATTACCTTAAAAGAACATTCAGTATTATGGAGAAATAAAACAAAAGAGTTGGATTTACATTTAGCTTTAATTGTCATGTGTATTCAAGTACAGAAGTACAGGAGTATAGCAAAATGTGTACAGTGCCACCACACATGGTACCATCTTAGGTACAAAGGTACCTAGGTACAAAAAAGTTAAGTACAAAGCAGTAAAAGGAACAAAGTTTAAACATTAAGCTTTACTTTCATAGAATAAGTTGAAAAAAAGAAATAAGGCAATAGTTAACATTAAACTCCTTAGAGTCATAGAGTCATACAACATGGAAACAGACCCTTCAGTCCAACCAGTCCATGCTGAATACAATCCCAAACTAATCTAGCCCCACTTACCTGCATCTGGCCTATATCACTCCCAACCTTTCCTATTCAAAGACTCATCCAAACATCTTTTAAATGTAATTGTACCCACTTCCACCACTTCCACATGTGAGCCATCCTTCGTGTAAAAGATTTTCCCTCTCATGTCTTTTTTAAATCTCTCTCCTCTCAGCTTAAAAATGTGCCCCCAAGTCTTGAAACCCTCCCATCCTAGGGAAAAGCACTTACGATTAACTCTATCTATACCTCTCATGATTTTAAAAACTTCCACAAGGTCACCACTCAACCTCCTACACGCCAGTGAAAAAAGCCCCAGCGTAACTCGCCTCTCCTTATAACTCGAACCTTGCATACCCCACAACATCCTGGTAACTCTCTCCTGAACCCTCTCCAGCTTGATAATATCCTTTCTATAACTGGGCGACCAGAACTGGCCACAGTACTCCAGAAGAGACCTCACTAAAATAATGTTCTGAATAAAAACTAGAAAAATAAAGGAATAAAGTTAAAAGTTCAATAGTCTTTGATGAGTCCTCAGCTTAGCTTGCTCTCCGGGAGACCTCAGCTGGCCGTTCTCAATGCCACCGCCACCACCAGCCGATACTGGGGAACCTCCCTCGTCGCTCGCTGTTCCTGTATTGGGCTGCAATGCCATCATTGCTGCTGAAACTGCTGCCCAAAGCTGCTAAGATCTGAACTGTTAATTTACAGCTGAAAGCTAGAAGCCACTAGCCATAGTTGAGTATCTAGCAATTGGACACAGGAATCACAACTGAATCACAACTTCCTAATCTGCTACTCAATCAGCTAAAAAATGCAGGCATGCCATTAAGTAAAGGAAAGCACATGAATAGAGACCCAAGAGCTGTACAATTAACATAATAGAGATCAGTAAAATGTACACACTAATATAAAACTCATCAAGTGCATCTAATTCAACGACATTGTTGAATATTTGTTAGTATTTGTACATATTGTGATATTCAAGTACACATCCTGAGTTTTGCAGAGAATAATTTGCACCATAATACTTGGAAAATCCTAAAATACACAACTCAGCTTTGAAAGGTGTCCACTACTAAGACGTGGTTTGATAATCATCCTGACAGTGCAGGGGTGGGGATGATAGTTGCCCAAGGCTCTGCTTGAAATGTAAAACTCCTAGTGCGTTGGCTTCAGAAATAGCACAGGAGTGAAGGCGTTGATCAGAAGCCCTGTTTTCTAAAACTGTTTTTGACATTTTTTTAACTTAATATTGAATCACATAATAAACAAGACAAGTTTATTAAATTGTAAATATTTTCTGGTAAAGACGTCCTCAAGTATTTACATGATGGATACATGGAGACAAGGTTTATTGTAAGACCATAGCTCTTTGTGGAGGCACAGAAAGCAGAAGGAATAACTGAGTTCCAGTTTTGAGAATAAAGAGGGTTGATGTCCAGAAAGTGAAAGATTTTATGTTGGACCAGTCTTTGAGATGACAACTGACAGCTACAATAGTCCCTTTCAAGGAATGAGGAGAGGTTACCTTCAGTTTCTGAGGGTTGGTTCAAGGGTACTCTGAACAGCAGGTCCTCACTTCCTCTTCCTATGATCCCAATGCCCTCAGTAACAACAATGGCACAGGGCAATCCCACACCTCTGCTGAAGCCTCTCAGCTTCAGTCATGGTTTCTACATCTTTTCCAAGTCCAATCTGACTGAAGGTACAACCTCTTCCTTGAATCACCAATGAGCAAACCACAACTTGCCTAAATACCACCTCTGCAGAGAGAGAGAGAGAAAGAGAAAGAAAGAGAGAGAGTGGAGGTGAGGTTCAGGGATGGTACTTACCATTATGCAAAAATGTGGCCTCAGTCTGTGGTTGGAAGTGGAGCGCAGACCTCTGCAGGAAATTTGTCCGTTGTGCGTTAGTCACTCCCAGCGATAGGCCTTTCTTTGCAAAGGAGATGAATGTCACATCCCTCTGTGCCCATCTTTGGAATCTCGATCAGCAAAGTAGCCCACTCACTGGCAATGTGTGCCCTGATGTGCCCTGCTACTGTCTGGATTTCCTTCCATCTGAGCTGCTCCTGTTCAGGGTGAAGAGGGAAGACCAAAGCATTGGATGGAATTGCCCTATGGTGGGTGAGTTTTCTGCTAACACTTCCTGTTCTGCCATTCAGTCCAGCCAATGACCCCAAATCTTCCATTGCTTCATCCCCTGAGACCAAATTCCAGTGCCTTTGCTACTCTTGCAACATACATCATCAACACTTTTGCCACCTTCCAGCAATTTATCACGTTCTATCAACTCCTGGCCTTTTCCTGGCCAGCTGCAGGGACATTTATTTTATGCTTCTATCTGAACTTGGCTCTGGCTGGCTTGATAACATACACCCAGTGTGTTACTAACTGAGTCAAGGCTATTAGTGTCACAGCTCACTGGTATCTCTATGGGTTTTCCTCACGGCTCACTGACAGTTACTCGATGAGTTGAAAAACACTATATACAAGATTTATTACAGCATCATCTGCTGTTTATCACAACTGAATCATATTTAACAACATATTTTAACATTTGTTAGTAACAATTTGACTGTAAAGTCAAGAAGACACAGAAAACCTTGCAAAGAAAATAAATAAACAGGTAAATCAATCAAGTCTGCAATAAATAAATATCTGAATAAGAAAAACAACAAATAATAGCTGTTGTCTTGCAGGATTTTTGAACATCAAATGCAAGATGGTACACTGAGCAAAATAATAAAAGTACATGCTTACACTTAAACAGAAAAGGTATGTTTCACACAGTCAGGAGTGACAACAAAAGTAGAAAACAGATGCTAACAAGTAAACTTGTGTTATTTAATCCTTCGGTCGACTGCACATTCCCATTTGGTCCTGAACGATTTTCTACAGGATGCACTCTGTGTAGATGCAACAGAATGCAACTATTGCATTCCCTCTTTAATAATAAAAAATTGCAACAACCTGAAGACATCGCAGCAAAAATAGCAGGTGCCAGAAACATGGCTTGACACCAGCATGTTGGCCTGCTCCAGGATTTTTGCAACCCATTTGCCCTTCGTCCAAACATTGGTGGGACCCAGAAATCCATCTTTCCATCCTTTTCACTCTCACTGTCATGTTTATCTTCTAGATGTGCAATGCTAATTCTGTTTGTTCTCTGCCACCATCCAAGTATCATTTATTTCCATGCATCACATGTTTGCATCACAAGGGTGTGTGTAATATGTATACATATGCACCAGGGACCCAGGTTCAATTCCGCCCTAGGAGTTTGCACATTCTTCCCCTGTCTGTGTGGCTTTCCTCCAGGTGCTTTGGTTTCCTCCCACTGTCCAAAGATGTGAGATTAGGTGGATTGGCCATGCTAAATTGCCCTAGTGTCCAGGGATAAGTAGGCTAGGTGGATTAGCCATGGGAAATACAGGGTTACAAGAATAAGGTGGGTTTGAGTGGGATGCTCTTTAGACAGTCAGACTTGATGGGCCGAATGGCATGCTTCCACACTGCATGGATTCTATGATGGTAACATGAAATTAAACAGATGGCACCATTATGTTGAATTTATTTTTTTGTATACATTTTGTGCTGTGGGAGGCAAAAATCCAAAATTTGTAACAATCAGGGAATGGACTTTCCTAGAGGCTGCTACATTTGACTGTTGAGAAATATAAATTACATTCAATATTAATGAGAAAAAAGGGTGGGTCTTGATCCAAGGCTTTAGATACAGTTGAGGGGTCACTGAAGAGCACTTTTGGAGTCACAGTTAGTTGGAGAAGATAGCAGATAAAGACTGGCTCCGTGCAAAGAAAAAACCTATTTAACAAGACTGCTGAAAATAGGAGGAGGTACAGCAAAGTGTTGGATTATGGTTCAAAGAAAAGTCCTTGGAGCTGTGGGGACATTTCTGAGTCAGTGGAGCTGTGACCAGGGGTAAAGGAAACTGCCAAGCAATAACTGGTGCAATTGAGACAGATTAGAATTCAGGAAACAGGACAGTACTGGCTTGGTGAAGTTTTCTTGTTATTTAAACAAAGGACAAAGAACAGTACAGCAGAGGAACAGGCCCTTCGGCCCACCAAGACTGAGTCGATACATAACATCTTTCTAAACTAAATACCTTTTCTTCTATATATTCTGTATCCCTCCATTCCCTACCTAGTCATGTATCTGTCAAGATACCTCTTAAACATTGCTATTCTATCTGCCTCCACTACTTCCTGCAACATGTTCCAGGCATTTACCACCCTCTGTGTAAAAACCTTCCTCGCACATCCCCTTTATACTTAAGACCTTTTACCTTAAACTTATGTCCCCTCATTACTGGCTTTTACACTCTGGGAAAAAGACTCCTGACTATCTGCGCCTCTCATAATTTTGTAAACTTCTAGCACGTCGCACTTCATCTTTCAACATTCAAATGAAAACCAATCAAGTTTGTCCATTCTGTCCTCGTAGCTCATACTGTCCAAATCAGGCAACATCCTGGTAGACCTTTTCTCTACTCTCTCCAAAGCCTCCACATCCTTCTGGTAGTGTAACAACTAGAACTGTGCACAATGTTCCAAATGTGCCCTAATTTTTATTCTCTGTGCCTCAATCGATGAAAGCAAGCATGCCATATGCCTTCTTGACCACCTTATCCACTTGTGTTGCCACTTTCAGGGAACTGTGGACTGGTACACCTGGATCCCTCTGGATGTTGATGCTACTAAGGGCTCTCCCATTTACTGTAGAGCTCCCTCCTGCATTAGATCTTCCAAAACACATCACCTCATATTTGACCAGATTAAACTCCATCTCCGCCCAAGTTTCCAGCCTATATATATCCTGCAAAATATTTGGGATATATATCTGGCAATATATATTGTAGGATATATATAGACTACGATATAAATATAGGCTGGCGATCTCCCTCATTATCCACAGCTCCACCAACCTTTGTGTCATCGGCAAACTTACTAATCAGGCTAACTACATTCTCCTCCAAATCTTTTCTGTACATTACAAACAAATCGGTTTCATAGCACTGATCTGTGTGGAATATCACTAGTCACAGATCTTCAGTCAGAAAAATAACCTTCTACTGCTATTGTCTGTCTTCTGTGACTGAGCCACTTCTGTATCCATCTTACGAGCTCACCTCGAATCCTGTGTGATTTTCATTTTCTATATCAGCTTAACATGAAGGATCTTGTCAAAGGCCTTACTAAAGTCAGTTTTGACAACATCTACTGCCTTGTCCTCATCAATTGTCTTTGTCACTTCCTCAAAAAAACTCAATAAAGCTTGTGAGACATGACATTCCCTGCACAAAGCCATGCTGCCTATTGCTTAATAAGTCCATATTATCCAAATATGACTCATTCCCATCACTAAGAGACTCCTCCAATAATTTCCCTATCACTGACATAAGGCTCACTGGTCTATAACTTTCTGGATTATCCCTGTTGCCTTTCTTAAACAAAAGAACAATGTAGGGTATTTTCCAATCGTCTGGGATCTGTCTGTAACGAAACAGGATACAAAGATTTCATACAGTGCCCCAGCAATTTCCTCACTTGCCTCCCTCAACATTCTGGGAATGATCCCATCGGGTCCTGGCGACTTGTCTACCTTAATGTTTTTCAAAATGCCCAGAAACTCCTCCTATTTTCTATTGACATACCCCAGAATCTCAACATAGCTCTTCCGAAACTCGCCATCCGACATGTCCTTATCCTTTGTGAATACTGTTGCAAAGGACCTTACCCACTTCCTCTGGCTCCATGCATAAATTCCCTCCTTTGTCATTAAGTGGATCTACCCTTTCCCTAGCTACCCTTTTGCAACTTATACGTGTATAAAATGCCTTGGGATTTTCCTTAATCCTGTTTGCCAAAGACATTTCATGACCCCTTTTAGCCCTCCTAATTCTTTGAGTTCTTAGCTGCTAACTCTGTATTCTTCACAGGCTCTGTCTTCAGTTTCCTAAACCTTACATATGCCCCTTTTTCCTTTTTGACGAAGCTCTCAATTTCTATTGTCATCCAAGATTCATAAATTTTGCCACCCTTATCATTCATTTTCACAGGAACGCTAAGCTATGTTGATATTCTGGGGTATGTCAATAGAAAATAGGAGGAGTTTCTGGGCATTTTGAAAAGCATTAAGATAGACAAGTCCCCAGGACCTGATGGGATCATTCCCAGAATGTTGAAGGAGGCAAGTGAGGAAATTGCTAGGGCACTATATGAAATCTTTGTATCCTGTTTCGTTACAGAGAGGTCCCAGATGACTGGAAAATACCCTATATTGCCCTGAACTCTAATCAACTGGCCTTTAAAATATTCCCACATGGCAGTTGTGGATTTACCCTCAAACATCGTTCCCCCTGTCTATATTCCCCAGTTGCTTAATATTGTGGTAGTTAATCTTCAACCAATTTAGTACCTGTGCTGAAGGTAAGCATGCAGGTGCAGCAAGCAGTAAAGAAGGTAAATGGTATGTTGGCCTTCATTGTGAGAGGTTTCGAGTACAGGAGCAGGGATGTGTTGTTGCAGTTATACAGGGCCTTTGTGAGGCCACACCGAGAATATTGTGCGCAGTTTTGGTCTCCTTTTCTGAGGAAGGATGCTCTTACTCTCGAGGGAGTGCAGCAAAGGTTTACCAGGCTAATTCTGGGGATTGTGGGACTGACATGTGAGGAGAGATTGACTAGGTTAGGATTGTTTTCGCTGGAGTTCAGGCGAATGAGGGAGCATCTCATAGGGACTTATAAAATTCTAACAGGACTGGACAGGGTAGATGCAGGGAGGATGTTCCCAATGGTGGGTACGTCCAAAGCCAGGGGTCACAGTCTGAGGATTCGGGGTAGATCATTTAGGACGGAGATGAGGAGACATTTCTTCACTCAAAGAGTAGCGCACCTATGGAATTCATTGCCACAGGAAATAGTTGATGCCAAAATAATGAATGTATACAAGAGGGGGCTAGGTATAGCACTTGGGAGCAAATTGGATCAAAGATTATGGGAGAAAGCAGGCTATTGAGTTGGACGATCAGCAATGATTATGATGAATAATGGAGCAGGTTTAAAGGGCTGAATGGCCTCCTCCTGCTCCTATCTTCTATGTTTCTATGTTTCTATGTAACATGGTTAAAATCAAGGCATTACAAGAGAACAAAAAACATAGTATGGTAATACTACAGCAGCTCAATGACATTTTGTTATTACAATTGTGCGGATTATTTTTTGAACAAAACAAATTAAATTTTTTTTTAACAGTTGAAAGCCAAACAATTTGAACAACCATCAGTCACTGCTGTTTTCCCAAAGAGAATGTGATGTTCATTTTAACTACAATATAGGTCATATTTAACATTTGGGATTTATTGAAATAACAGTTGCTTTTGATACAAGAGGTCAAGGAAACCTTTCTTTTTAGAAACATGCTACATACTCATTATGGCCAGTTACAACTAATACATCTTATAATGAGGCACATTCTATTGTTAATTAAGCAGTGTTCATTACAATTCAGGAGCTGAAAAGGGAAACCATTAAATGGCATATCAAGTAAATACCAAAGGTACTTTTTTGTGTCACAAGAACTATTTACTGTTAATTAACCTATTGAACTCTCAAATGTATTGCTATGATAATGTATTAAATAGGAACTTGGGTAAAGAATGACATGTTAGTGTTTGCTTTGAAGCAAAACTGTAATGCAAATTGAAATATTTCTGGAGTTCAATAACCCTTGGCTATCTAGGCTGCGTAACCTAAAGCCTTCTATTGTTTCACCTTCTGATTCTTCTTTAGGGTCTTCCTTAATATCCACTTTGGCTCAAATTTGGTCACTTTTCTTAAAAGAAAATAACTTACAATAGTGTCTTTTAAAAAGTCCAGACACAAAGCTAAGACTATCCAGGCATAAGCAAAACTTTGTTTTTACAAAAAGGAGTGCTGTGATAAAATAACAGATTCTTGATGATTATTTTTAGCCGAGACCACATATGTCTAAAAAAGGTACAGAATATCGTAAGCGAGGCACAGAAATAACAAAGGAGTGAACAAATTTTCGTTTGTTTCTCAAGGTTTTTTCCAACAACAGACAATGCAGAAACAAATGAGTTTCCTTCAAGCCCACATAGCTATCCTGTAAACTCAGATCCTCTGTTGTTGTGGTGGTAATCTTGAAGGAGGTTAAGTGCATTGTCTATTGTATTTTTAACGTGTCTGTTTATACACATTCAATGAATTTTATGGAGCACAATTTTGCTTTCCTCTTCAGAGCCTCTCCTAAATCACAGGATTTCTTTCATCATTGCTGCTAGAGCTTACCATTTGCATAATAAAGTAATAACCCTTGACTCTACATCTCCTATGGTAGTGATCCGTCTCTTCCCCACCCCCACCCCACCATTTACACCCTGACCATCATTGGAAACTGTTACCAGTATCAGATCCCCAGAATCACCCCACACACACACACACACACACACACAGACACACACACACACACATCAAAATTGCACAACAGATTGACATATACATCTCAAACAATCCAGACTTTCTCCACAATACAGAGACATATGCACACCCACTGAACATGATTGGAATCCCTTTCCATCTACAAATAAACCTAACTCCAATTGTGGACTTTGACATGGTGAAACAGTTTTCCCATCTGAAAGGTGGTCTGTTAGCTAAGCTCCCTGTGGACAAAAACCTGACATCAAATACTTAAAGTTCTCCTGCACATTGCACATTGCTTGGGAAATTCATTCTAATACATTTTGCAAACTCACTGTAGTGACCCTCTACGTGGAATTTGCCTCCGGTCTAAAGTCAAGGCCAAGTTTTCCCAACCTCATTGGGTTGGTTTGTTGACATTCATTCAGATTTATCCCATTGAACCATCTGCTGATGGATATTTTAGGCATGGATGAGAATTCTAACTTTAACTATTCTGTCACTAACCTGGCCATCCTTCTATTTTCCATCTTTTGTAAGTTGGAGTTTATCCAAGCTCTGCATCCCAAGTTCCTTCATTCACAACTGACAGTCAGGCAAAATCCTGTCTAAGCCCCAAGGTCTGCAATTCCCTCCACACATACATTCTCTAACCCTCTCTTTGCTTTTATCATGATAATTCCTTGACCAAACATTAGGCCACTTATTTTGATATTGCATTATGAGCCTTGGAGTCAGAGTCAACAGTGTGGAGCTGGAGGAACACAGAGGAGCAGAAAAATTGACGTTTTGGGTAGGGACCCTTCTTCAGAAATGGGGAGGGAGAAGGGAGCTCAGAAATAAATAGAGAGAGGAGGGGTGGGGCTGGGGAAGGTAGGTGGGATGGTGATAGGTGAGTGCAGGTAGGGAGTGGTGGGGATTGGTCAGTGAGGTGGGAGGAACGGATAGATAGGAGAAAAGATGGACAGGTTGTGTCAGGTCAAGGAGGCAGGGGTGAAAGGGAGGGTTTGTCATGGAATGAGGCCGGGGGTGGGGAGATTTTAAAACTGGTGAATTCCACGTTTAGGCTCCCAAGGTGGAATATGAGGGGCTGTTCCTCCAGTTTGATGGTGGTATCATTGTGACCCTGGAAGAGGCCCAGGATGGACATGTCACCCTGGGAGGGGGAGTTGAAATGTCTCACAACCGGAAGGTGTTGTCATTTGTCATAAACAGAGCACAGGTGCTCCACAAAGTGGTCTCTGAGCCTCCACTTGGTGTCACTGATGTAGAGAAAGCCACATCGGGAGTAGCGGATGCAATAGACCACATTGACAAATGTGCAGGTGAACCTCTGTCTAATGTAGAAGGTTTGTTTTGTGCCTTGGATGGAGGTGAGGGGGGAGGTGTAGAGGCAGGTGTAGCACTTCCTGCAGTTGCAGGGAAATGTGCCGGAGATGGTGGGGTTAGTGGGGAGTGTAGAGCGGATGAGAGAGTCATGGAGAGAGCGGTCCCTACGAAAGGCAGATAGGAGTGGGGAAGGAAATATCTCTTTGTTTGCGGGGTCGGATTGTAGGTGGCAGAGAATGATACGTTGGATGCGGAGGTTGGAGGGGTGATATGTGAGGCTTGGAGTCAGTCTCTTTTTGCTTGGTAATGCCCCCAGGTAGACCTTTGAACTATAACTGCTAAATGTCCAATACAAATGCAAGTTAATACTATTTTCTGTTCTTTGCTCACAGTAACAAACTAACTTGCTTGAAACCATAGTATAGAGATGTTAAAGCCAGTTAAACAGATGACCCATTTCTAAATATGCTTTTCTCCAATGTGGCAGGACCATAAATCTATAGGAAATAGAGACAGGAGAAGGCCATTCAGCCCCTTGAGCCTGTTCCACCATATAATGGGATCACTGTTTGATATTCCTCACATCCACTTTCCTGCCCTTTCTCTGCAATCCTTGACTCCCTGACTGATCAAGAAACTATCTCAGCTAGAAATATACACATGGATTCTGTCCCACAACTCTGTGGCAAGGAGTTCTAAGAGAAAAATTTCCTCCTCATCTCAGTCTGAAATTAGTGCCCCTGTACTCTGAGACTGTGCCCTCTGGTTCTAGACTCTCCCATTAGGGGAGACATCCCCTGAGCATTTACCCTGTCAAGTGTCAAAATGTTTCAATCACATCTCATTCTTCTAAACTCCAGTGCAGAGAGTCTCTGTTTTAACTTTGCTCATAAGTCAATCCTTTCATACTGGAGATCATTCTAGTGAACCTTCTTTGAACTTCCTCCAACACAGTAATACCATTCCTTTCTGTAAGTCTTTGCTTCAAAGTAATACTACAATATACTTTTCTGATAAGTGATGTGACTGTAATGTATTATACTGAATGTTAACATGGGATCAGTTAGTGCTGAGCCATCATATCAATCCAGAACTATTTTGCTATTGCCTACAATGTTGTCAATACTTACTGCTACTGTGCTAATGCACCATCTCTGGAACTGCATCTTCGATCATCATTTTACACAGAAAAATCCAGAGACAGGAAAGGGAAAGAAAAACAATCATGAAAATGAATTAGTGATGTTAGGTTGACTGACTGGCAGTAATTCCAAAGATTGCTTCTTCTGCAGTTACATCTCCTATGCACAAAGGGATGTGGGCTATGGAAAGAAAATGAAGGAGCTCGCAGAGCTGAAGTATGTTAATGTCATTGCTGAGTGAAAGGAAATAGACCATTGAGATAAGTGTCAGGCCAAAATTAATGAATGGCACCCAACATGTGATAGATGCCCTCAAGGCAAAGTAATTGACTCAGGGAGATTTCACCTTGGATGCTCACCCCTTGGTCAATGGTCAGACAAGATCAAACAAATGATTAATATAGATAGGCCACCAACACTCAGAAATAAAGGCCATAAGATACAAGACCATAGTCAGGCCATTTGAAGCATTGAGTCTGCTCCACCATTCGTCATGCCTGATATGTTTCTCAAACCCATTCTCCTGCCTTCTCCAGTAACTCTTGATCCCCTTACTAATCAAAACTTATCTAGGTCTGCCTTAAAAGCACTCAGTGGCTTGGCCTCCAAAACCTTCTGTGGCGATGGGTTCTACAGATTAACCATACTCTGGTTGAAGAAATTTTTTTCCCATCTCAGTTAGAAAGGGTCATCCCTTCACTCTGTTGTGCCCTTGGGACCTAGTCTCTCCTACTAGTAGAAACATCTTCTGCACATCAATCTATCCTGACCTCTCAGAATTTTGGAAGTTTCAATCAGATTTCCCCTCATCCTTCCAACGTCCATCAAATATAGACTCAGAGTGCTGAACTGCTCTCCATATGACAAGCCTTTTATTCCTGGGATCATTCTTGTGAACATCCTCTGGACCCTTCCAACGTGGATAGAATGTATATAAATGGATATAAGCCCTACAGATGCCAGGGTTGAGGGGAAATCTACAAGTATAAGGGGAGATCTGAAGGGATGACCTTATAGAAAAAAGTGGCTGGCCAAAGAAACCTCATCTCTTTTACAAATCTTCGAGATAGCACTCAGATCAAACCGTTAAGTTTTCAGTTTCTGAGAAGACCCCACACTGAGCTCTTACATGTATAAATCCAATTGGTATAGAGGAAAATTTGAGTTAGGAAGAGATAACACAGTGTGGAGCTGGAGGAACACAGCAGGTCAGGCAGCAGAGGAACAGGAACGTTGACGTTTCGGGTCGAGACCCTTCTTCAGAAATGGAGGAGGAGGGTTAAGAAGTTTGTTTTAGAGTAAAGTAACTGTGTTCATTGCACTTTTGATATCTTTAACATAACTGACAATATAAGATAGAGTAGTTATTAACATTCATGCTGTTCGATTTTGCCAGTAAAATTATTTTGTTTTAGACTTTAAGATTTCATTTGTTTAGTAAATACCTGGGGCTTATTTTAAAAAAAACTAAACATTTTGCTGGTCCCGACTGAGACCATAACGATATTAACTTTTGGAAGGGACTTGACAAGGTTATACATAAGCAACTATTATGTAAAATTGAAACTCATGGTTTGATGGTAAATTAGTGATTTCATTAGCAAATTGGTAGGCAATGAGAGACAGAGCTAGGTACAAGTTGCACATACATGAATAAAAGGAATGATTGGTGGAGTCCCAAAGATCTAGGCTGGGGATAAAAACAGAAATTGCTGGAAAAGCTCAGCAGGTCTGGCAGCATCTGTGGATTGAAATCAGAGTTAACATTTTGGGTTGAGTGACCTTTCTTCAGAACTCCGAGGACTGATTTGTATGTACCATGGGAGGTATCGTTAGTAAATTTGCAGACGACACCAAAATTGGAGGTGTAGTAGACAGTGAAGAGGGTTACCCCAGAGTGCAACGGCGCCTTGATCAGATTGGCCAATGGGCCGAGGAATGGCAAATAGAGTTTAATTTAGATAATGGTGAGGTGCTGTATTTTGGAAAGGTAAATCAAGGCAGGACTCATACACTTAATGGAAGGTCCTGTGGAGTGTTGCTAAACAAAGAAACCTTGGAGTGCAGGTTCATAGCTCCTTGAAAGTTGAGTCCCAGGTATACAGGATAGTAAAAAAGGCATTTGCTATGCTTGCCTTTATTGGTCAGTGCATTGAGTATAGGAGTTGGGAGATCATGTTGCGGCTGTACAGGACTTTGATTAGGCCACTTTTGGAATATTGCATTCAATTCTGGCTTCCTTGCTAGAGGAAGAATGTTGTGAAACTTGAAAGGTTTCAGAAAAGATGTCGCCAGAGTTGAAGGATTGGAGTTATAGGGATGGATTTTAATGCAGACAAGTATGGCATCATTTATCTAAGAGCAAAAATGGAGAGGTTGAATTATTTTTGAAAATATGAAATGCTAGATACATGGAGGTTCAAAGAGGTTCAGCAATCAAATGAATATATCACAAGAATGTAATGATCATGTCCAAAAAAAGCAATTAAAAAAACTAATGAATGCTAGCTTTTGAATCAAGGATATAAAGCTGATCAAATTTTGCTACAGAGGTATACAGTTAGAAGGGATCTAGAATGCTATTTACAGCTTTGGGCAGAGGACATTAGAAAGGATATATTGACCTGGAAACACACGCACTACAATATTACCAAGGCTTCAAGGAGTAAATTATGAGTAGAAAGAATTTAAGGTAAGACCTTATTTCCTCCACTATGGTAAGTTAGGGTGTGATTTGATTCAGGTGTTTAGGAGTTTGAAATGAATGGTTGAGTAAATGGAGAGAAGTTTATTGTTTTGTTTGGAAAGTCTAGAGAAACAGGGTCTAAGCTTAAAATGAGAAAGACACCATTCACAGCAGAGAAATGAGGAAACACTTCATCACAGGAAGAGTGTTGGAATCATGGATATAACTTTTGCATAAAAAAAGTCCTAATCAATACACTGAAAATTAGTAAATTTAGATGTGTGATTGATACATTTTCATTTGTCAAGGATGTCAAGCGGTACGGAGTCATTGTAGTTTGATGGAGTTATTTTAACAGATCAACTACTGAACAATGAAACAAGCTTGAGGGGCCTGATGTCAAATCTCTGGATGTTTATTTTACTTTTGTCTTTTGGTTTTATTTTGCCAAAGGAAATTTGTATACTCCAAAATCAATTAAAATAAGTGAACTGTCCTGAATAAATCTCATCTTTTTCCTATCAAAAGCAACATAACAAATTTGGACTTGCTTAATTTTCCAATTATTTTTGCCCAGCCTTTTTTCCTTCTATATTCATTTGGAAAGGCTTCAGTGAGCATGCAATTTATTTGCTGCTTTATTATAATAAAGGGAGTCTTAGATTCAAATAAATAGGGTAAGTTTTGATGCTAGCAACATTGGAAAAGAAAACAGTAAATTGATGTTCACTGCTGTTTCAGTCCATGAGGATATTTAATGAAAATACTATTAAGTTTTCTCCTCATAACAGAAATACCATAGAATAATTCAAAATTCCACTTCAGTATGACATGGAAGAAATTCCCACAGACATTGTCTTTTCTTCTTGGTTTTTCAATTTGTTCCGAATCCCAGAAGAGCATGAGCGTAGATTAATGTGGCTGAATATTCACTTAAATGCCTTCAAAACCCACTTATTTGACAAAACTTCAGATCATCTGCCCTAATATTTCCTTATTTCGTTCATGTCAAATTTTGTTTGATAATACTCCCGTGAAGTGTCTTGTAATGTTTCCCATCATAAAAGGTGCCGTGTAAATATAAATTACTGTTTAATGTGAATAAGAATCCCTTGTAAAACACAAAAATCAAAATATTCAACATCGCAAATAACTGACTAACTTATACAAAACATATTTATTCCAGAATTTTTGTAATAAGGCATCTTGTGCATATTGTATTAATTAAACAGTTTTCTTCTTGTTTCAAATTCCACTTTAAAACTATTTTATGTGCCAAATTGCATAAAGTGCAAACAAAAAAATGTTGTGGAGAAAGTAACAGGGTACCTGAAATCTTGGTAAATGAGATCAACAGTCCACCCTCCTAACTCATGACATTTACAGATAGAGAAATGAACAGGAATAATAAAGCAAAAAAAAGATAAAAACGGAAAATGCTGGCAAGTCTGCCAGTATCAATGGAGTGAAAGAAACAGAGCTACAAATTCAAGCAAATGGCATTTTATAAGAATTGGGAAATGAATTAAGAAATTAAGCAAGGCAGAGAGATTTTTAAAAAAGCAGAAAGGAAAAATAAATACATTTAACAAACAAAGAATTTCTAGGAATAATATACCACTCACAGGAATGGAGTTTCACAGTTTCAGTTCTTCTGTTTCCAGCCTAGAGAGATTGTGTAGCAATGCAGGAACATGAAACTCAATATTAGAAGGGACGCCTATACACTAACTATTAGCCTTAACTTTCTGTGGCAAACTTAGTTTGCGTTTAATAAGCAAATGCAGCAATTCTCTAAAATCTGTAGATAGATTGACAATGAGCTGTCTTTTTTTTTGCAGGCTAATGGTAAAGTAATGCAAATTCAAGTGTAATTTGTAGCAATTCGTAATGCACAGGTTATTTTCCTTTGCCACAAACAGCTGGGTTATTTACACATCAACAGTACGGGGATCAGTTACCTTGGTTGGCTGGGTGGTTGGTTTGTGATGCAGAATAATGCCAGCAGCACAGGTTTGATTTCCACAGGTTGAGACCTTCATAGTAATCTCAGCCCTTGCCTGAATTAAACTCTTCACCAGTTGTCTCTGTCTAATGAGAGAACAGGCCTCTGGGAATATGGTGATTTTACCTTTATATTAAATTTCAAGTTTTTTTGCCATAACTGACGTAATAAGGTGAATTTATATGGAAAAAAAATAGAAAACGTTTTGAATCATTTTTAAAACTTTTAAATCATTTATGGGATGAGGTCATCACTGTCTAGGCCAGCATTTATTGCCCATCCCTAATTGCCCAGAGGGTAGTTAAGAGTCAACCATATTGCTGTGGGTCTGGAGTCACATGTAGGCCAGAGCAGGTAAGGAAGTTTCCTTCTGTAAATTACATTAGTGAACCAGATGTGTGGTTCTATACAGATTTTTACAAGTTTATGACTAAGGGTAACTACAAGAAACTAGTAAAGACCTTTCCAATTCTAATCAAAATTGAATTGTAAATCCAGTGTAAAAAAATAAAGTAGTGGGAAAATGAGAGTGACCATGAGAAAACTGTTACAATCAAGTTTGCAGGAGTGCACTGTCTCACTCTCTCGCTCTCTCTCCTGTTCCACCATTCACACCTTTTGTCACAATATATTTAAATATTTTATACAGTTATAGATACGGCAATTAGATAATTTACACAATATGAGATTCAGAATAAAAAGACCCATCAATCAGATTTCTTTAATAAACTACAAAACTATTAATTTATTATAAAACCTAAATTATTTAATAAAGTTGGAAAATTGACTAACACAGTTTAAGATATGGATGGATGAATAATCAGCTTCTAAATAGGCCCTCCACATGCACAAACAAATCGAAGAATAAATAAGAAAACTTTCTCTGCAGAGATTCGCTTCAGTGAATAAAAAAACACTTTGGCTGAGTATTTGTGATTTTTCACAGACTGAAAGGGATAAAATATGAAATCTTCCAGGTGGTCTTTCAAGCTGGTATTCTTCTATACGTAGCTACGTTACTCGACATTGACAGTTATCACTAGACACATTCAGTTCTCCTTCTGGGATCTTTACAGATGCAATTCATTCAGGGTGTTAAGAGGAAATCTTTTGGAAGTATTTCAGGCAGAATAGCTGTTTCAGCTTTTAGCTCTCACATGAGATACTCAGGAAGGTGGTCAAGGCTAAACTGGGGTTGGGGGGGAAACTAGTCTCTTTACAGGCTAATCCCCAACTGAACCCTAAAACAATATCAAAACGTTACACTCCTGACAGCCATGAACTCAGACTTGTGACTTCTTGCTAATAAGTTAGTTTGTCATGTGACTTCCAGAAAGTCGTTTTTTAAAAATGGTGCTCCCCACTTCTCAATTCAGTGACCTTTTGGCAAATAAATGAATTCAGGTATCTGTTCAGTGCCTCAAATGAACCGATATACACAATCCTTCAGGCTTGAGACCACATAAGGTGCTAATAATGGAAGCCCCTTCATAATAACATATTGTACAATGCTGAATATGAGCTATTTTACTTTAACCAAATTACTTCCTTCTCCCATTTTGGAAATGTGACCCAAATATTAGATTCTATTATGCCAAATAAATGTATTAATGTGGTGCTTTGGATGGCAACGTGTAGACTTATCCAGTTTCCTGTGGGCATGCAATGTCACAAATACCTGCATGGTCTGAGCAGCATTCATTAATGCTATCTTTGAAGAAACCTGCTGGATGTGATGTTATATAAATGAATTTCTCACCTGCAAGAATCAAAGAATATGATCACTTCCTAGCTACTCTTGTATATATTTAATGGGCTCTGCAAGGTGACTATTCAAAGCTCCCATCAGTATTAAATTAGTAAGTGTAGAGCTGAATGAACACAGCAGGCCAAGCAGCATCAGAGGAGCAGGAAGGCTGACGTTTCAGGCCTAGACCCTTCTTCAGAAATCTC
>NC_063337.1:103221816-103241199 GCF_021869965.1 Rhincodon typus | reverse complement strand
GAGATTTCTGAAGAAGGGTCTAGGCCTGAAACGTCAGCCTTCCTGCTCCTCTGATGCTGCTTGGCCTGCTGTGTTCATCCAGCTCTACACCTTGTTATCTCAGATTCTCCAGCATCTGCAGTTCCTACTATCTCTTAAGTTAATAAGTACCTGAAATTGAATTGCGAGTCATCAAAGATGCCTCAACCTGACAAACATTTCCCAGCACCTGCATAGACTTCACACAACAAACAGCTCACAGCATTCTGTCTGAGAACAAATTAATGATTCTGCTTCATCTTTTCTTGGATAAAAATAGTGAGGAGTAATCATCTACGGTACATCCATGCATGTATTAAAACTTGCATTGTGAATTTGTCCACTTGAGGTATCTTACAGAATTCTCCCCTCACAACAGAAAGCTCAATGTCGGTGTCAAATTAGCAGCTGAGGATTTCAGCACATGATCCACTCTTCACATGAATATACTATATATTGTATATATATATTATAAATATACATGAAGAAACACTGAAGACAATCTCATCTATAATCACAATGAAAGTGGCTTGAGACACACCTGCAAGTGTCTTTAAAATGTGTAACATCAACTTGAACAAATACAAGTTCTGGCTCAGTGGAAACAGAATTTATTTTTCATCTTCATCACTAATGGAATATCAGCTGATACAATTGCTCTGGGTCTTATAAATATTGAGGAAGTCTAGAATCCACTTGGGCTCATTATGTGCTGTGAATGCTTCCATCCTGCCCTCTGAAACAATGGTCCCAATTAGCATGAGATCAGGTTTGTTTGATGGTTACCCTCTTTAAAGTTACCCACTTACCTGTTGATGATTTTTTCCAGCTGAGTTCCAGATCTTACGTGTCCTGACTGCATCCTTCAGGAGGAAAGCATGGAAAATTCTGCTCAGCACAGGCGTAACATTGCAGGCTAATGCATGTTTTATTTTAAAATTGCACTTGCAACCATATTTCACAATGTAAATGTCCCAAAGGATCTTTGATAGTGACTGAGGCAATGGGGGTGTATGGTACCATGGGTATAACAAAGGGTGCAGTGTGCCAATTGGTAAGGTGGGCAGAGTGGCAGGTGGGTGACAGGTAGGGTCTCAAGTGAATAAGGGAAGGGGAGGAATAGGATTCTACACAACTTGATGAATGATTAGGGTAGGTTGGGGGTGTGGGAATATAAGAGAGGGGAGGGTGTCAGTTCTGACAGGGTCAGGTGATAGCAAGAAGGCTGTTGAACGGGTCGAGTGAGGGATGGTGTTGGGTCTAGCAGGGTTGGAACAGGTAGCGCTGGATGGACAGGAGTTGGAATCAGTTCGAGCACCATCTGGTCATGGGTGGGTGGGGTGGTGTTAGATTGGGTTAGAAGGAGGGAGTGTATGTTGGATGCTACACTGTTAGTTTGAGGGTGTGGGTGTCATGTCTAACAGGGTCATAGTGATGGAGTAGTGTGGAGTTGGGTTGCATTGGGGGAGTGGGTGTTGGATGCTGCATAGTCGGGTTGAGGGTGTAAGTGTAGGGTCGAACAGGGTCATGATGGGAGAGTGGTTGTCAGATCTGGCAGAGTAGGTGAGTGTTGGGTTTGGTAGGATAGGGATAAATCTGAGGTCAGATGGTGTCAATTGATGGGCAGGGGATTGTGCGGTGGTCAATGAAGAATTTGGGGTTCAATTTTATAGCTGCTCGGGAATTAGAGTAGATTTTTAATCTTTTGACCTTTTATGGGTAACGATTTTAAGTAAGTTAGAAAATGATGAACTATCTGACTTTAAGGGGCTTTATCAGAGTCTTTCAGATGAAGGGTATTGTCCATCAGAAGTTTCAATTTCTTGGGTAATTCCCATGGAGTCTGCAGCATTGTGTATTCCATACGGTCCAAATGTACAACTCCTGTCTGTCCTGCTCCCCAACTACTCTCTGGCCATCAGAATACCTAGGCCATTATTCAAACCATTTGCAATCTAACAAAAGAAACCATCACATAGGAGTGGACTAACTCACATAAAATCACATCTTTCTTGAATCCTTCAACCTGCTCTTCTCACTAATTCACCCCTCACCTCCAGCATCCTCACCGCTAACACCATGACCTTACACCTTCCTCACCTCATCCTCACCCACAGCCATTATCCATGCTATGAACATAATTCACAAACCCTTTTATAACAGCTAAAGCCTTTGAATAACCCATTAAACATTTGAAACAAACCATACTCCGTAAACCAGCTGAGTTAACAGAAGTGAGGAGTGTTAAAATGATTAGGCAGTTGGATCACATGCAAGAGCCCTAAAACTGTACGTTAAATAAACTGGAATCAAAAATATAGCAGATTTTTAAATTCATTTTCTGGGATATGGGCATTGCTGGCTGGCCAGCATTTATTGCCCATCTCTAGTTGCCCTTCAAAGGTGGCAGTGAGCTGCATTCCAGAACCGCTGTAGTCCACCTGCTGTGGGTTGTCCCACAATGCCATTAGGAAGGGGATTCCAGGATTTTGACCCAGCGACAATGAAGAATGATGTATAAAGAAAAACATGGAAGGTTAACTATTTACACATTCTGGATATACTAGGCTACTTTTTCAATGACATGAAGTATACACTATCTTTTTTAATCTACGAGATGAACATATTTTAACTAATTGGAGCACTTTATCACATGTACAATATTGGTCTTTTGTTTGATAATTATTCAGTGACAGAAGGATACAAATCTGACAGAGGTATTGTTTAATGAATGACTGCATCTTCCAATAACTGCAGTGCCATAACTTACCTTCCTGAACACTGGTACAGCTCATATTGCAGCACGCAATTTTTGACATTCAATCAACTTTAAATGAGGCAAAATGACTTAACTTATTGCCTCAACTCTTCTAGCTTCCATTGTCCACGTCACCAAGCAGCTAGTTTAAAACCTAACAGCTGCTAAAGTCTGGCTATACTTTAAAAAAGACACAAAAACCTGAAAGAACTGTGAACACTGTAAATCAGAGACAAAAATAGAAATTGCTGAATTTTGAAGCTCCACACTCCCCTCCAGCCCCACCACACCCGGCACTTTTCCCTGCAACCGCAGGAAGTGCTACACCTGCCCCCATACCTCCTCCCTCACCCCCATTCCAGGCCCCAACAAGACTTTCCACATCAAGCAGATGTTCACCTGCACATCTGCTAATGTGGTATGCTGCATCCGCTGTTCCCGTTGTGGCCTCCTCTACATCGGGAAAACCAAGCGGAGGCTTGGGGACCGCTTTGCGGAACACCTACGCTCGGTTCGCAATAAACAACTGCACCTCCCAGTCGCGAACCATTTCAACTCCCCCTCTCATTCCTCAGACGACATGTCCATCCTGGGCCTCCTGCAGTGCCACAACGATGCCACCCGAAGGTTGCAGGAACAGCAACTCATATTCCGCTTGGGAACCCTGCAGCCCAATGGTATCAATGTGGATTTCACAAGTTTCAAAATCTCCCCTCCCCCTACCGTAACCCAAAACCAGCCCAGCTCGTCCCTGCCTCCCTAACCTGTTCTTCCTCCCACCTCAAGCTGCACCCCCATTTCCTACCTGCTAACCTCATCCCACCCCCTTGACCTATCCGTCCTCCCTGGACTATCTCCTCCCTACCTCCCCACCTACACTCACCTTTACTGGCTCCATCCCCGCCTCTTCAACCTGTCTGTCTCCTCTCCACCCCCTCTCTCTCTATTTATTTCAGAACCCCCTTCCCCTCCCCCATTTCTGATGAAGGGTCGAGGACCGAAACATCAGCCTTTCTGCTCCTCTGATGCTGCTTGGCCTGCTGTGTTCATCCGGCTTTACACCTTACAGAAATGGATGAAGTTAGAAAATAGGCAGGATTTCTTATTTTCTAATATCCACTTAAACACAAGCAAATGTGTTTTCTCCTACCACCAAATCACCATGGCATTTTCTTCCTCTGTTAATCACCACCAGTAGTTCACCCATATTTTTAAATTGATTAAAAGCCCAGTAAGGGCAATGTGAATCATCAAAGGCGACGGAGAGGTAAGGAGGGGGAGAGAGGGCTAAAACAGAATGGAGTTGGAAGGGCAGATAAAACACTCCAACTTGTCACGCCCACCTCTCAAAAGGCATCGAGATCATTGGTGGATACCACTTGCTCCCTTGGCAAGGACACCGAGCCCTAATGTGACTGCAGAAGAGGGGCAGACATTTGGCAGATATGACACTCTCCATGGCCCACTGCCTGGACCGGTGAAGATCCAACTTGGCCAGCCCCAGGAGCAGATCCATTGAAGATCCATCTTGCCCACACCTCTTCGCACCAGATCCCCAAAGATCAGGAGCGTTGGGCTGACGTACAACCAAAAGCACAACAAAAGATTTTTCGATTCACTAAAAAGGGGGGTGCAATCGCCCATAACCAATGATCGCTGGACCCCACAGAACCAGACCACATCCAGTTAGGCTGGGAGTTCATGAACCACCACAGATGAAGCAGGTTCACCAGGCTTTTCAATTCATGACTATTTTTCAAGTCTTGTCTCCGTGTGGTCTCAGTCGGCACCAGGAAAATCTAGCATAAGATGATAGATGGCACTTTAACTAACCTTTGTCATTGCTCCTGTTAACCCAACAATAGAGTTCAACTTTCAACAATAGATGAGTAGTAATTTGGGAAGTAATTCTGCAGCAAGAATTAATCTTCAAGCCATATGCTAAACAGTACTCCAAATGCTGAGGCTACAATTGTATTCAAGTAGTTGAACATAAAATGTTGCAGTGAACTGGTAAGTTATTTTAAAGGATATGTCAATAGAAAAACAGTGGAAAATTAAGGGGATATTTCAGAATGCATGGAATATAAACATTCTAATGAAGAAAAAAGTGCAAAGAGGACGATCTGTGATTAACAGAAAAAACTGAAGGTAGTATCAAAATGAAAGCAAAAGGATATAGTTGTCCAATGGGGGACAGGCGAAATATTTGCACAGGATATTTTAAAAATAAAAAAAATGAATAAAAGTATAATAAGGAGGGTAAATTAGAGGATGAAAGAAAGTTGACTATAAATATTAAAAAAACATAGTAAGAGTTTTGATAGATATTTACAAAGGAAGAAAATGAGCATTGATCCTGTAGAAAGTGACCCTGGGGAATTAACAAAGGAAAACAGGGAGCTGTTCAGTGAATTATATAGGAATTACGTTGTCTTTACTATAAAGGTTACAGGTAACTTCCCAGAAACAAAAATGTAATTCAGGAAATGAGAGGTAGAGAGGAACTGAAGAAAATTACAATCTCCAGGAAATTGATACTGAGCAATTTGTAAGTTCAGTTCTGTAGAAGAGTCATTATGCCCAAAATATTAACTCTGTTTTCCCTCTACAGATACCTGCTGAGTTTGTCCAGCAATTTCTGTTTTTGTTTTATTAAGGCTGTCGTTTTTTTTTATCTGTGCTAAACAGCAAGACAAGATGGAAGTACATTGAGTCTTTAAGTTCTGGCAACAGGAGAGAGGCAAAAAAGGGGAAGGAAAGGCAGGGAAACTGTGAGCATCAAAGCCGGCACAGAGTAAATGGGCTTTAGAGAGCAAGCAAGAAGTTCTGAAATACAGCTTAGATCAAACCATGAGATAGGTCCACATCCTTGAGATAAAATGCCCTGGCGAAATCATTGCAAAGAAAGGTGATGTGTGCCCCAAAGGGCAGCATTAAAATGCAGAAATGCACTCTAATTGGATTAGAGATGTGACGTGATGATATGGTGAGGCTGGTACCTCGCAGATGTCAATGTCTTTGGGGAATATGTGATCACTGCAGATAGACAATGAAAGTAGCTATCCAGGGGAGCAAGGGGCAAGCTGACCTCATCAGATAACTACAATGCCTCTTGTCTCGGTAGTCACCACTTGGTTGGAAAATGGGGCTTCAGAAAAAAACAGAATAGAATATCCTTTATTGTCACATATACTCAAGTACAGACATACAGGAGTATGGTGAAAAGTTTAACAATATCCCCTCTTACGGTACTATCATAGGTACAAGTACCGAGGTACAAATTTTGGATACAAAAAAAGAGGAATAAAAAACAACAATAGTTGATTTACTTTACAGAAATAAGACATAGTTAAAAGAATAGTCATTACAGTCAGGTAAAAAAATTACACATAAACATTACATTGCAGAAGCTGAGAACAGGGGCTTCCACGCATGGTCTGACTGCCTGCACCAGACCCCAGTCCAACAAAACATCTGCACTCTGCTCCAAGCCTCCAGTCCATTCAGCACTGGTTCTCACCTGCTCCAAGGTAGGGTTTCTCCGGGACTGCTTCCCCGCGGCTCTGGAATTCACCTCTGAGGCTCACCAGCTCCTCCATTCCCCTCCGGGTAAGTCGAAGTCATTAGTTGAACAAAAAAAGCAGGGAGGAGGAAAAAGAAGAGAGGAGAAACGAGAAATAAAAAAAAGTGCAGGAGGAGCAGAGGAGCTCTAGCTGGACCATCTTATTCTGCAACTATCTTGCAATTGCCTTCATTAGCTCAACATTGAGAAGATCCTTGCTTGACAACCCACCAAATTTTTCTAAATTTTTCACCTTGGCTCACACTCTACAGGAGCTGGGAAGATCCCACCTCAAGTTGGTGAATCTTAATAATATCACTGGGATATCATTTATCATTCACAATATTGTATATTTGAAATCAAGGTGAGTCTGGTTTTGACATGCATATAATACAAATGTTAATAAGATATAACTGATAGGTAACAGCACACATTTCCTATCATCATTACGAAGCCTCTAGACGTAATTTTCAGATACGCATTTTAATAATGTCCAATATTATGTTCCTTTAGGTCAAAGATGCAGTGTTATGTATATTGACCAATGAAGTGATACTGCACGTGGCCAAAGATATAATACTATCAATACATAAATAATATGTTTGTAATATATTAATTATAAACGTGTTTTGTTACTTTATTGCTGCAAGTTCTATACCTTCAGGAGAGAAAATGTATGATCATTTGTGTAAATAATTAGATTCAGCGTTGGTTTTTACTGGCCAAGTCTGTTTTTTTAACTGATACTGAATAATTCACTGAGAGAACAAAGCTATCTGATTTCATGTCAATAAGAGTAAAAATTTCAGATGTAATATTTGTTGCTGCACCATTTTGAACAAGCCATGCGCAGAGAGATAAACAATTACTCTAGTGAGGAGGTAAATTTCCTTCAGTACAAATTAGTATATATGAGTTATATATAAATGTGTGATTCTGAAAAGAGTAATTTTTACTTGCTTTTAAATGGGATTTTAAATAATGCTTTGGCTATTTCAGCTTATATGCATGGCGAATGACCAGCCAGTTTGTTCAATCTGCCAGTCTTTGGTTTCACTGCTTGATTTAAGTGTCTGTTCAATAAAATAATATATAGAATGGAGCTCTTTTATAACAAATCAGGATACAATCAATATTTTTAGATCTAGAACTATATAGAAGATAACATAACAATTAAAACTTTAGATCTGGGACTTAAAAGTTTAATAAAAAGGGAAAATAATAATAATTTGCTATAATTTTGGTGTTAGAGACCTATGCATACAATCTAGACATCAGCGTAGGTGTAGAGGAACTTCTGTATTGTCACAGGTTACACCTTCCAGACAAGACGATAAGTCAAGGCCCAGTGTGTTCCTCCAATAGTTGTAAAACATTCCATCCTATTCAAGCATGAGTAAGAAAGTTTGTTCCAGTGTTCTGGTCATTATATACCTTTCAACCAACAATTAAAATTTGATAATGTGGTCATTTATTTCCTTGAATTTTTTGGCATCGTGTTGTGTACAAATAGGCTGCTCAGTTTCCCAACTTTACAGCAGTGATCATATCTAATCACTGTGGCTCAGTGGTTAGCATTGCTGCCTCACAGCACCAGGGACCTGGGTTCAATTCCAGCCTTGGGCAACTGTCTGTGTGGAGTTTGCACATTCTCCCTGTATCTACATGGGTTTCCTTTGGGTGCTCTGGTTTCCTCCCACAGTCCAAAGATTTGCAGGGTAGGTGGATTGGCTATGCTATAGTGCCCAGGGATGTTTGGGTTAGACATGGTGAAATCAGGGGTGGTGGGATGGTCTTCAGAGGGGTGGTGTGGACTTGATGGGCGGTGTGGACTTGATGGGCTGAATGGCCTGTTTCCACACTGTAGTGATTCTATCATTCTAATCATAATATACTATGGGATGATCTGAAGTCGTGAATGGCACTACAAAATGCAAGCTAATTTTCTGACATGCCAATTCAATATACTCAGCTTGGTACCTACTAATGTAATTGAATATAGGATTAGAGGAGCATTGTTTTTTCTTCCTCACAAGTGTAGATCAAGAGTGAATGAGCAAGACATAGATAACAATGAAATGCATGTAAGTGTGATAATTTCTTAACAGGCCAGAAAATAAATTGTTAAATCAAGGAAAACATAGTGTTAAATATTTATTTTTTTCCAATTCATGTCCTGTAAGCACAGAGAAGAGTAGTTTTGGAAATAAATGCAGCATTTTGGAACTTTGACTTCTGCAGCCTCAAAGAGAATATGATAGTATTGTGATGTTAGATCAATCTTAAAATGGTTCACTTAACTGAAGTGTACATGGTATTTTTTAATGTTAATTAGTTGGGTCCAGCAATGAGATACAAACCTGCTGAGCTAAGATAGATGTTAATTTGTTTTTATTTATGTGCATTCCACTGCTTTGGAAAAATAGGGTTTTAATGTGTAACCCAAGATAATAAGACCATAAGACATAAGAACAGGAGTAGACCATTTGGCTGCTTGAGTCTGCTCCATCATTAAATAGGGTCATGGCTGAGCTGACATTCCTCAACAAGAACTGAAAGAACTGCGGATGTTGTAAATCAGAAACAAAAATAGAAATTGCTGGAAAAACTCAGCAGGTCTGGCAGCATCTGTGGAGAGAAATCAGAGCTGATGTTTCAAGTTGAGTGACCCTTCTTCAGAACCCATTCCTATGGTTGACTTTCCCTGTTGCCCTTGATTCTCCTTCTAATCGAGGATCTATCTATCTCAGTCTTAAAAATACACAAGGACTCTGACCCCCACGACTCTGTGGCAAGGGGTTCTAAAGACTACAATCCTCTAAGAGAAGAAATTCCTCCTCATTGCAGCCTTGGCGTCCCTTTATTCTGAGCCCTCTGGCCCTAGACTCTCCCATGAGGGAAACATCTTCTCAACGTTTGTCAAGATCCTTAAGAATCCTACATGTTTTGATGAATTCATCTCTTATTCTTCTAAATTCCAATGAGTAGAGTTCCAACCTGTTTAACCTTTGTTCATAAGACAGCCCCTCTATACCAGGGACTATCCTCACAAACCTTCTCTTATTTACCTCCAATGAAATGATACTTCTTCAATAATTTTAGCTATTATGAAAGAATAATTCATATCCGTTGTATTTGGTATTGGGTTTGTTCAAACAGACAATACAGGTCTTCCACAAAAACAATGATGGGAGTTCATTCAAGTGAAAGCTTTCACTGGCAGAATGTAGGATCAATCTTCATTGTACAAAGTTAAAAGAGGGGTGAGAAAACAATATTCATTATTCTGACTCTGTTAAAGGTGAAGGAATACAGAGAGACTTCAGTTTGTAGCCAATTAATACTGGTGAGACAGGCACAGGGTAAAATATAGTAGAATGAACACAGAGTCATAGAGTCATAAAGATCTACATCATGGAAACAAACCCTTCAGTCCAACTCATCCATGCCAACCAGATATCACAAATTAATCTAGTCCCATTTGCCAGCATTTGGCCCATATCCCTCTAAACCCTTCCTATTCATATGCCCATTCAGATGCCTTTTAAATGTTGTAATTGTACCAGCCTCCACCACTTCCTCTGGCAGCTCATTCCATACATGCACCACCTTCTGCGTGAAAAAGTTGCCCCTCAGGCCCCTTTTAAATCTTTCATTTCTAACTGTTTAACAATTTTCCCTAGAGCATCAGAGGATGAGGGCTGATCTTATAGAAGATTAAAAAGTCATGAGGGGCATGGACAGGGTGATTAGTCAATGTATTTTCCAAGATAGGGGAGTCAAACTACAGGGCATAGGTTTCAGATGAGAAGGAAAAGATTTTAGAGGGGCCTAAAGGGCAACTTTTTCACACAGAGTAAATAGATCCTCTTCCACTCCTGTTTATATCTGTCAGCCAGGCCTCCTTGATTGGACCAGATTAACAGCCCCAATCAGGGAACTCATATTCTATGAGGTCCACCTGGCTGATTCCAACAACCATCTGCAAGTTTTCTCCAGGCCACTCACCATCCTGACTTGGGAATATATCACAATTCCTTCATTGCCGCTGACTCAAAATCCTGGAATTGCCTCTCTAATGGCAATGTAGGTCAACCTACAGCAATTGGACAATAGCAGCGTCAGTGCTGGGGACCCAGGTTCAATTCCAGCTTCAGGCCATTGTCTGTGAGGAGTTTGCACATTCTCCCTGTGTCTGCGTGGGTTTCCTCTGGTTGTTCCAGTTTCCTCCTACAGCCCAGAGATGTGCAGGCTAGGTGAATTGGTCATGCTAAATTGCCCAGAGTGTTCAGGGATGTGTAGATTAGGTGCATTAACCACGGGGTTTGCAGGGATAGGGTAGGGGGGGTGAGTCTGGGTGGAATGCTCCTCAGGGAGTTGGTGTGGATGTTTTGGGCTGAATGGCCTTTTTCCACACTGTAGGGATTCTAAACATGCCAGTTCAAGGAGGCTCAACATTACCATCTTCTCAAGGGAACGTGGTCACGGGCAATAAATGCCAGCCCAGCCAGTGACACCCACATCCCTTAACGAATGAATAAAAGCACACTTGATTGGTGAGCCACTGTAGGTAGTGGGTTGTACGCAAGCTTTTGATTTCTTCACATACATGTCTTTCAATTTATTGAGAGGCAAGATATTAGCACTTGCTTCTGTATCGGTTTTAACCTGAAACAAATGCTTCGTACTCTTTGCTGGACATTCAATCACAATCAAGTTGAATGTGTTAGATTGCATACAGCATTGACATGCCAATTCACGTTGACAATATGGAATGCTTGTTGAACTCATATCTGAACACAGTTTGTATTCAGTTTCTCTTACTTTTTTGTTTCCTTGCTAACCTGGTGTACCATCTTAGATTTCTGGTGTGTGTTGACATGTTTGACTGGGATTTCTGCTGTGCTTTTGTATGGTTTTTGCTGTGGATATGATTGATCAGCACTTTTTGATGCAATGCAGGAAGTCTAGCTCAGAACTTGCATAGTGCCCACAAAGACCACACACTTTACAAAATCTGAGTATACTGGACAATTTAAAATTGCATGCCATTTTCATCACAAGTTTTGGCATAGTTCTGAGCTTTCCAACACCAACCATCACAGCTGCATCCAATGTTTGTAGCTGTTGACATCCAAATTTCTGATTGGTTTCAAATTTTCTCCCATCATCAAGATAGCATTGGTGTTGTAAACCTTCTCCTTCTATAGAGGATGTTTTAGAAAGTTTTGCATTGGGTAGGCACAAAGATGGGTTCCAAAATCTATTTCAATGATTTAATATCGAAAACATTGCACTCCTGGGCTTTATTTCAACATCACGCCACAAACCAATCATTGAACTCATCTTGTTAATGCTTGATCATTAGCTCCAACCCATGGATCCACAAAATGATCCTTATTTGGAGTTGATTCTTTACTTACGTCTTTTCAGTTCATGGGGACCTCTGATTCTCAGCCATCAGTTCTCAGGTATTGATCTCAGGCAATCCTTCATTGTTCAATGCAACCTCAATTTTTGTAGTTTGTTTCTATGGTTCACTCACTTCTTGATCGAGTTCCATCCACAGATGAAATTATTTGACCAACTCATGTGTTGTATCGGATGCCTTCCAATTCATTAGTGCCATTTTCTCAATATTCCTGCTGCCTTAGAAATACTGGCTTTGTCAAGGGTTCTCCTTTTACAGATCAATTATTTCCAAATGCTTGCTTCTTATTACTTTTTAGATGACTGCTGCCCAGGGTCATTATTCTTTTAAGGCTTTTCTTTTCATGCACACCTTTTTCTTTCAGAGTGCTGCAGTCACAACTCCTCTGACTTCACGGTGTGTCAGTTTCTGAGCTTTCGGAGAAGGCTCTGTCCATGAAGCGATTCAGATCAGAAGTTACAGACAGCTATGAGAGCACTGTGTTACTTCTAATTCGTGGCCCACTGCCAGAACAGTTGAGGACATCAATTTCATGCCTATTTTCTTGCCTCCACTGACCACTGATCATGCCATTGTGCTACCTTACAATTTTTAAGCACCCAGGGCCCTGTCTCTAGTGGGATTTTCTGTACTGTTGAACTATTGAGGTATCGTCAGCCCTTCCAGGTGACTCTCACAGTACTCTACTTGGTGATCAGGATTCTTATTATAGAACATAAAACAGTACAGCACAGCACAGGCCCTTCGGCCTATGATGTTGTGCCGACCTATTATCATACTAAGATCAATCTACCCTGCATACCCTACATTTTACTATCCTCCATGTGCCTATTCAAGAGTCGCTTAAAATTCTCTAAAGTATCTGACTCCACTACCACTGCTGGCAGTGCATTCCACACACCCACCACTCTCTCATGTAAAGAACCTACCTCTGACATCTCCCCTATACCTTCCTCCAATCCCCTTAAAATTATGCCCCATCGTAATAGTCACTTCCACCCTGGGAAAAAGTCTCTGGCTATCCGCTCTATCTATGCCTCCCATCATCTTGTACACCTCTATCAAGTCACTTCTCATCCTTCTTCACTCCAATGAAAAAAGCCCTAGCTCCCTCAATCTTTCCTCATAAGACCTGCCCTCCAGTCCAGGCAGCATCCTGGTAAATCTCCTCTGCACCCTCTCTAAAGCTTCCACATCCTTCGTATAATAAGGCGACCAGAACTGAGCACAATATTCCAGGTGTGGTCTAACCAGAGTTTTATAGAGCTGCAGCATAACCTCGCGGCTTTTAAACTCAATTCCCCTGCCAAGGAAAGCCAATACACCATACACCTTCTTTACAACCCTATCAACTTGGGTAGCAACTTTGAGGGATCTATGGACGTGGACCCAAGATCCCTCTGTTCCTCCACACTGCCAAGAATCCTGCCATTAACTCAATATTCTGCATTCAAATTCAACCTTCCAAAATGAATCACTTCACACTTTTCTGGGTTGAATTCCATCTGCCACTTCTTTGCCCAGCTCTGCATCCTGTCAATAGAACATAGAACACAGAACATTACAGCGCAGTACAGGTCCTTCGGCCCTCGATGTTGCGCCGACCTGTGAAACCAATCTGAAGCCCATCTAACCTAAACTATTCCATTATCATCCATATGTTTATCCAATGACCATTTAAATGCCCTTAAAGTGGGTGAGTCTACTATTTTTGCAGGCAGGGCATTCCACACCCTTACTACTCTCTGAGTAAAGAACCTACCTCTGACATCTGCCCTATATCTATCACCCCTCAATTTAACGCTATGTCCCCTCGTGCTAGCCATCACCATCCGAGGAAAAAGGCTCCCGCTGTCCACCCTATCTAATCCTCTGATCATCTTGTATGTCTCTATCTAGTCACCTCTTAACCTTCTTCTCTCTAACGAAAACAGCCTCAAGACCCTCAGCCTTTCTTCATAAGACCTTCCCTCCATACCAGGCAACATCCTGGTAAATCTCCTCTGCACCCTTTCCAATGCTTCCACATCCTTCCTATAATGCGGTGACCAGAACTGTACGCAATACTCCAAGTGCGGCCGCACCAGAGTCTTGTACAGCTGCAACATGACCTCATGGCTCCGAAACTCAATCCCTCTACCAATAAAACCTAACATACTGTACGCCTTCTTAACAACTCTATCAACCTGGGTGGCAACTTTCAGTGATCTATGCACATGGACACTGAGATCTTTCTGCTCATCCACACTACCAAGAATCTTACCATTAGCCCAGTACTCTGTATTCCTGTTACTCCTTCCAAAGTGAATCACCTCACACTTTTCCGCATTAAACTCCATTTGCCACCTCTCAGCCCAGCTCTGCAGCTTATCTATGTCCCTCTGTAACCTGCAACATCCTTCCGCACTATCCACAACTCCACCGACTTTGGTGTCATCCGCAAATTTACTAACCCATCCTTCTACGCCCTCATCCAGGTCATTTATAAAAATGACAAACAGCAGTGGCCCCAAAACAGATCCTTGAGGTACACCACTAGTAACTGAGATCCCGTTGCAATGTCCCGTTGCAACCTACAACAGCCCTCCACGCTGTCCACAACTCCACTAACCTTCGTGTCATCGGCAAACTTACTAACCCACCCTTCCACTTCCTCTCCAAGTGATTTATAAAGATCACAAAGAGCAGAAGTCCCAGAACGGATCCCTGCAGAGCACCACTGGTCACTGAGCTCCAGGCCGAATGCTTTCCATCCACTACCAACTTATGTCTTCTATTGGACAGCCAGTTTTGTATCCATTCAGCCAAATTTCCCTGAATACCATGCCTCCTTACTTTCTGAATGAGCCTACCATGGGGAACCTTATCAAATGCTTTGCTAAAATCCATATACACCACATCCATTGCTCTGCCTTCATCAATGTGTTTTGTCACATCCTCAAAGAATTCAATAAGGCTTGTGAGGCATGATCTGCCCCTCACAAAGCCACGCTATTTCTAATCAAACTGTGCTTTTCCATATAATCATAAATACAATCTTTCAGAATCCTCTCCAATAATTTGCCCACCGCAGAAGTAAGACTGACCGGTCTATAATTCCCAGGATTATCCCTATTCCCTTTCTTGAACAAGGAAATGGCATTTGCCACCCTCCAATCATCTGGTACTACTCTAGTGGACAATGAGGTTGCAAAGATCATTGCCAAAGGGGCAGCAATATCTTCCCTCTCTTTCCTTGGTAACCTTGGGTATAGCTTTCCTGCTCCTCTGATGCTGCTTGGCCTGCTGTGTTCATCCAGCTCTATACCTTGTTATCTCAGATTCTCCAGCATTTGCAGTTCCTGCTATCTCTGACTTAGCTATGCTCACGTTTTTCAAAATTTCTAGCACATTCTTCTTCCTAACATCAACCTGTTCGAGCATATCTGCATATTTCATGCTGTCCTCACAAATGTCAAGGTCCCTCTCCCTGGTGAGTACTGAATCAAACTATGTTACAACTCTGTTGTACATAAAAATAAAATAAAGAATTATGGATGCTGGAGATCTGAAACAAAAACAGAAACTGCTGGGGAAACTCAGCAGGTCTGAGAGCATCTGTGGGAAGAAAGCAGAGTTAACATTGAGTCTTTATCAGAAAGCTGTTGTACAGAATGTGTTTTCAAAATTTCTTAACTGCTGTCACAATGTTACATTGTTTGCTCATTTAGTATGTTACTGATATAGAAGTCAAGGAATACAAACATGCACAACAAATACAAGTTCTCCATTGTATCAATACCGTCCAAAAAGGAGCATGTTTAAACACTTCTTACTCTGTCAGGATACACCCACAACTCTCAGGTCATGTAAGAGATATGATATCACTTCCTTTTGTAAATCTCCACTTATAATTTCTTATCTTACCAAAATACTTTCTCACTCTCAAGATCTTGGAGAGCAGTTTCACATCCTCCCCACCATTGGCAGTAGCTGGTTGGAAACCATGACTTCTACCCTAACATCCTCAATAAAATGGGATTATTGGACAGCAAGACCATAAGACATAGGAACAAAAGTAGACTACTCACTCATTGAGTCTGCATCACCATCCAAATGAGATTATGGCTGATCTGATGATCCACAACTCCATTTTCCTGCCTTTTCCCCTTAACCCATGATTTCCTTATTGGTTTAAGATCTGTCTATCTCTGCTTTGAAAATACATAACAATACATCCTCTTCAGCCCTCTATGGTAAAGTATTTCACAGATGTGCTATTCACTGAGAGACTCCTAAAACTGTCTGCCTCATCTCTGTCCTAAATGGGCCAGCCCTTACTCTGAGATCATGTACTCTGGTTATAAACTCTCCCACGAGGGGACACAATCACTCCACATCCACACTGTGTTGTCCCATAAGTATTTTATAGCCTGGAGTTTCCAATGCCCACTCAGTCATTACTCCAACAAAGGTGGGTGTTGTGCCTGGGGACCCTGAAGAGTCCAATCATAGCACACACTGAGAGAACTACCTGGGAAATTGAAGATTCCAATGGGCAATTCCTTTATTACAGGAACTTTACCAAAAGTATCCATTCAATTCAGAAATTTCAGAAGGTCACTATAAAATTAAGTAAGTAGTCACTATCACTTTAGAGGTGCGTATTAACGCCGCTGAACACTTTTAAGGTGAGAGGAGAGAGATTTAAAAAAGACATGGGGGCATTTTTTTAACACAGAAAATTGTTCACATGTGGAATTAACTTCCTGAAGAATCAGTGGATGTGGGTACAATTACAATGTTTAAAAGACACTTGGATAAGTACATGAATAGGAAGGGTTTGGAGGGTTATGGACCAAGAGTAGACAGGTGGGAATAGTTTAGTTTGGCATTATGTTCGGCATGGACTGGTTGGACGAAGGGTCTGTTTCAGATCTGTATGACTCTGTGACTCTATAACAGGTTGATTAGAAAAATAGTTTTAAAAAACAGCTGTGGGGGCCCTCTTGTTGCACAGCAGTAATGCCCCTACCTCTGGACAAGGAAACCTGAGTTAAAGTCCCATCTGCACCAGATGTTGTTAATAACATCTCTCTGAACGGGCTGATTAGAAAAATAAGGTTAAATAATAAAAAAACAGAATAGTTTTGAGGGACACATGTTGAAGTGGTTGTGTCCCTACCTTTGGGCCAAGAGACTCACGTTTAAGTCCCACCTGCTCCAGATGGATATAATAATATCTCTGAACAGAACGATTACAAAATAGATAACTAACAGAATATTTCTTCAATTGCACATATCCTATGCACTGGAGGGCTGGATAATTAAATAAAACAAAACTGCCATGAGGGTGCAACATGACATTCAAGTGACTTTCTGATTCCTCCATTGCATTCTCCCAGCAGTCCCCCATAAAATGGAAGACAGGTCACTGTGGTGAGTAATTGGCATGCAGGCCACATGCTACATTTTAGGAGATCACACACCATCAAACCATTGGTTGATCATTAAATTCTACTCCCCAAAAGCTCATCTGTCAACCTCCCAACATAAAGAAACTGTAAATCGAAAGAACTGCAGATGCTATAAATCAGGAACAAAAACAGAAGTTCCTAGGAAAGCTCAGCAGGTCTGGCAACAACTGTGAAGAAAAATCAGAATTAATGTTTCCGAGTCTGGTGAGGAAGGGTCACCGGACCGAAACATTAATTCTGATTTTTTTCTTCACAGATGTTGCCAGACCTGCTGAGCTTATCCAGCAACTTTTCTCTTTGAAAAAGTAAATGTATGCCATTTTTGTATAACCTATCTTCACAATTTAACTCTTTTAAGTCCTGGTATCATCTGGCAAATATTCACTCTAGTTCATCCAAGTTGAGTGTGGCATTTCAGAGGGTCAGTGACTAATTCTGAACACAGCACTTCAGATAAGATCAAATACAGCTGAAGCATCACTTTCATTTTCTAACCCCATTGAGATAAAGACCAACAGTCCATTAGCCTTTTTGTACTTGCACTGCAGTTTTTATTGATTTGCGTACATGAAAACTAAATCATTTTGTTTCCCTAAAACTCCTAGTATCTTACCATTACCAAAATATTCTGATAATTATAAACTTTCTCACATTAAACATCACTGCTGCTAGTTCTGTCCATACATTGTCATTTTGTTATTTCCTTCTGTCAGCTACACAACTGTACATCTTAACTAGTCAAATTTCAGCGCATAATAAACACGTGGATTCATATTGTGTTATTTTAAGCAACGAGGAATGCTTGGAATGTATTTGTCTCACTGGAAAGACTATGAAACCAATCAGTCCATAGTTTAAAATCAGCTTTGTCTCACACAAGTATTTTTCAGTGTGTCTTCCAAGAGGGTAGGAGAATGCATATTATGGCCTGTATGAAGTTATAGTAGCCTGTAAGTTTAAAAGGATGTTATATTATTATAGCTTCAGGGTCATGTTATGTTATATTGAGATATTTGATAAGTAAATGTGAACTGTTGATTCTTAGAGATATGGAGCTTGATTTTCAAAGCACGTTTAATCCAGGGACCGAGGCAGGTAGCCCTTTGAAATTTGGGATCCTGAAAGTTGATCCTGATCCAGAACAGTTTCAAATTTTCAAAAGCATGGAAAACTACAGACAGTAGGAAACACACTTGCAACAAATTAACAGCCATTTCATCACCTTAAGAAACTCCTTTTCGGGGATTGTGAATAAAATTCTCAACAGAATTTTTCCAGTGAATCTGAATAATCTTGCGTATGCCAGTGCACTGATGTTGATTGGCTGCAGGACACAGATAAATGTTTTTGCAGGTTTCTTTGTGCAAGGCAGACTAGTAATGGAAAGAGACACGTCTTGATCTTGTCGCACAAAATCGGCCTGGTTCCTCCTCCTCATCTTTTGAAGAGTTGCGTGCTCTAATTGACAAAGAATTGGCAGTTTTGTCCTCCTTAAATTACAACAAATAAGTGGAGTTGCAGGACAATAGTCTGAACATTCAGTCCAATAATCATGAACAAAATAAGGACTGATTTGTTTTCCAAAAAAAAAGTCACTGTTTTCTAATGCAATCTGCAACAGCTGTCTAACTTAGGAAGTTAAATCATTCAATCGAGTGAAATGTGACTGGGGAAAATAAACAGCTCATTTGTTTTCAAGTCAATTTCGAGGTGTCACCAAATGGACTATCAAGCTCCCTTCCTGTCTCAGTAGGCCATTTCTATTTAAAAATTACATGACAGATTGATATAGTGCAGTACTGAGGTTTTGGAGATGGCTTGGTATAATTTTTTTTGTCTCATTGTGCTGACAAAAACATTGTAGAGTCAACTGAGATAAGGAAAACATAAATTTTATTTGAAAAACATTGAACTATTTTCTTCATCTTGGCTTGAGGTTACAAGACAGAGTAAGATCGTGTGACATTACATCACTTTCTGTGGTGATGTGTACTGTATATCATTGGCATCATCACACAGTCAGACCTAAGCCCTTATACAACATCTCCCTTCACATGAGATAGTAGGAACTGCAGATGCTGGAGAATCCGAGACAACAAGGTGCAGGGCTGGATGAACACAGCAGGCCAAGCAGCATCATAGGAGCAGAGAGGCT
>NC_063337.1:103158563-103221416 GCF_021869965.1 Rhincodon typus | reverse complement strand
GCTGTGTTCATCCAGCCCATCTCCCTTCACATCTCTACTTTCAATTTCATTTTTACAACGAATTCCACTGTGATGGTTTCAGTAGTTTAACCAAACATGTAATCAGCTCATTTGGAGGAGGTTAGGAATTCAAGTCCTCCATGTAGTCTCCTGGAGTCAACTGAACAGGAAGAGAATTGACAAATTAATGATGAAGGGCATAAACCTGAAACATTGACTCTCCTGCTCCTCTGATGCTGCTTGACCTGTTTTGTTCCTCCAGCTCCACACTGTATTGACAAATCAATCAGGTTGAACAATCAGTTCATTGTTTGGGTTGCTTGATGAATGCAATACCTTTAGACTGTTTTCTTGGCTGATCGTCACTTTGCTTGAATTGAGGATTGTTTCCTTATAGAAACTCATGCAGATCTCTTCAGCATGTGATTTTTTGAATTGAATGTTGAAGGATGATGGATGAAGTAGGATGCCGACCTCTTCCCTCACTTTTTCCAGTTATTATCTTGTAGACATGACATTAGGAAAAGTAGGGAGTTGAATTTTCTGTCTACTTTCCATGGCCCTAAAATATTTTAGAATGGACATGCACAAAAGCCTAAAAGTAGAAGTTGGCTATCATTCCTCTTCAGTAATGGCCTCATTCTACATTCTTCTGTTTCCTTCTCTGTTGACTTGAAGATATCTTGGTGAGCTGGTAAAATGGACAAATCTATGTGATCTTACGAACTCTTAAAGGACTCGTTGGCAAACTGTAGCCCATTGTCTGAGATTGCAAGATCTGGGAGCCCACATGTTGCAAAAATCCCCTTCTGCAATATAATCACAGGTTCAATGTGTGAAGAAACCAAGGAGAAAGGATAAATGCAAAGATAAATATTGCAATTTTACCTATTTTAAAATATAATCTGCAATATTTATAGTGTTCTGTAAACAGTTGTACAATATCAGATTTGACTGCATGTATAAATTGTTACCATGCAAACACTTAACATCTTAGTATTAAAATTACTTCAATGATATTTCAATGTAGATATTTACCCATTCAATATAAACATGCAAAGCTTCTATTGAAATAGTGGAAAAGGATTCTTTTGAGTTAAATTAAGTGTCAAAAAAAACCTGTCAGCAGTAAATAGTCATTTTCTCTTTGCAAATAGAAATCTTATTTGATTCTGACAGGCAATAATTAAACCTTTAAATTCCTTTATTTGCAAATTGAGATCCAATCATTTTGGAAGGGATAAACAATAGTATTACAGTAAGCATTTGCTGTGAATTGCAAGAATAAAGACAAAATTTCAGTTATAGAAATATTCAGTTTCAGAACACACTTCAATTAAATCAATATTGAACTTCTCTACCACATACCCTGGTACTCACAATTATTCGATTAAATATTTCCTGTTTTGACATGCGATATTTACTTTAATAATATATCACTCCAGGATGAAGAACAGATAGATTGTAGTAATTCTAGAACTCAACTGTAGAAATAAAATCATATAATGTTATGTCTTCATTTAAATAGTCAATACTGTGGCAGATGTTTGGAAATGCATCCAATGCCCTACTCCTAATGCTTGTACAATTCTCCACTTGATAAGCTCAGAATTGAGCTGTTAGTATGGAAATATAATATCCTGAGCAATGAACCCATTGACAAACCGTGCTCTATTGTCTAAGATTTCAAGATCTGAAAATCCATGTGTTGCTGACTACTGATGAGTAACCAATGTTAATTTTCCAACAGACAGCAGAGGTTTTCATTGCTGAAAAGCGATGAACCATTAAGCATCTCAGGGCTAACTCACAAATTTAAGACCTCTTCTGAGAAAGAAAATAATCTGAAATTGTCAGACTTTTGATTTGGTGTTTAACTGACTGATTACCTGATAAAGAGTCAGTGACCTGAAATCCTAACTCTGTTTCCTCTATAGGGATGCTTGCTAGCCTGCTGAATGTTTCTTGCATTTCTGTTCCTGTCAAGAAGCACTATATCCAGCTTAGTGCTGGTAATGCGATTGCTTACAAGAACAAAATTATTCAAAGTGCTCATTCCATTGGCTCACTTTTGGCTGCAATCCCATTTTTGTTAGCTGATTAAATCATGAGTGCAAATAAATAATCTTTAAAAGAAACTACAATAAGACTGTAATTATTACATTAACAATGCTATTGATATGATATAAATTATAACATATTATTTGCATAGTTATATACATGTACAGATTACTTGGATACTGGCTCCGAGTAAGCCTGAGAGAGAAAAAGTAAATAATTTTATTGTGGTTTGTGCAGTTGCCATTACTAGCAAACTGCTGAAAACTCAAAGTGTGTCCAAAGTCAGAATACTGATCATGGATAGCAAAAGAATAAGAACAGAAAAATAATATTCCATTTGCCATCTTTATGTTATCAGTTAACTTTTTGTCCCAGTTTATAATACATCTGAATAGTAATAGTATTCAATCAATATTATCAGAATTATGATGATACAAATACGAACAGATTGTAATGTTGTATTGAAATTAGTGTCTGCATGTTTAACCTTATTAACTAAAAGCCAGAAGAAATTCAGAGACCATACTGGATACAACCATTTTCACTTATGCTGTTTATACTGCTACAGATTTGAAATATATAAACACTAGGATTAGAATTTGATTCATTTCCTTGCTATTTGGTATAGAGAATTGATGATCATTGCCACTAAACAAAAGAGAACTTTACCAAATTACTGTTTGTTCATCAGTCCACTACAAGTCCTTGCTGATCTATTACCAGTGCTACTTGTGATTTGATCACAATGAGGTTGTTTAAAATTAATTCAATGTTCCACATCTTTTCACTGCAGTGAACACGCAGCACATACTGTGTTAATATTCCAAAGAAAATGTTATTGAAAAACAAATGCGATTATCACAAAATGTGACTAATTTGATAAATCCCTATGATGTCTAATACAATCAATCCGTGATATTACATCTCAAATAATGGATGCCCGGGCGTGATTACAGGACTGTAATCTAATTGAGAGGCTCAAATGATGCCATAAACAGCAAAATCGAAGCCTGAGTGATTTATAACCACCATCTAAACCTTCTCATTAGGTTACTGGCTGGAAATAACTCGAGGCCACTGTCTTCTGTTTTTCCACAATATAACGAATTCCAAAGAGTTGTTATATTCAGCTACAGGTCTGTCTGTGTGCTTTAAGCAGGTGTTGACATGGCTGCTAGACTAGTTTATAGTTAGTACATGACGACATTCACACTGGAGAATTAATAATTGCAATACTATTAATGTAGCTGTAGGCAGAAATAATTAGCAATTTATATCCCATAGCCAGTGCATATGACAGCTCCATGCAGTATCCAGTAATTGAAAGATCACATAACACACCAGATGCTTCGCTCTCTAGGAGAGAAACCTAAACCTAAAAAGGTGGAAACCAAAGAATGTTTCCTCAAGGATCATTTGGCCATTATTCCAGATGAGTGCCTCATTTTTCAGACAGAAGTTCGAATGCGATATGGAAAACAGTTCTCTATCCAGTCATTATTTTCCCCATTTTTTTCCCCTCAGGAACACAGGAATAGCTATACAATAAAAGCCCAATGTGCATTTAACCTACATTCTATAATCCTGGTAATTGCACAATTCCATTATAGTGGTGTTGTTGCAATCAATCTCCACAGTTAGCTTATAACAGTTCCAGGTACAAGTGCACAAGCATGACCCCTACCTTCCCGTAGCTGGTCATTTTAACACAGTGTCCTGCTCGCATGTTTACTTGTCTGTGCTCAGCATGCTGCAGTGCTCCAGTGAATCACAGCGAAAACTGAAGGAACAACATCTCATCTTCAGACTAAATACAGCATGGACCTGGAGGAGCATAGCAGGCCAGGCAGCATCAGAGGAGCAGGAAACTTAACGTTGTGGGACGGGACCCTTCTTCAGAAATGGGGGAGGGAGGAAGGGAGCTCTGAAATAAATAGAGAGAGGAGGGGTGGGTCTGGGGAAGATAGGTGGGATGATGATAGGTGAGTGCAGGTAGGGAGTGGTGGGGATTGGTCAGTGAGGTTGGGGGGGGCGGATAGGTGGGAGAGAAGATGGACAGTTGTGTCAGGTCGTGTCAGGTCAAGGAGGCGGGGATGAGAGGGGGGGTTGGTCATGGGATGAGGCCGGGGGTGGGGAGATTTTGAAACTAGTAAAGACCACATTGAGACAATTGGATGGTAAGCTCCCAAAGTGGAATATGAGGTGATACTCCTCCAGTTTTCGGGTGGCATCATTGTGACACTGGAGGAGGCCCAGGATGGACATGTTGTCCAGGGAGTGGGAGGGGGAGTTGAAATGGTTCGCGACTGGAACGTGTTGTCGTTTGTCACGAACCGAGCGCAGGTGCTCTACAAAGCGGTCTCCAAGCCTCCATTTGGTCTCACCGAAATAGAGGAGGCCACATCGGGAGCAGCAGGTGCAATAGACCATATTGATGGATGTGCAGGTGAACTGCTGTCTGATGTGAAAGGTTTGTTTTGTGCCTTGAATGGAGGTGATCGGTGAGGTGTAGGGGCAGGTGTAGCTCTTCCTGCGGTTGCAGGGAAAGGGGTTCCACACTCCACGCTCCTCACATGCCCCACCACCCCCAGCATTTAGCATGCTTGCCTTCATTGCTCAGACATTTGAGGATAGGAGTTGGAACAATGAGATTGTACAGGATGTTAGTGAGGCTTCTTCTGGATTACCGTATGCAGTTCAGATTGCCCTGTTATGGGAAGGATATTATTAAACTGGAGAGGGTTCAAAAAAGATTTACCAGGATGTTGCTGGGAATGGAGCATTTGAGAAATAAAAATAGACTGGAAAAGCTGGAACTCTTTTCATTAGAACGTAGGAGGTTGGACATGAGGGGTAAATTTTTTACACAGGCAGTGATTCGTGAGTGGAGTCAACAGCCAGAGAAAGTGATGGAATCAGGTACAGTTATAACATTTAAAAGACATTTGGATAAGTTCCTGAATAGGAAAGGTCTGGAGCAATATGGGCCAAGTGCAGGCAAGTGGATCTAGTTCGGTTTAGGAACATGGCATAGACTGGTTGGACCAAAGGTTTTGTTTACATGCTGCATGACTCTATAACTGTATATGATAAATTAAAGAGAGTGAGGACAAAGCAATTGAGCAAGTTAATAATGGGGGAAATGATAATCAATACAAGACAGGAAAGCATCGGGCATATAAACGTAAGAATCTGCCAGCTAATAAGATTAAATATTTGGAACATAGTGAAAAAGCAAACTCTAGCTTAAGGGCCTAATTAACTAAGGAAATTCAGAATAGTATCAATTAAAAGAAGTGTATAATTCCACAATGATTAGTGGAAGGTCAGAAGATTGGACAGAATATGAGAAAGCAGCAAAAAATGATTTAAAAAATTAAAGAAAAATTGGAATATGTCTGAAAGCTAGCAATGAATGTAATAGCAGATAGTAAGGAATCCTGAAGGTTTTGTTTTAAAGACTATGTCTACACCTTGAATAGAAAGCATAAATCTCATTCCTGACAATTCTTCACTGATCATTACTTCCATTCCACATGTTTAATCTATTTAACCCGGCAGGAAACTTAGTTCTGTTAAGACTGATAAATATCAGAAAGAGAGGAAGGGAAGAGTAATCATAACATAATCAGAGATAAGATGCTTAAGGGGCTGTAGCTGTGGATGAGCATGTGGTGAAGAGAAAGGATCTTCCATGTTGTTGAGCAGTCTACTGAAACAGCAATAAAAGGCATTCACATGAATCAAGAAGCTATCACCAGCCATGTGATGAGGAGGAAATGCTATGCCAATGGTGGTGAAGGTCATAGATGCACTGAACATCCTCAGCACAAACTCCTTTCAAAGCTTAACTGAGAATATATGCGGCAATTGAGTTTACAGAGAAGCAGGGTCATTTGCCGTGTTCACCATAGACCCAAACAGTCAAGGTGTCCTGTTGGATTTGCAGCCACCTCTGTGTTCCTTAGGTAGAAAGGTCATTGAGTACATGCATGTGGAACTCAGAGTTCATGGTATCATATAACCAGGTTCCTGAACAGAAAAAAGGTTTCATTCCTTCATTGTCCAGCTTGTTTATTGCCACAGATAACAATTTCTGCAGGTATACATCTGCTATTGGGGGAGCTATCAAAGCACATATTGCGCAACTCCTGACTTCCTCAAATGTTGATGTTCCCTACATCATTTCTAGGTTGGGGTTGGTAAGGGGTAGCGCACACTGCAAGGTTAATGGCCCCTTTGCAAAATCCTTAAACTGATACCAAACAACGTTAACACGTAGAATATTCAATCACCAGAATATCATCATACAGACAATCGTACTTCTGAAGATGCATTTCCATTGCTAATCCACTCAGGGGGAGCACTCCTTTACTTGGTGAACAGAATCTGCAGAAGAGAGATTGTTTGGTGTGCCTTACAAAATGTAATTCAATGATGGGTGAGAATGAGGGAAAGACGGACCATCCTGTTGTCCCCACAGATAAGGAGGAAGGGGTGGGTTAATGGAGATGCTGAGAGGTCCAATGTTGAAGGTGGAGGATGCTGAGGAAGCCAGGCCAATGACAAGACAAGGCAGACAGAAGAGAGCGAACCTGAGAACAGATAGGTTTGAGGTTGAATGACTTGGCGGTAACATTTTACAAATGCTCAGAAGTATCAGCTAATTGTGCCACAGAGGCATTTCTACCCTCAAGGGATTTCTTGTTTTATAAATGTTAAACATTAAGATACTTTGACACTGACTATATTGGAACCAATAACCTGATCAGTGTCCTGGTGAGAGTAGCAGTATGGAGGTTTTCAAGCGTATATGGGAATTTACTTGTCTGACTCAAACCTTCATTTTCAAAGATGTCCACCTATCATTAAGAAGGATAGGGGCTGACCTATGAGGATTGACTGCTAATACTCAAACGCCCAGCCTAACGTCTTCATTTTCAGATATTATGTTCCTTTGAATGGACAAACAGTGACTGAGGACCTCAGTGTTCATTGCACTTTGCAGATGATGCATGCATGAGCATTTGAGAGTAACCATTACTCCACAGGATAGTCTACAAGAGAATCTTGAGACTATAAGCCTGAGTGAAGTCGGGACAAGGTTACTGAATATTTTTAAAACAGAGGTAGGTAGATGCTGTCTAGCCAGGGAAGTGCAGAAGAATTGGGAGATATCAGGATCACATTGAATGGAGCAGCAGGCCAAAGGGGCTGAATAGCCAACTTCTGCTCTTAATTCTTATGTTCACATGTTTGTATTTGCAAAGCGAAGGCAAGTTTCCTCTGGCATCCTGGCCAATAGTTATTCCTCAAAAACATCTAAAACAAACAATCTAGTCATTGATTTTAATGTATGCAAACTAGCTACCACATCACATTATCTATCTATCTATCCATCTATTTTAGGTTTTGGCTCATGATACAGCTGTGTAGACCAGGCAGATTTTGTGCCTTGTTGAACCCACCTAGAGAAAAGGTTCCCCAAATGGCATCATCTTTACTCCGGAGAGTGGTGTCGGATGGAATCAAACTGTTGCTGCTGGATTCAGATTCGAGGCAGCCACAGGGGCTGTTCAATGATGAGACGATTGTTTAAAAGAAATGTATTTGCTCTCTCGAATTTTGTCGCTAGTTATTTAGTTAAATCTAAGGTCTCTTGCCCTCACGGCTCACCTCCCATCCACTTCCCATGCTGTTAAATGCCAACACATGCCCCCTAATGACCCAAGGCCACTTATGGCCCCTGTGTCACATTACAGCCAATACATGCCCACATTCATCTGAAAGCGTTCTCAAAGCTGCTGTACCAACTTAGTGAAAATGCATGACCCTACTCATCCAAATGGCCTCTTGTTTCCTCAATGCCAATTTAATGTAGAGAATGGATGGACTTCAGAATCCATGTTGAGGTTAATTAAACTAATGATCTAAATGTCTGTGACACTTTAAATATTGTACTGTTAGGCTGAAAGAGCCCTAAGGACTTTTTTTAAATGAATACAAGAAGACATATGAGCTTCAATACATAGCAAATTTATTAGCTTGGTCTGCTTGTTATATATACATATAACTAACTAATCAGTGAATCTATTCAATTAACCTACTTTATATACAAACTAATGAGGCCCATTGCATTTCTATGGTTCAGTCCATCCTCTTGGATACACTATTGAGTACCCACGATGCATCAAAAATTCAGACATGGATTTTAGTTTTCTTTCAGCTCAGTCTTAAACTGGTTGTATCAGAGACAATTACCCAACATATATCACCAGGTACTATTTATCGTGATAGGTAATTCAAGTAATATTTTTCACTGTCTTTGAATTGTGCTAAAATTGTTTTTAGTTTCAGTTCTCCAAGCAAACAGTAATGGTACAAAATATTGTGTGAAAAGACATCATAGAGTCATAGAGTCATAGAGATGTACAGCACAGAAACAGACCATTCGGTCCAACTCGTCCATGCTGACCAGATGTCCTATATAAATCTAGTCCTATTTGCCAGCATTTGACCCCATATCCTTCTAAACCCTTCCTATTCATGTACCCAGCCAGATGTCTGTTAAATGTTATTGTACCAGCCTCCTCCACCTCGTTTGACAGCTCATTCCATATAAGCACCACCTTCTGCGTGAAAAAGTTGCTGCTTAAGTCCCTTTTAAATCTTTCCCTTCTCACCTTAAACCTATGCCCTCTAGTTTTAGACTCCCCCAACCCGGGGAAAAGACCTTGTCTATTTACCCTATCCATGGCCCTCATGATTTAATAAAACTCACTCTGTTTCAGTATGACCAACCTAGGTCATTTACATTTTTGATTTAACTTTTCTTCATTCTTCACTCTATATGACATTTTTCACAGGTGTCTCCATGGAGTATCACTTCTGAAAACAAAGTTTGAGACAGACTTCAATAAGCTTCCTATTAACTCTATGATGTTTGAATTGCATTTATTAAGGTACCTTACAATCTTCCCAACTCCAGGCAAGCCACAGACTCCACGAACAAAGATCCACAATAACTTGCAGTTATATAGGACCTTCAGTGCAACATGTCTGAAGAGATTTCACAGAAGAATTATCCAACAATATTTCATTCAACATTTGGGTCAAGGCAGTGCTTTTGAAGAGTTCAGACAGGTAGAGAGGTGCAAAGGTGCACAGATTATCGAGCCTAGTTTGAAGGAATAACATCCAATCTGTGTGAATGACAAGAGTATGGCACAGAGGCTAGAATTGGAGAAGTACAGAGTTCTCTGCATGTTTGAGGGATGTACGAGGTTACAGAGATTTGGAGGAGAGAGGTCATAGATGCATCTGAACCTTAGATGATAATTTTAAAATCAAAGCACTGCTAGAATTAAACTACTGTGTGAGTGTTTCTTCCAAATGAAGTGGTCCAGTATGGATTAGGATATCCAATTTCTTGTTCTAACTAGAAAAGTCTAGTTGAAAATGGGAACCAATGGCCTAGTGGTGTTATCACAAGACTATTTATTCAAAAAAGTCAGCTAATGTTCTGGAGATCTAGGAATTTGAATTCATTTTTAAAACAAATCTGGAATTAAGAACAAACGCTGGAGCCACAATTATTTACAAAGTATATTTTGATTTGGATGATGAGAGAGATATACTACAGCCAAGTTTGCAAATGACACAAATATAAAAAGGGAGAGGATGAATCTGTAAAGGGAAATAAATAGGTTATGTGAGTGGGCAAAAACAGGAATATAATGTGGAGAAATGTGAGGTTATGCTAGAATAGCTGAATATTATTTAAATGGAAAAATACTTCAGAAAGCTACAGTACGTAGGGATTTGGGAGTCTTTATGTTTGAATCACAAAAGCTAACATCCAAGTTCAGCAATTATGGAATGCTGGGCGTTTATTTCAAAGAGAATAGTGTTTAAACATCGGGAATTATTACCAAAATTACACAAGGCATTAGTTAGACCATAGCTGGTATATTGTGAAGAGTTGTGAACTTCTTATCAAAATAAAGATATACTGCCATTGCAGGCAGTCCAGAAAAGGTTCACTAAGTTGATCCCTGGTGTGGAGGCACTATCTTCAAAGAAAAAGTTGAGTTTATTGAGTCTATATTTAGTGGAAAGATGAAAGGTAACCTTATTGGAACATGCAAGATTTTTAGGAGCTTAACAGTGTAGAATATCGGAATAAGGGGCTGCCCATTTAAAACAGAGATTAGGAGGATTTTTTTTTCTTTCAGAGAGTAGGGAATCTGTGAAGCTTCTTACTGAAGAGGGCTGTATAGGGTGGGTTGTTAAATTTATTCAAAGCTGAGACAGACAGATTTCTAATCTGTAAGAGACTCAAGGTTTATAAGGAAAAGACAGGAAAGTGGAGTTGATTGACTGATTAGCTGTATGAACACAGCAGGCCAAGTTCATCCAGCTCTGCACCTTGTTATCTCAGATCCTCCAGCATCTGCAGTTCCTACTACCCTTGATTGACTGATTGATTGGTTTATTGTCTTGTGTACCTAAGTACAGTGAAAAGCTTTGTTTATGATCAGTACAGGCAAATCATAGTAAGTAAGCACATACAGATCATAGGGTATAAAAACTAGACAGAGGCATACAAGTGTGCTAGGCAAGATCAACATTTGCAAGGTCAACATTACTCAAAGTTAGAGAATGCATTCAGCAGTCTAATAACAGCAAGGAAGAAGCTGCTCTTAAACTTGTTGGTGCATGTGTTCAAGCTCTGTATCTTCTGCCTGATAGAAGAGTTTGTAGGACAGCATTGCTGGGGTGCGATGGGTCTTTGATGGTGTCGAGCCTTTCCACAGTAACGGGCTGTGTAAATAGAGTCCATGGATGGAAGGTTGCTCCCATGATGGTCTGGGCTGTGCACACCACCTTCTGTAGTTTCTTACAGTCCTGGGCAGAGCAGTTGCCATACCAGGCCGTTATGCACTCAGATAGAATGCTTTCTGTGGTGCATCTGTAAAAATTGGTGAGGAATCTTGTGGACATGCCAAATTTCCTGAGCTGCTTGAGGAAGAAGAGGCATTGTTGTGCCTTCTTGACTCTTGCATCCACTTGGGAAGTCCCGGACAGGTGTCGATTATCGTCACTCCTAGGAACTTGACGGTCTCCATCCTCTCAACCTCAGTTCCATTGGTGTAGATGGGGACGTGTTCGCCTCCCTTCTTTCTGAAGTTAATGATCAGTTCTTTAGATGTGCTGACATTGAAAGAGAGGTTATTCTCATTGCACCACGTCACTAAGTCCTCTATCTCCTTTCTGTATTCTGACTTGTCATGGTTTGAAATCTATCCTACCACGGTGGTGTTGTCAGCAAACTTATAGATGGTGTACTTTCAGAATTTGGCAACACAGTTGTGGGTGTGCAGGGAATACAGTAGGGGACTGACAATGCATCCTTGGGGGGCTCTGGTATTCAGTGTTATTATGGAGGAGGTGCAGTTGTCTATCTTCACTGATTGCAGCCTGTGTGTCAAAAAGCTAAGGATCCAGTTGCAGAGGGCAAAACTGAGGATGATCCGATCAGCCACGATTTAATTGAATGCCAGAACGGACTTAATGGGCTGAATGGCCAACTTCTATTCCTGTGTCTTATGATATTTTGGTCTGATTGAGCACCATGTAAATATTGGCATGAAAAGCCAGAAGTGTGAGGGTTCTTTTATCTCAATAGGAGGAATGAAAAGGAGGAATGAAGTGGTTAATGGGAACAAGGGTCAGTGAAGAGTGAGAGTGAAACTTCTGATGTGTCCATTGTTGCGGACCAGATCAGAAACCCCAAAATATTCTAAGAAGGTAGCCTAGACATTAACTTTTTCTTATGTTAAAGGCAAATGTAAATTGTCTGTTCCTGATACAATGTGACTGGTCAAACTACTCAACATTAAACAAAACACAATTTATTTAAACACTGTAGTTAAAATACAACCAAAGAAAGAGGAATTTAAAATAACAACTCTATTGGAAACATAACAGAATAATAGATACAGTAACTATTACTAGTTAACTGTTCCAATATAGTAACATCCCATAAACACACCCCTTGGCAATAAAAGAAAATTCCGACACAGATTCTTACGTGCAGTTCTCCAATCCAGGAGGAAAAAACATCAAGAGAAAATTCAGAGAGAGGAGCAGCCAAGAGACATTCGCTGAAGTTTCCAACACTTTTGAGACCCCGATACCTTCTACTTAAAGCCATACCTAAAAACTGTACAAAAAACATGAAAGACTGGTCTCAGAGGGCTAGCTACACCCAGGCTGCTTCTACTGTTCCAACTTAAAAATAAAACCCAAGGCCTCACAAGCTGTTTACACAAGTCGTTTTCAATAGCCGGCTCTGCATCTCTCCGTACAAAGTCTCTTCAAAAAAAAGGACAAAATAACCTCTTAAAAGCCACAGGATCATCACACTGTCCTTTGGCTAAGTTGATGTATTCCAAACTGCTCTTTTTTTTTATACATTCTTTCACACGATGTGCTCATCATTGGCTAGATCATTATTTGTTACCCATCCCTATTGAACTACCCATTCCTATAAAGTGGTGGTGAGTTATCTTCTTGAACTGCATCAGTCCATTTGTGCATCTATACACTGAGTGACTTTAAAAAGGAAATTGCTACAATGTTGTGTCATCACACGCAGTTCAAAGTAAACCTCAGACTATGGCATTCCTCCTCAGAGAGAGGGGCTTTGCTGAAATTATCCTGAACCAATGACCTGTATTGTTAATTTCTTCCCGACGAAACGCTTGAGCTCTGCACAGGGACCAGCCATCTCCTGATGTAAACGAGAGCACCTCAGTAATCTGCAACTTCCATTCCCTGCTCCTCTTCCTCTGACAAACTGTTGAACCAACTTCGATTCACTTTCTTCAAGGCCCACACTTCTCTGAAGGACCACGTTATAGACAGCACAGCAGATTTTCACAGAGTGTAAAAGCCTTGCAGGAATGGATTGTAGAAGAGCATTCCTTCTAAGCTGCATGTCTGTGCAATCAGTCACGGTCCATCAAGTGCCACACACTTACTTATTACAGATGTGCTCATCCTAATGGTTAATGAGGTTCACTGTCACTCTTGCCCAAGAACAAAGACCTGGTAAACTCCCCTACAGTAGCAAATTAATGGATGCAAGCCAAGCCTGACGTGATTAATCAGGTGGAATTAACAGCCAGAAGCATTTGTCAGTTGCTAGAGCACAACGTTATGTCTGTTCTTCTCTTTCCCGAGGCTTGCTCACCAAGTTTTCCACTTGGCAATTTCCTCCAACCTACCACCTCTCATTGTTTCATTCCTGACTCTCCTGCTCCCTGCTTCTCTCCCTGATTCTGCTAGCCCGTCTCACTCTCTGAATCACAACCCCCACTCCCATTTCCCCTGGCTGACCCACTCATGAGCAAGTGATAAGCCAAGCAAGTCAGGAGAGGTAACAGACTGAAGGCTGGAAGTGGAGAACAGGAGGTACTTTGAAAGAGTTATTCATTTATTAAGAGTAAGTTAAAAGTTGCTAATTTCTAAAGGCTTGTAATTAAGAATTAAATACAAAATTTTTGGGCTGGTTAAAATTAGTGCTCCAGCAATTGTTTTAGCTAATATTGTACAAATATTAAAGGAAAATTGATCCCAAAGATGTTTAACCCCTGAAAAATACAAGAAAATTTCTAGGGAATTTGTAAATTCCATGTCAAGATCTCTGAATGATAATGCAAAGGTCCTTGTGAGGAAATCTCATGGGACACTTCAAACTTCCAAATACTACCCTTCCCTAATTCAATGCAGTTAGTATTGTGAGAGACAATTTACTTTAGAAATGGTGAATTGGTTATTATTTCTTAGTTCATAGATTTTTCATCTGAAGTAAACGTCCTCGTGGAGTAACAATGTCTCCCAAAACTACCTCAAACAGCCACTGTGTATCAGGATTTCATTCTCGATTCAAGTCAACACTCTCTTCCCCAGCTCCCAATTGTAGACTTGCCCCTTCCATAGTGAGGGAGCTGACAGAGACAGTTACTTGTATTTTGCACTCAAGACAGCAAATGCTCTCTGCATGAATCGGAAACTTTGCAGCTGTCCATGGTGTCAGCAATTTATATCTCCATGCAAACGGCCAAGGAGACAGAGCAGCAGCTGGCAGCAATGTGGGAGTGGTTGGCCCTCTGTTGTGGACCAGACTAAACCCTCTCAAAGTGTGTCAAGGAGATAGCCTAGGCCCTAACATTTTTTTTACTTTAAACGCAAGTGCCAGGCTATGCATTCCAGATGCAACTTGATCGGTCAAAGTACCAGGCTTGAAGCAAAACACATTTCATTCATACACTATGATTAAAATACAGAAAAAAATAAAAATAGAAAAAAAACAATTGACTTAACTGTAACATTATCGAAATATTTAACAAAGTAAGAAACTACTCATTAACTGCTCCAATTTGGTAACATCCTTTAAGCACACCCTTCTTAAAGGTAAATTCAGTAAAATAGATTGTCTCCCCATACAATTCTAGCAGCAGGAAAAGAACCCCAGCTTTTAGCTGTAACAGAGAGAGGAATAAGAGCTTCCACATCCAGCTTCAAGACTCCAGCAACTGCAGAAAGCCAGAACGAAAAATCCTGGTTCTGTGGGAGCTTGACCACAGCCATTCAGCCAGTTTCTATTGTCTCAACTTTAAAAAAAAACAACGCCTCACAAGCTGTTCACTTTATTGGTTTGGAACAGACTGCCCATCTCCTCTGTCTGAACCTCTCTTCATCAAAAGAAAACTTGGACACAATACACTTCTTAAAACCATAGTGTCATCACTCCTCTTAGGCCAGAGGTTGCAGGAATACTCATATGCCATGTGGGATCCAGCTACCCCAAGCGTGTGATCATCAGACTGTCTCCATGGAGAGTCAGATCCAGCATTCTTAGAAATTTATAAGGACTTGCACTCCATCACTTTAGAAATTGAGCCTCAGGACCAAAGGCACAGTGACAGATAGCCCTTGTGCTCACTTCCAGTGTCCCTTCTTCATAATCAGATCAGACTGTTCCAGTGGGCACGCATTTGGAGGAGAAACTGCATGGTGCCCACAGAAGTCACCCCTTGGGACACACCAGAGGTGGTTGGGCCTTCCTTCTCCAACTTACCTGGCACTCTTAACCTTGTTGGAGTATGCCATGAAAGGCGAGGACATGTGTGGCATGTCATGTCACTGCAAAGATTCAAGGCCCACTGGAGGGTGACCTCCCTCCACCTAAGCTGCAGGCTGCAGGACTATAGGTAGGGAATATTAAAAAAAATGTTTTTTAGTGGCACATTACTGGCATGGGTATCATTTCTCTGTATGTTTAGGATCACATTTCTAAATAAAGGTGAATTGTTTGGCAGAATCTGTTTGTTTCAATCTCCGTCTCACTGATAGTTCAACTGTGAGACCATGAAGACAACCATTCTGATCACTACATGAGGTACCATGGACCAATGTGAAACCCGAAGCGGCTACTGCACTCTACTTCAACAATATGTAACTCGCAGTAACTAGACATCATCCCTGTGAGTGGGCAGACATTGCCATTTTATCTCAAGCCTCAGTGGACGGAGGGTGTGCATGTGCAGAAAGTGGTTAGGAGTATTTGGGGAATGAGGTGTATTGAACATAGTTTTCCAATACATAGAGCCACCAGGGATTGGCAGACCACAGGTGCATCTCCTCTACATTGCAAGTGGCTGTGTATAATGTGGTTGCCCTTTGAAGGGGTCTCAATTAGATGGATTCTGAAGCCCCTTTCTTTCAGATTGATGCACTTATCCTGCCTACAGCAGGTGTAGTTGAAGCAATGTTCATTTCCATTACACAGTTATTTACAGCATGCTGGAAGGTAGCCACAGTTACTATTCTGATAGTGAGTTCAAGGCTTCACCTCTCTATGTGTGTGCATTCTGAGACCTCCACATTTCTTTCCTCATAGTCTTCCCAGGGAGGTCCAGAGGCAAAGCGCCTAGTTTCTGCCTAACCCATCCATATGAATCTTTATCTGTCCACTTTTCTTTCCTCCAATCCCAGGCATATGTGGTGAACTGTGGTTGTTCACTTCCTCCATCTTGGAATCCAGGTTCCTGTTTACATGTAATGACCCTACCTTCCACATGATTCCTTTCCCACCTATGGATCTAATAGCTATCCCTTTTACATGATATGGATGTGCCAGTGTTGGATTGGGATGGACAAAGTCAGAAATCACATGACACCAAGTTATAGTCCAACAGGTTTATTTGAAAACACAAGCTTTCGTAGCCTTGCTCCTTCTTCAGGTGTTAGTGAGAGAGATAGTATCAGACACAGAATTTATAAGTAAAAGATCAGAGGTTCACATCATTGATGAGGATGTACTAAACAAACCTAAGGTGCAGTTAAATCTTTAATCAGTTAGAAGGTTTTAACTGATTAACATGTATATGTGAATTCCCAAATTCCTTTCAAGTCATGGTCCTGAGGGAACTAAAGGTTTTTATCAGTGTAAAGAATATGGAATCACTGAAATAACTACATAGTGATAACAAGAAGTTTCATCCCACCATCAGACTTACCACGGACTACTCTTTAGAATCAGTCTCATTCTTGGACACTCGCATCTCCATCAAGGACAGACACCTGAGCACATCACTCTACCGCAAGCCTACGGATAACCTCACAATGCTGCACTTCTCCAGGGATGTTCCCTCACAGTCGGGGAATGCTTCAGCGGACAAGGATATTCGGCCTTGGATCTTCGGGTAAACATACTCCAAGGCAGATTTCAGGATACACAATTGCGCTGAACAGAAAGCTGATAGCCAAGTTCGGTACGCATGAAGATGGCGTCAACAGGGATCTTGGGCTCATTTCACACTACAGGTGACCCCACCACATTATATACTCTTTCACGCACGCACTCTCTCTCTCTCTCACACACACACACACACACACACACACACACACACAAACACACACACACACACATACACAGACATGAATCTATGGGGTGAATTTGTATTTGCAGATACATTTCATGTTGTTCAAAAAGCACACAATTTATAGACAGTCAGTCAATATGGCGTTTTATAAATCCGTACTTTAGAGATAAAACTGCTTTGACTCCAAACTAAAACACAAACAGATTCTAAACAAGGCCTCACACCTAACATGCATTGTCTGACCTAAAATGTTATCTCTTCTTTACACTGATAAAACTTTTAGTTCTCTTAGGACCATGGCTTCAAAGGAATTCAGGGAGTTACATAAAAAATTAATCAATTAAAATCTTCTAACTGATTAAAGACTTAACAGCATCTTATGTTGGCTTAGTACATCCTCATCAATGATGCGAACCTTTGATTTTTTTTACTTATAAGTTCTGTGTCTGATACGACCTCTCTCACTAACACCTGAAGAAGGACTGACGCCCCGAAAGCTCGTGTTTTCAAACAAAACTGTTGGACTATAACTTGGTGTCATGTGATTTCTGACCTTATCCCTTTCACAAATTGAGATCCACCCCTTCAACATTACCATCTACCTTGCAACTCACTATTCTTTTCCCCTGTCTCACAATTAGATTGCCTAGCATCATGAAGTCACAGGGTTATTTTGCACAGAAGAGGCCATTTGGCCCATTGAGTCTGTGTTGACCGATCTACATTTGCCCCACTTTCCAACCCTTGGCACATAGTTGTGAATGTTATGACATTTCGAGTCGTCATCCCAATACCTTTTAAAAGTTGTGAAGTTTCCTGCCTTTGCTACCCACTGAAGCAGCACATTCCACATTCCCACTGCTCTCTGAGTGAAAAAAAAGATTTTCCTCAAATCTCCTCTAAGCCTCCTGCCATTTGCCTTAAAATTATGCCCCCTCACACAACACTGCCCCCATCATAATCCTCCCTTGCTTTCAATGGACTGATGTCTTGGACTGTTTCTGGCCCACCATCTTGATCGATAGTAAAGGATGACCTGGACTGCTAACTGAACAGTTCATTGACCAATTTCTGTGCAGCTCCCCAGGTGACTTCACATGACTCTTCCAACTGGCTATAACAGAGCCATAAGACTGACCATGACGGTCTCCTTGAAATGTAAGGGATGTGGACGTCTCATGTGATACTCCAAGATTTCTCATCATAGCCCATGCCATCAAAGGTCCTATGAAATCCTGCCCCTGGAACTATCTCAAAAGCGTTCTATAAACTCCTCATGCAGATTATTACTAACAATCTGACTTTTACATTTGTACGTGGATTATTGCCATTCTTTTAATACAGTTATCCAATATTTCTTCCTATATACATTGTTAAATATTGTGTTATTGCTAGAGGTCCTCTAGGATATTCCCTCTGGCATCTTTTTTTTCTCTATTATTCCTCATCTACACTTGAATATATTCTGCATCCCAAGCTCGCGAAACAATGTCATCACTATCTACTGAATAAATGCATTCCTTGCGCAATCCTAAATGCAAAAACAGTGCCACCCCACTACCTTTACTTGACTTCCCATTCTTCTTCAATATCACGAGCCCTCAATATTCTGAAACCAATCCTATTGCCTAAAATAACATATACCCCTCGATATTCCGAATTCAATCCTTAATGTCCTGCAGCCATGTCTCTATAACCGCCATCAGATTGTGTACTATGAACTTGTTTACTTTGTTATGGATGCTACATGCACTCAAATGTGAAGCCTTACTTTAGTCTGATTGTTATTTTTGCAACAACTAGTTTTGCTTGTTAGTGTGTTCCTAGATTTTTTTGTGTCTGCCCTTTCCTGTCTTTCTCTGACTCTGGAAGGTAACTAAGTATGCATAAAGAATCCTCAAAGTAATGGAAACAAAAACAACTATTGTAACTGCTAAAACAAAAGTTTTTAACCTCTCATTGACACAGGTAGGCTGTTTTCTTAATTTTATAAAGACTGAATATTCAAATAGTTTCACAGGCTGGTGGCTCAGTAGTTAGCACAGCTTCCTCACAGTGCCAGGGCCTAGGTTTAATTCCACCCTTGGGTGACTGTCTCTGGAAACCATAGAATCCCTACAGTTTGGAAACAGGCCATTCAGCCCGACAAGTCCACACTGCCCCCCCAAAGAGCATCCTACCCAGACCCATTCCCCTAATTTCCCATGTCTAACCCACCTAATCTAAACATTCCTGGACCCTATGGGCAATTTAGCATGGCCAATGCACCTACGCTGCACATGTTTGCACTGAGAGAGGAAACCAGATCAACCGGAAGAAACCCACATGGACACAGGGAGAATGTGCCACACAGACAGTCGCCTGAGGATGGAATCGAACCTGGGCCCCTGCTACTGTGTGGCAGAAGTGCTACCCACTGAGCCACCGTGCCACCCTCTGTGGTGTTTGCACAATCCCCCCCATGTCTACATGGGTTTCTTTCAGGTGCTCTGGTTTCATCCCATAGTCCAAAGATGTGTAGGTTAGTTGGATTGGTCATGGGGAATGCAGGGCTACAGGGATAGGTGAGGGGATGGATCTGGGTAAGATGCTCCTCGGAGGGTCAGTGCAGACATGATGGGCCGAACAGCCTGCTTCCATATTGCAGGGGTTCTGTGATTATCAAGCTTGATAGTGCTATATCCACACTTCAAGAGCATTTATACCAACTGTAAAAGCTTATAAATCCAACACTGCCAGTTAAGGTCTTGCTAGAGCAAGAATTGCATGTGTTTGAACTCAGAGCTCGTTAAAATGGACCTGCTCAGTTTGGTTTCCCTCTCATGAATTACAATAATATTTTTCCACCAAGTACCAAAAGTAGGACCTGTTAAAAATATGGAGGGGACTTCAATTTCCAACATTTGTCATCCTTTTGGGGAAGTTTGCAGTCTCCATGACTCGAAGAAAATCCCGGCCATTGTGTCTCTCTGACGTTCTCCTTCCAGTTCACAGAAGCCAACCTCTCCTCAAATTCATAAAGACACTTCACTTCTCCCTAAATTTTTGAAGAAATTTCTCAGTGATTTCCTGTTCTATTCATAACTGCTTTAATGTGGAGGTACCAATGTTGGACTGGGGTGGGCAAAGTCAGAAGTCACAGGACAGCAGGTTATAGTCCGACAGGTTTATCTGAAATCACAAACTTTCGGAGTCTCACTCCTTTGTCAAGTGAAGTCCTGATGAAGGAGCAGCACTCAGAAAGCTTGTGATTTCAAATGAACCTTTTGGACTATAACCTGGTGTCCTGTGACTTCTAACTTTGGCTGCTTTAAGGTAAGAAAACACTCAATATACTGAAAACTAAGTGTTACCGTTTCCACATCTGGTATCAATTCTCAGAGAAACATTATAGCTCTCCAGCTTTTTCAATTGTGAGTTTATCAAATCAAAACAAAAGATCTTTGCACAATCTTGAACCATTGCCACCAGTTTAACTTATTTTCTTTCAAATGACCAAAGTACAAGCTATAATATAAAACTTAAAATATATATATATATATCATACGAACATACAAACTAACAGCAGGAGTCTTTTTTTATTGTCTCTTTATTATTCTCCTCTACCATTCAATAAATTCATAGCTGAACCGATTCTGGCTGTAGGTTCATATTCCACCTTCTCCAATCACCTCTGACTCCCTTGTTAGTCACGAATCCATTTACCTCAGCCTTAAAAAATATTCAATGATTTTGCCTTCACCATTCTCTGGAGATGAGAGTTTTAAAGATTTCTGACCCTCTGGAAGAAAAAAAAATCTCCTCATCTTCAGCTTAAAGGGAAGACCATTTATTTTTAAACTAGACCATTTCCCATATGCAGGGTGCAATCGTTCCTAAATTTAAAACATAGGGGTCTTAAGATCAAAACCACCATAGCAAATTAAAATTGAATTCGGTCAACCACAGCAAATATGTAATAGTTGCAGCCAATTCAGGGACCTCAGCTTTTGATGGGATCTAACAATGTAGCAAACAATGCAAGGCTGGAAAGGACAGTTAGGTTTATTATTTATGATTGTCATTACAGTATAAAGCCTTAAAATGTGTAGGGTCTAAACACTCCTCAATGCTCTTGTTATGAGGTCCCTGTCTTTGTTGCCAGCTGAGATTTAGGCAGGTTTTAGATTATGACTTGCTCATGACTGGATGGACTTTCTATTCGCAGTATGTATGTGGACTTAACCTCTCAAAGGTCCACCAGATATTTTTTTGCCACTCATTGCAGCTGCAGCAGATTCTATGTTGCTGACAATTCCAGAGGCTGATTATCAACCAAGGACTCAACCTGGGCCTGGCCTCCCATAGTCCTCTAGTAATTATTGATCTTCTTTGTCACAGCAGGTACAACTAATAGAAGCACCCTCAATTAACTCTACCTCTGAGAATAACTATAACTCTGAGTAGTTTTAAAGTGAATTGTTGAGTGCTGTGGCATGCTTTTGGGTCGTTGTCAAGAAAAGCTATGAAGCTTCAAGATCTTACAATGTGTATGAGCAATCTTGGAATAAAAAGTAGAACTCAGTTCACAGGATATGTAAATACAAACTTTAACATTAAGACATGTTATGGACTAGACCAGACGACATCAAAATATATTAAGAAAATAGCCTAGACCCTATTTTTTTCTTATTTTGAAGGTACGTGTATGGTATAACATTCCAGATGCAATTCTATTGGTCAAACTACCGGATTTGAAGCAAAACACACTTTATTCATACCCTCTAGCTAAAGTACAACAGAAGAAGAAATTGGAATAACAACTCTACTGGAAAACTTGACAAAATAATAGATTATTAATTGCTACTAACTAACTATTCCAATCTAATAACATCCCATAAACACACCCTTGGCAAAAGGCAAATTCAGAAAACAAATTGTCTCACATGTAACTCCAGCAGCAGGAAGCGATCCCCCAGCTTTTAGCTGTAACTGGGACTGAAAAAAAAAACTTCCACTTCTTCAAGACCTCATCAACAACAGCTACTGAAAAACTAAGAAACTAAAAACCCTGGTTCTGTGAGAGCTTGATCACACCCATTCAGGCTGCTTATATTTTTCCAAATTTTAAAAAAACCACAAGATCCATACACTGTTTACTTTATTGGCTTTCCAAATAGACAACTCGTCACATCTGTCTTAAAACCTCTTTTTAAAAAATACCAGGATGAAATAACCTCTTTAAGCCATAGTACTGTCAGAGGCCACAATGCTTGTTTTGATTAAGTCTTTTTTTCTGTACAGTGAAGTTTTATTTTAATATGAAAAACATGGCATCTTGTGGTACAGTTGTGTCAGCTAATTACAGAATGTTTGGATATCTCATTAAATGTTAATGGCCCCTATCAGGATTAGAACAATAGATACAAAATACCTGCTCAAAGCCTCTGTCATTTTCTTGTCTCCCATTATTAATTCTTAACAGCAATATTAATTATATCTATTACCTCATTGAAGAATTCAGTCAAGCTAGACCTGATCTGCTTTTAACAAATCTATGCTTAATCTATTTAATTAACCTAAGCCTTTCCTAATAATATGCCAGATAGTGATTCTCAATAATATCCTCACAACAATATTAGGTTGATTGGCTTGGAGTTTCCTAGTTATCTTTTTTCTTTCTCGAATAGTGACATAAAAGAAGTAACCTGTGGTTTCCCAGCAAATGATAACTATTGTTTCAAAATATGAATGAGCTGTAAGATGCATCAATCTTGCTGAAGTACCAATGACATATTACACAGCATTCAACAACAGATTTATTATTCTTGTCATTTTCAATTTTGTCAACATAACTTCAAACATTAAGCATAAGAATGCAGTTCAACGTGTAGTATGAAAATCTTTTAAAGCAGAAACATCCCTTAGATAATTGATAATCCACCCACATGGATGATGCAAACTACAGTTGAACCAAGGAACAAACATGTTGTTCTTCTATGTAAAGTTGGTATGAAGACGAGGTAGTAAAGGTGAAGGAAAAGGAAGACCCATGGCTTTGAGTAATTGCATCAAACATTCCTAAAGAGCAAGTAAAAAGCTTGAAACATGTTACCAACTAATGAGTTCTTTGACAAAGTCACAATGCGGAGCAATGAACAGGAAACAGCCAGTTTTGAGAGTGTTCAAGGCATCCAAATTACCATGAAATCTGATGGTAGGCAATCATATGAAGATAGTACTTCAGGAAATTCTGGAATTTCTTAATAAGGAGGCAATAACAGGACTTTTAGAAAAGCATAATGTAATCAAACAGAATCAACATAATTTTATGAAAGGCAAATCATATTTGATAAATATACCAGAATTCTTAGAGGACGTAATGAGCAGGATGGATAAAGGGGAACCAATAGATTAATTTCAAAAATGTATTTGATGAGGTGCTACATAAAAGTTGAAATGCATAAGAAAAGAGCTTACGGTGTTGTTAATATAATATTATGGCTAGAAGATTGGCCAACAAGTAGAAAGTAGAGAGTCAGGATAAAGAAGTCATTTGCAGGTTCACAATATTTAAATGGTGTAGTGGAGGGGGGAGGTGGGGGCAATGTAGGATCAGTGCTGATGTCTCAATTATTTACAATCTTCATTGTTGGCTTGGATGAAGGAACTGAGTATTGTAACCAAAATCTTTGATGCTACAAAGATGAGTGGGGTAGCAAGCTGTGACGAAGATTAAAGTATATGAAAATGTATGTAGACAAGTTAAACATGTGGGGCAAAATTGGAAAAGGATGCATGATTTGGAAAAATATGATGTTACCCACTTGGAGGGATGAATAAAAAAGCTGTCGGTCTGAACTTGATATTTTTTGCCTAGGTCTGAGTAGAGTTTTAGGGAGATACAAAGTCTAACAAGTTCTCTTGCTAGATTTAACAAAACTTACCACCATCTGGGGAGACAGTTCGTTCAGTTGGCTGGATGGCCTGTTTCCACTGCAGAGTGATGCCTATATACTGTGGGTTCAATTCCTTCACTAGCATGAAGGAGTCTCCGTCACCTGAGGCATGGTGACCCTCAGGTTAAACCACCGCCAGTAATTTCTCGCTAGTGAGACAGCAGCCCTTTCCCTTTAATTACTTTATTTTTACCTTTTGAAGCAAAAGTCACATGCAGGCAAGCAATCAGACAAACGCAATCATGAGCCTTTATTTACAGAAAGCTAAAGGAAAGACAAACAAAACCATTAGAGGCTGAAGATTACTCTGATAACGCAAACCAGATTTTTGCATCATGACCAAAGAAAACTTTATGGTCCACTATTATCTGTGGCCCCAGCTGTCATTGATTGGAAGTGGTTCTTAAATGTGGGTTGTAGTATCTGACACAGTTGAAGTCTGTCATGCACTCAGTAGATTTGACCTCAAAGTACTTGACCTTCTCCTGGGAAGACTGCTCTCACTTCCTGCAGTTTCTTAGCATCCAGCACATTGCCTCGCTGTCTTCTCCAATGTTGCAGAGCACAGCATGCCAGAATGATGCAGCACACTTTATCGAGGCTACATTAGAAGGCCGGTCTAGACCAATCCAAACAGCAGAACAACATCTTCCATAGCCCATCCCTATCTGCAGCCTGGTTAAAGTGTGGAAAGCTTTGTATCTGCACTCTGCATCAGTTGTACAATGGTGTCATCAGCTATGATCACAGTAGAAAGCCCTTGTTCCCCACTAACCAGCCTCATAAGGCGCAGTGGAGAAGGCCCAGAAGAAGAGGACTTTTTAGGGCACAGGACAGAACTTCACACCCATTGCTTTCCTGCCATCTCTCCTGCTACACCTGGTGGTTTTCAGCTTGGCCTTATTTACTGCTCATCCAGATTAAAAGGTGCTCTATCAATATATCCATGACCAAACACCTCTATCCTCCTAATGACCCCTATAAAGTTGTCAGAAAAGATGATGTCACCTCAAACTGATCTTTTGGCTGACAACCATTTTTGTAGACTTTTTGATAAGGCCATAGGCTACAACTATAAGGAGGTTTTGCTAAACTTCTATAAAACTATAGTTAGACATCAGCTGAAGTTTTGTGCACTGTTCTGAATGCATATATTGCAAACTTCAGGGACTAGGCAGAGTGCAGAAGAAGTTTACAAGAACTGTACTAGTGATGAGAAACCTTAGTTTTGAAGACAGATTGGTGGAGTTGAAACTGTTCCCCTTGGAGAGGAGAAGGCCAGCTGGCAATGTAATTAAAATTTTCAAAATCACGATGGGTATGAATAGAGTAGATTACAAGAAATTGTTCTCACTCATGGAAGGATTGAGAACAAGAGGGCACAGATTCAAAGCAATCTGCAAAGTAATCAAACTTGATGTAAAAAAATATTATTTTTACACAGTGAATAGTCTGGATCTGGAATGCACCTCTTGGAAGTAGACGTAGGTTCAAATGAGGCATTCGATATGGGATTAGAAGTTTATGGGAGTAGTAACAAAGTACACAGTTTCACAGAAAAGACCAGAGTATGGCACTTTGTCATAATGCTTATTTGGAGAGCCAGTGCAGACACAATCAGTCAAATACCTCCTTCTGCACTATAATAATTCTGTAATTCTGTGATTTTGTGTCCTCAGGGAATGTTTAGAATAAATATTGATCAAGGAATGGTCTGGTGCTGACAAAGTGCCCAGCAATTTCCTTATGTATTTCATATGCCCTTCTCATAGATGTAGAGTGAGGAGAATGAAATGGTGCATATCTCTTTAAGTTGCACTTGAAATTGACAACTATCCCAAATAACTGTATCTCTTAGGACATGGTGTTACTGTAAGCACCGACTATCAAAATGCTATACATCTTCTTTAATGAGTGCTAGCAGGCATTTTAAGTGGTGTCAGTTGTTTCACCATCCTCCAGGCAGCTGTTTCTAGCACTGACATCAACTCCTGTCACAGGATGGCATTTTGAGTTTAACAGGAGTTAAACTAGCATTGCAATTTAAGATCTTCACGTTAGCTACTTTGGAGGCTCAATACTATGTATGGTGTTCAGTGAAAATTATCTCCAGAATACATAATTTATAAATATGACCAACTTGTAATCCTGTCTACATAATAACAATCATACCATACCTTTTAATACATATTTGAACAATTAATTCACGCAATCTTACACTTTGTTCTGGGCATTTATATCATATTTGTTAAATAATGACCATTTTTTAATGAACAAATATTTTCTGTGCCAAGGTCCTGCATCCCACATTCTTTGTGGCATATTCCAACAAATTAATTAATTCTTTGTTGAATTAAGGTGGTGATGTGGCATGTGGTATTCCTGTCTCTTCTATACATATGGGAACATAGGAATATGGGATCAGAACTATGCCATTCAGTCTGCACCACTATTCACTTTGATTAGGTCATTGTTAAACTGTATCTCAATTCTATTTTCACACCTTTGAATCATTATCTCTTGTAATAAAGTTACTTCTGCTCTTAGTTATTTTGAAGAATTGTGCTTAAAAGTTTGTGACAATTAGGTCATTTGAAAGAGTGCAGGGCGCCTGGGCAACTTTTTAAATATAAAAAGTCATTGGAAGGACATTTTGAAAGTTTTATTTAATATTTACTGGATGTCACAACTAAGCTGAGTAAACAGCCAGAGTCCTATAGATTTTGGCATGATTTGGACATTTTTGACTGAGTTGCTGTGTTGCTTGGTATGACTCAACAACTCATCTTTTCTCTTGCTTTGAGAAACCCTTTCATGGAGTCCAGTGGGAGAGCTTGTCAAACTGAGAATTCTCCTTCTCTTTCGAGATGTTTATGGAAGGATTCCCCTCAACATCTCCTGAATTAACTACTTCTCAAAAATCCCAGTGGCAAATGCATGCGTCTCATGACCAATCCATATGCACTAACACGCCCACACTGAATGCCAGCCAAATGGTTCTATCTCTTACCCTTTAATTCTTCAATAATTTACCATTATTTGGTCAAAATATATTTTTTGTCAGTGTTGATCTCTGCAGAGAAAGTTCCTTTATTTTAGTTTTGATTGGGGTTTGTGCATGTGCGTGTTAAATTATTCAGAAGAGCTAATAGCTAAAATTTCACATTCTAAACTGTATTAGTCAGCTTTGTATCTTTGTTCATTAAGTCTTATTAAAATAATAAACTAATAATTTTATTGTTTGCTAAAAAAAACCTGGGTGGAAATTTTTCTCAATACTCTGAAACTAATGTGGGAAAAGTAAAGTATATAATTAGACATGTTGGTAACTGTGTGAAACATTTAAATTTATATCGTGACCAGTTACATAGTGAATCTACAGAAAGGCACCTCCTACCTCAGTCTGAGCACCTTTTAAACCCCCACCTGTTAGAAACTTGTTGATCACAGATCCTTGATAAAGTCAATTCACACAAAATTTTGGGGCAGAAAGTCTTACATTATCACTAACATTTTGAGCAAGAAAATAAACTTCCTGATCGAACTCCTGATTGGCTGGGCTCCAAATTTAAGAGTGTACTCCTTTGCAGTGGAACCCCCCATTGGATTAATAGTTTTTGGATTTATTCTATAGAATTCTTCGATCATTTTCAATGTTTCACCTCCCTCAACCTTCTAAATGTACAAATAGAAGTGAAGTTTATGAAACCTCTTCTCATGATTTAACCCTAATAGTCTCAATCATTTCAGTAAGACCTTCTCAAGGATTGGTGTCCAGAACTGAACATAATACAAGAAATGGGATTGAACAAGGCTCTGTACAATTAAAGAGTCCCTTATCCTATCTTGTCTAAAGTTCTTGTGATATTGTTGACTTCGATCAAGGAAGAAAGTTATATGATCGAAGTGGGAATGGCTTGCCTTTATTGGTCAGTGCATTGACTGTAGGTGTTAATAGGTCATGTTGTGGCTGTACAGCACATTAGTTAAGCCACTTTTGGAATACTGCATTCAGTTCTGGTCTCTCTGTTATAGGAAAGATGTTGTGAAACTTGAAAGGGTCCAGAAAAGATTTACAAGGACGTTTCCAGGGTTGGAGTTTTTGAGCTATAGAGAGAGGCTCGAAAGGCTGGGGCTATTTTCTGTGGAACGTCAGAGGCTGAGGGGTGACCTTATAGAAGTTTATAAAATCATGAGGGGCATAGATAGGGTGAAAAGCCAAAATCTTTTCCCCAGGGTAGGAGAGTCCAAAGCTAGAGGTCATAGGTTTCAGGTGAGAGGGAAAAGTTTGAAAGGGATGTGAGGGACAACTTTTTCACACTGAGAGTGATGCATGAGGGGAGTGAGCTGCCAGAGGAAGTGGTGGAGACTGGTACAATTACAACATTTAAAAGGCATCTGAATAGGTACATGAATAGAAAGTGTTTAGAGGGATATGGGCCAAAAGCTGGCAAATGGGACTAGATTAATTTAGGATATCTGGCCAGCGTGGATGGGTTGAAGTAATGGGTCTGTTTCCATGCTGTACATCTCTATGATGCTTTCACCCTATGTCTCAATCTTACATCCATCCTGCTATTTTTTCAAACACTTACCAGTACGATTTTTCTGTGAAATTTCTAAACATCATAGCCCAAACCTTCCAAAAGCAGCAGTCAGAGTCAGATTGCTGCTTTCATACTTACTTTTTTCACATTGCACATATTCCTGTTATTTTTGGGCTCACCTTCCAATGCCAGAGGCCTTAGAAACGCATATCATACCTGTGGTCCAGCTTAATTCTTATTGCATCGGAATGTAAAGTATTGAGGAAAGCCAAAAGCCCCCTTATTTGCAGGACTAATTGACATATTTTGGTATATTTTTCATCTGACATTTACACAGCCTTTCAGTGTGTTAGTAGATTGGATTGAGCCAGGTAAGTGTCTAAGGAAATGGGGATGATGTAAGTGGGTGAGGGAGTAGGGTGACAGGGTGAGTAGTGTGGCAAGGTAGCAGCTCTTGTGGGCTGGCAGAATGGACACAATGGGCAAGGGGCAGTGTTAGATAGGACAGCAGGCTGAATAAATGGGTAGATGTTTAAGGAGCTTGTCAGATTTAGTTTGAGGGATGGGTAGTGGGTCAGGAGGAGTCAGGTCAGGACTGGGTTGTGCATCAGCTCCAGAGTGATGAAATGAAGACAGGGTCCAAGTTGGTTTGTGTTGAGGCCACAGAGGCTATAAAGGTTTAAGCTGGGTCACGTATATTACAAGATGGGTGAGGGGAGATCAAGTCAGGTTCACAGGTGGATAACGGCAAAGGGGAGTGTTCAGGTTTCCATGGAGAGGGTGAGATTGTGTATTCTTGAGGGTGTTTGCTGAGAGGGCTGTCAATCGGAAAGACTAAGAGTCAGTTTTATCATTAGCCAAAAGTTTAAGCAGATTATAATTTCTCTAATTTTTCTTTACTAACTATTAAATCAGTAAATTAGAACCATCAAAAGTCTCTTACTCTGACTCTAACTCAGAGTTAGGGACAACTTTGGAGAGTGTTGTATTGCCAGGTAATGCCTATCGGAAGTTTCAACTTCTCGAGAAGTTACTGCATAGCTGGTGCATAGGACTCCCGAAGGGTTCCAAAGCATATCTTCCAGAGTTTGTCCAGGCCTGATCTATCTGGAAACTGGAACATCTGGGCCCATACATGCTCATTAAAAGTAAATAAAGATCTGTATTCACATAGTGTATTTCACAATCTTAAGGCTTCCCAAAGTGCATCACTGTCAATGAAATACTTTATGAAATATTGTCACTGTTGTAATGGAAAAAAGAGTCCTTAATAATTACGTTATATTCATTGATAATCCCATTTGATTGGACCATATTTACCTATAATAATGCAGTATATACTTCGGTTCTGGTTAAGTATTTTGCTTGCAATAGGCAAACATGACAGGATGAAGAAAGGGATAGCAGGAACTGCAGATGCTGGAGAATCTGAGATAACAAGGTGTAGAGCTGGATGAACACAGCAGGCCAAGCTTGGCCTGCTGTGTTCATCCAGATCTACACCTTGTTATCTCAGGATGAAGAAAGGTGTCTTTCTCCCCTGAAATATTAGCCTCTGGTCCTCTGGAGCTTTGGCGACTCTACCTTTTTTTATATATTAGCCCTTTAAATGTTAATGATAACAGATTAGAATGATTGTGCTGGTTACAGCCAATGTTTGGCAGTTTAACACCCCAGGCACCCTGTTTTATCTTTGTTGCCTGAGGGTCTCCTGCTCAGCTACTGCTAAACTGATGTTCAGATCAGGATTTTGCTAGGGACTTAAATCAGAAATAAAATATTTTTACAAAACAAACTGTATTGGAAATGAATCCATTTTCCAAAAGAAATTGATGTTTACATTGAAGTGTACAATTAACATGCGCGTAATCGTGCCTGATACTTAAGTGCAGCGAGGGAAATCTTCAATTTCAGAGATACTGTCTGAGGAATTCAAGCTGTAGACTCAGGTGGACAGTAAAAAATCCATCCCACATGTTAAAGAAGTGTGTGAGTGTTCTCTGCAGTTTTCTGGCTAAATTGTCTACCTTCAACAACACTCAAAAGAGATATTAGTGCTATTAATTTAATTCCTGCTTCTGGGATCTTGTTGTACATAAACTGGTTGTCATATTTCCTACCCTATAGCAATGAGTTCACTCAAAAGTACTTCATTGCCTGCTAGGCACTTAGGGACAGCTTGAAATTGAAAGTTGCTATATAAATGAAAGGTTTCTCTTTGTTTTCCTTTATGGCACTCTACTTGTCGATCAGGCAGATTACTTTGCTTTGAAGAAAAGTTATTTTGGACTTGAAACATTAACACTATTCATCTGTTAAAACACTAATCTCTCCACAGATGCTATAAGATGTGCTGAGCGTCTCCAGAACTTTCTGTTTCCTTCAGAATATTTACATTACAGCCCGAGATTTTGCAATTTCAGGGAAGATGATGTCTGGTGACTGTACTTTTACCAAAATAAGTTCCATTGCACCCACAATGGGCTTAAGAGGAGAACATGCTGTTGGTAGTTTTCTGAAGTGGCAGGAATTGGTTTTTCAATAATTTGGGCTAATTGCTCAACCAGTTTTACTGATATTCACACAGTTTCATTTAGAGCTAGTATCAGTAATTGCAAAGTCACCTCAGGAATGCATTGACATCTCTGATCAACCCTGGAAGGAATACACTGCTCCTGTTGAGCATCTAATTTAGTTGATCTGTTTTTTTTCCAAAATTTAATGGCAAGGTGTTTTTTTAAAAAAGTCCTTGAAAACAAAAGAGAGATGGGTAAGATTTAGGTTTCTGTTTAATATAATTCTAATTCCTACTCTTGCATTAATATGTATCATGTGTGTTCATTAAGATTGGGAATGTTAATAAAATCACAGTCTGAAGATTTTCCAGTTTTTAATATAGGTACTATAGTAGTTGGCTTGCTGTGAATGTGGGTGGAGTGGATAATTGTTGTAATCCAGTCTGGTCTCTGTTGGGAAACATTGTATACATGCAATTCTCTTGTTTTAACTCACATTATAGCAACCCCAAGGAAGATGGATTGAGTAACTCTCAGTCTATTATCTTCAGTCACAAAAGAAACATGTGTTCAATTGAAGTAAATTGTCTTTCAAATTAGTTTGTGCTTTGACCAAGATTTAAGTAAATGTTCAAACAAGAAAATATTCACTTATAAAGAATGCTTAAAATCCAAACACATTACAGGGAAAAGCATTTAGTAATGTGGAGAAAGGACGATACTTGTGTATTCCATACACATGTCTGCTATCCTCTCGGGTCAATCAGGATCAGAATGCCATCTCCTAAAGGTCTGACCTTTCTTTAGCCATCTCACATGTCTCATGACACTAGTAAATTAATCCTCTGATCCAGATCCTCACTTTGTTTGGTTTCCTTGTCTGGGAGGTACTGCCTGAAGTTCAGGAAATAGCCACTTCTCCAACCTGATGTTTCTTCAACAATAGAGCTGTCACATATCTCATTGATGAGCAGCTGTTTCACGTGGGACTTCCTTCTGAGAAAGGGGCAGAAGACCTGCCTTAAATCAATGCCACAGTTTTGAAATAACTCCATGAAGGCCAGTATCCCATCACCAAACCACCCTTTATTTACACATGCATAGTACATGACAATGACCCAGCTAGCACAGAGTGGGTTCCAAGAGTAGGCAGAACCTCTGACACTCTTGTTTATATCTATCAGCCAAGGATCCCTGAATGGAGCAGATTAACAGCCCCAATCAGGGAACTCATATTCTATGAGGGCCACCTGGCTGACCTAATTCCAATCACTACAAGGTCCAGCTGCCTTGACCATGGGCAGGCTCCACACACACACATACACACCCAATGTCCTTTTTTTTTCATTTGCCGTAGGGAGGGATTGCTGAACTACAGTTGCCCTGTAAAATACAGCCCTAGGTTGTAGTTTTCATGGCCACATGGGGAACTATTCTCCTCCTGCAGTGTGGAATCATTACCGAGGCAAAAAGACAGTGTTGAAGACCAAATCCAGTGAAATCATGACACCTTTGAGGTCATGAGTTGTCTTGGGGTCTGCTTTAACCTCAATGACAGATGAGTGTTTCTAAGTCTTTAGTAGACAGCTTTTTATCTAGCTCAATGAAAAAAAACGGCACTCACCACCACCAGCCCCCACCCTGCCACCCACCACAATCCCAGTCTGTCACTCACTAAACCCTGCCTGTCACCCAGTACCCACAACTTACTACCCGTTACACCCCCCAAGCCTGCCACTCACCACACCCACAGCCTGCTACTCACCTCCCACCACACTGCCACCCATCACCCCCTAGCCTGCCACTTTTCACTCCTATTTTTCCTAATTTCTCTCCTGCATTCCATATCCCCAACTGGGTTCACAGACTTCTCATTTTCCTGGAGCACTCCTTTCTTCCCATCAACCCCTAGGTGTGACTTACCTGCAGTCCCACTCAATTCACCAGTTCTCCACGTCTGCCCATTCACCCACCTCTCTGTCACTCCTTCACACAGGCTTTGCTCTGAAACTGGTTTAGAGATTGGTTAGGCAGAGTCACAGCATTGTTCTAATACTCCTATTACTTTTAAGTGTTGTGCTCCTCAGCAGAGCCAGCTGGAGGAAGCTGTAAATAATCTAATGTAAAACCTAAGGTATGCACCAGGCAAACAGACCAAATTTGCAGGTTGTTGGTTGCACTATCATAGAATCCCTACAGTTTGGAAGCAGACCATTTGGAGTCACCCTTGAAAGAGTATCCCAGTCAGTCCCAACCCATCACCCTATATTTACTGTGGCCAATCCACCTAACCGGCACAATTTTGGATTGTGGGAGGAAATAGGAGCACCCAGAGGAACGCACCTAGACATGGGGAGAATGTGTAAACTCCACATAGACAGTCACAGTATACTAAGTGAATCAAACCCAGACCCCTGGTGTTGTGAAGCAGCAGTGCTAACCACTAAGCCACCATGCCACCCAGTAATGGGAGATCCCAGGTTTGAGTGTACGTGTGCTTCCTGGAACCCACCTATGAGATCCTCAAAAATATTATGACCAAATAAGGAGTGGGAATCTTCACCTCCTCTTGATCGGTCACAACAATTTTTGGATCTTTTTACCATGCAGCTTTCACACATCAATTAAGGATGTAATTAACCATTCAAAATGAAGATGCACAATGTTGAAGTTTTTTTTGGCTGGAGGAGGAATTTTATTACCTACTAATCCTGAGATGAAATAATATAAATGTGACAAGCACATACACTATTTCAGATCATGTGTTTAAAAGGTCAAGTTAGGACAAATAAAGGCTAAGCAGTTTAAAAATCCTTAGAACCCTCAAGACTTTAGTTAAGTTTTAACCTGAGACCATAGTTGTTTAATAATCCTCAGCATCGGTGAATTCTGTGGATAAATTTGAGTTCTTGGTAAACGGTTGTTTTCTCAATTTAATTTTTCACATAGTGCTATATTTTAAGATGACGAAAGAAACAGGCACAAAGAGAAAAAGAGAGACTTCCAAATGCTTACAAATCTATTTCTTTTCTCTCTGCTCTGCTGCTCAAAACAAGTGTTGAAATATAGTTCAATGTGTATTCCTGAGTGTGGTTCCATCATTTTTTTTCTCAAACTGACAGGTGACCTTTCTTGTTCCAATATGTGAAATTATCATACACATATAAATTAAACAGTCGATGTCAATTTTTTGATACTGATTCAGTGCCTTGTTTTGATGTCTGTAGACGAAAATAGGAATTTCAGTGTAGATTGCTTTGTTTATTCTGCATCAGTCTAACAAAGCTCATCTCCATCTGTGGTCAAGAGACCACTGCAGTCATTTTAGCGTCCATGGTTTTTTCTTTTTAAAAGCTATTTTAGTCCACTAAATGTCTCAGGTACAACAATCAGATGGTAGAAAACTCTAGTCAATAACTACCACTATTGTAACAACAGGGGAAACATCTCATTGTTTGCTGCTAATGGGTCTGTAGAATCAGGACAATAATACTCTCTTAGATCAAGATCAGCAAGGCCTCTCTTGGTATACTGGGCTAAATTGTTTGCTTCCTTAAATGGGGTGGCAATGAGGTAGGAAAATATAGTGAAAATGAAGATATCTGAATCTCAATGACGAGAAAATAAATTCCAATTTCCTCCTTAAGGTTTAAACAGCAAGTTCAGATTCTATCTACTGAGTGGTGACTGCCTTATTTCTATTCATTTGCAAGTCATAAATAGCACAACTTGCCTCATTTCTATGCAGCTCCCCATTCTCCTTTCTTTTTCCTGTTGTGACTTAACTGGGAACAGTGTCAATAATCAAGCCTGCTATTCCACAAGCTGTCTGAAATGTGCAGATACCCAATTTAAAGCCCACTAAGATTATCAATTTGCCTGACTGACTGTTATTCACAGAGAGTAATATTTATTGTAAACACAATTATTCTTTAAAGAAAAATAAATCAACTGATATGTGACTTTTAATCAAGACACTTTTAAATCAGAAACAAACACATATCCATTCACAAATTGGTCAGGTGGCCTATGAGTATGAAAAGATGGATGGGGGAAGCAAACTTCTGAAGGTCAAAGGTCGTGATCACAAATTAGGGTAAAGTTGTCTCTCACAGTACTGTTGTCTGTTGTACTGTTGTCTGATAAGCAATGGTCATTCTTCAATGGTTGATCAGATTAGATTAAATTAGAGATTATATTTAGATTTGGATTAATTGTCATGTCCATAAAAATACAGTGAAAAGTGTTTTCTTGTGTGTTATACGCAAAGTGTCACCATGTCCTGGCGCCATCTTGAAACACCGAACATAATGCAAGATTTTACTGCAATAGAGTTCATCTTTCTCCCTTCCTTTTGTTCCTCTTCTGCTGCTCCTCCAGTCACTGCTTGACATGGGCTGGAGTCTCTGAACTGGGCTCCTGGGTCTGAAACAGACTCCTCAGTCTCTGTAATGGGCTCCTGGGTCTCTGAAACAGGCTCCTGGGTCTCTGAAATGGGTGTCTGCGACCACCAACCCTGAGCTGGAGTCATGGACTTGGGGATACATGGCTTCCATACCTCCTGTTCCCTATCCGATGCTCCTTCAGATGCTGCCACTGGTCTGCTGTTTGTCCCTTCGCTTCCGCTCCTTCAGGCCCCCGCGCTTAGCCACAGACCTGGAGCCTTGGCTCAGCCTGCAAGTGCAGGCCACAGGAATCAGCCTGGGACCTGCTCCCTGCTCGCTGTGGGGTCCTGGACAGGACTAACTATTTACGTATTGGAATACTTTGTTTCAGGTACCTCAGATTTTTTACTCAAGGAGAATGATGTTTTGGATAGTTCTGGCTGCTCTGCTCCCACCAATCTGTAGTAAACTATAGATTGACTAGTCAAAGTTCCTGTACTAATCCACCACCGTCCAACAATCTCACTGCTCAAAAAGTATAATAGCCCTACATTGCTAAAAATACGTAACAATTGATTTTTCCAAAACTCTTCTGGTAATTGAGCTATGTAGCAGCATCAGACTCCTTACTTCCCTGAGAAACTCAGTGGAGCCAATTCCCAGCATGAAAATTCAAGTCAGCAGGGACTGGCAACATTTGTAAGAAGAAAGTAGACTAACAGTTTTGAGTCCAATGACTCTTCATCAGAACTTCACCGGACTTGAAACATTAACTCTACTTTCTTCCCAAAGGTGCTGCCAGACCTGCTGAGTTTCTCCAGCCATTTCTGCTGTTGTTTTAGATCTTCAGTATCTGCAGTTCCTAGTTTTATGGAAATTCAGTGGTTACCTGGTGGCAACAGATCACCGCTGGCTTCTTCAGGTCTTCATTCAACTCTGTCTTCGCTAGAACATTCCTGAATGCTTCATGGGCCTTGTCCTCTTCCATCTTTCATCCACTTTGTCAGCATCTGCACAGTGCCAGCCTCAGCACTTCATCGCACTTGTTCTCAGACTGACTAACACACCACTTTAGCCTTTCAGGACTTCACTTTAGAACACAGGGACTCCTACGACTTGCATGCCACTGCCAAATTGCTTCGCACACAGCAACACGCATACATTTCATGCATTTATACAGGATGCATCTTATGGCTCTAGGTTCATGTTTTAGTGCTTACTGACATTGCACTTATTTGAAGGCAGTTAACCTTGCATTGTTTATTGGACACATAATCTCTTCAGTTCCAAGTTACAGGCTGACTGTAGTTGCGGCTTGCATTTTTTTTAAGCACAGAGGGAGAGACAAGCAGCTGGCAAAGAACGTTGAACAGTCAAAGGGATGGACATATAGCTATATGGCACCATGATAGATCAATGTCACACCAGCAGCATGTGCCAGAGGCTTATGGGGTAAGCACACAGCACGTGTTTCAACCACATGGCTATTTAGAATACTGTGTTCAATTTTGGTCTCCCTGCCATAGGAAAGACTTCATTAAACTTGAAAGGGCTCACAAAAGATTTACAAGGATGTCGCCAGGGTTGGAAGGTATGAGCTATATTCTCAGCCTGAATAGGCTAGGGCTATTTTCCCAGGAGCATCGGAGGCTGAGGGGAGATCTTATAGAAGTTTATAAAATCATGAGGTCCACAGATATGGTGAATAGCCAAAGTTTTTTCCCCAGAGCAGGGGAATCCAAAATAGACGGCATAGGTTAAGGTGAGAGGGGGAAGATTTAAAAGGAACCTAAGGGATAACTTTTTCACACAGATGTTGATGTGAGTATGGAATGAATTGCCAGAGGAAGTGGTGGAGGCTGGTACAATTACAGCATTCAAAAGGCATCTGGATGGATATATGAGTAGGAAGGGTTTAGAGGAATATAGCCCAAATGTTGGCAAATGAGGCTAAATTTATGCAGGATACCTGGTCAGTATAGATAAATTGGATTGAAGGGTCTGTTGCCATGCTGTACATTTCTATGAATCTATGTCTGAAAATCAAAAGGGAACAGCCCTTCATGGGGCAAAAGGGGGACTACAGTTAGTCAGGGGAACCTACCATAGTCAGTCAAAGGTCTCATTCGATTCCAATCCAGGGGTTTGGCCTTGCTTGGTCCTCCCAGAGCCTGGGGAACTGTTTCTTTTCAGTCTGAGGGTAAAATCTCAGTCAGTCCTGCAGGTCAAGTTCAACCAGTCCAAGGATTACAGGTACACCAGTTGGGGTGCTCTAAGGGCATTACTCCAAGGGCTGGGACCTTTGTTCCTGCAATGAGGCAAAAGAAGGGATTAATATGTTGGAATTAGATTTGAAAGGCCCAAGCAGTGATTCTGGAGCTACAGACATGGTCAGGTGTACCCAATGAGTGAGCAGTATGCGCAGAAGGGCAGGGACAGTTTGAGACAATGAGGTGGTTAAGATGGACCTGGCTGCCTTGAGTTGTCCCTCAGTGTTTGTATGTTCATATGTTTGTAAACCTAAAGAATGAATAGCAGGCATTTCCTGGACCAGATTTCCCACAGTCATCCACTGTCAATGTACCTTAGGCTCAGATTCCTGATCACTGTGGAGGAGATCTGCTTATGCAGATTTCCGTTCACTAGCTACCATTCTAAACGAGCTATTGCAAGCAGACCCACAGACAATGTTAACCAACAGTACTACAGTGCTGGTGGTCAAGGTCATCAATACCTACAGCCTTTCTGCCTTTAGCTCCTTCCCGGCTGCTACAAGGTACTTCTAATTCAAATCACATATTAATCCCTTCTTTTGCCTCATTGCAGGAACAAAGGTCCCAGCCCTTGGAGTACATCTCACCCATAAATTATTCAGCAAGGTCATTTTGTCCATTACTTTTCCCACTGAATAGCTGTAACAGCATGACAAACTCCCCAATGTCATTGCATTGTTGGACTTCCTTAAGCACAAGAACACTCACACAGCCATTATTAATTTTTCTCTGCAAATTAGGAATGTTGTATCAGCCACTAGGATGGCAGTTTTCCTTCCCTTAAAGGACATTAGTGGCTCATTCACATTTATGTAATAATTTGACAGCATTTCAGCTCCAGGTTTTTTAAACTGAATTAAAATTCTCAAGTAACCATTCCAGGATTTAGAAACCATTTATATTGGATTACTAATTCAGGCTCTTGGATAACGTTCACTGAGATGTAGCATTAACAGTAGGGAAATCATTAAAGATCCAAAGCAGGGATACCTATTTGAGTTCTCATTAAAATATATCTCCTATTGTAATTCTGTGCATTTTTGCTGAACAGTGACTTAAGAGAAGACAAAATCTAAATAATTATAATTTCTGTCATGTGCTAAAATATGAAAAATATTGTCTCATTTTGATGTTTGATAAAAAGTGGTATGCCAAAATTGTGGTGAACATTCAGCCACATTATTACCCTTATATGATAACTAAAAGATTAGTATCTGTTCTAGTTATTACAATAATATCATTCACGTTCTTTGGTAAAATGAGGAAGACACTGCACCTTAAATTTCTATAATCTTCCAGTAATAGAGTCAAATTGTATCTCCAATGCCTTTCAAAATGTAACCTGTGGCCAATAATAATACAGCACAGAAACAGACCCTTTGGTCCAACTGGTCCATGCTGACCATGTTCCCAAAACCATACTAGTCCCACTTGCCTGCATTTGGCCAATATGCTTCCAAACCTTTCCTATTCACGTACTTACTCAAATGCCTTTTAAATGTTCTGACTGTACCTGCTTCCACCACTTCCTCTGGCAGTTCATTCACTTCGCCCCTCAAGCCTTTAAATCTTTCTCCTCGCACCCTAAATAAATGCTCCCTCAGTTTGAACTCCCCTACCTGAGGGAAAAGACCCTTGCTATTCACTTTATCTATGCCACTCATGATTTTATAAATCTCTATAAGGTCACCCCTCAACCTATTACGCTCCAGTGAAAAAACTCTCAGCCTATCCAGCCTCTCTTTATCATTCAAACTCTCCATTCCCAGCAACATCCTGAATCTTTTCTGAACCCTCTCCAGTTTCGTAAGATCTTTCCTATAGCAGGGTGACCAGAACTGTACACGGTACTGCAGAATAGGCCTCACCAACATCCTGTACGACCTCAACTTGACATCCCCAACTATGATACTGAAATGTCTGAGCAATGAAGGCCAGTGTGTTAAATGTCTTCTTAACCACCTGTCTACATGTAATGTAAATTTCAAACAATTATGCACCTGAATCCCTAGATCTCTCTGTTCAACAAACCTACCCAGGGCCCTACCATTAATTGTATAAGTTCTGTCCTTGTTTGTATTACCAAAATGCAACACATTGCATTTATTCAAATAAAACTCCACCTGACACTCATCAGCCCATTGATCCAGTTGATCAAAATCTCTTTGTAATCTTAGATAATCTTCCTCGGTGTCCACTATACCACCAATTTTGGTGTCATCCGCAAACCTACTCACCATTTCCTCTGAAATTTTCATCCAAATTGTTTGTATAAATGTTTGTATGAACGCCATATGCTACAATATTAAGTGTGCTTTTGAATGGTTGCATCCTTGAGCAGGGAGCAGCAAATTATTAGAGCCTACCTGCAATTTAAGCTAGCTTGTACCACGTTGAAGCCAATAAGGGGAAAGTACATTTTGACTGCGGGAGGTGGGAGAAGTTCTTGCTCAAGTGACATTGTTCTGGGAAAACAGCAAAATGGTAAAGAATGAGTTTCGAGGTTCTCTGATATAGCGTGAAAAACGTTGGTGAAGAAGGTTTTTGCTGCATTGGTCCTTGTATGGTATTCATTTCCAGAATGGAAGCCAATACATTGGCACATCATCCAATTACAAATTAGAGGGAATATTGGCCAGCAGACGTCCCAGGGTTAGGTTCAGAAGACAACAGGAGTGTACAATCATTCATGCTTATGCCAGGAGTGAGATCTTTGCAGTGCCTAAGGAAGTTTAATAATCTCACACCGCTGCTCAAATTAGTCAATACATTTACAAAACTACATTCTATCGCCTGTGCCACTAGCTGCTGAGACTGCCCAATAAATCTCATAGTCACCAATAATCCTCGTTAATCACGTAACACGTAACTCATATTCAGCTTCTGGTCAATGGTAACTCCTGGATGCATAGCTGTGTCCTCATGACAGAAATGTTTTGCAGGTTGCAGAACATCACCATAAATCATAATACATGCCCTGATGAGTAATCAAGGGATCCTCCAGTAAGGTTTATGCAATAGTAACATCATATGGTATTGTAGACCTTATTACCACTACACTGCTCACTTGTGCTAGTGTCAGGTACTAGGTGATCATTTCATAGTCAAACTCTGCTTTGGTATGGTGGCTTGCATACTGAAAGTATAATGTACTGACAAAAAAACGAAGGCATCTTGCTGTTACCATGATATGAAACATTCACTTTCATGATACCACAGACCAATTGGACATTCAGAGATTGCAACTCTTCTCAATTGTTCCATTTGGATGAAGTGGCCACAAAACAATGACTGGAATTTTCAAATACACATGGCATCATGGAGAAATCTACTAAGCTGGTAAAGCTCCAGCTTTTTCTCTATGGACAGAGAGAACATGATGTACTTCCCACTCCTTCCATATGGAGCATTAGTGCTCTCCATTATAATGCTGCAGATGGCAAGCTGAGAAATGCTGCAGGCAATGCCTATTCCAGCTTGGAATGTTGTCAATGCAAAGATGTTCCTGCCATGGTCAGCTTCATTGTATCAGGCCCCACTAACCTCGCTCTCTTCTGTGCTTCCACATCTATAAATATCGAAATCAAGTTCACTCTGCCCTCATTCTTAACTCCACAGTTGTAATACAGAAGCTAGGTTTGAGTTGGAATTCACCGGGTACAGTTTTATTAATTAGCCTGATACACCTTTATTTATTTTTCCCTTGAACTTGAAAGACCCCCTAAAATAAAAATGCCTAGTCCAAGCCTCAGCTGTTTAAACTAAGCCGGACGTGATTTAATTTTCTGTATTATCTGTTGTGAATCATCTGGCTTAATTGTAATAACACATGATCCTTGAAGGTACATTTAGCGGGATGTGTAAATAAGGTACGTAGTAAGTGGGGATAAAGACTTGGGGGAGTGGTAGAGTAAAGGGTTAACTGTGTCAATGCGGTCGGTTCTGCTATAATGCGTGTACCGGCAACGTGAATTGACTGTAACATGACTGACAAATAGCGGAACGCTATTTCTAAAATGTGAACTTGTGCTGGCTATAACGTGATTCCATCAATGCGTGGGAGTACCCCGAAAAACAACTTCTCTCCTTCAACCCAGGGGCCAGGGTGCGATCGCAGAATTTAAAGCTTATTATTTAAGGTGCAGATTTAAGAGGCTGATTGCAGCCACTGAGGGGGATAAGGACAGTGTTCTTCAATTTTGGAAGAGCTTTAACATCAAGAATGCAATTGACGTTATCGTGGAGACCTGGAGCAATGTCAGTAAGGATTGCTTGCACGCAGTTCAGCGGAAGTTTTCGCCAGATCTTTTTCAAGATTTTAAAGACTTTGATCTATCAGAGATGCTCCCAAGAATCAAAGAACATTGTGTTGATCTTGCAAAGCAAGTTGGATTTGAAGAAGTGGAGAGAGAGGATGTTGAAGAGCTGCTTGAGTCCCACTATGAAGACCTCTCATACAGCTGATCTACAACAACTTGTCGCTGAGGGGGAAGTGGAAGCTGGAGATGAAGAACATGAAGTCCAGGATGCAGCACCACAAGAGCTTTCCACTTCTGTTTTATCTTCTATCCCGAGGGAAATAGAGAAGCAGTAGCAGTTCTTAGAGGGCAATGATTATAGTGCAGAACACAGCAGGGTAGCAGTTTGTGGAATAAGATTTTATTTGGCACCCCGTGAACAGTTTCTTTATGAAAGAAGAAAAACAGCAAAGCAGCAAAAACTGGATGTCATTTTTAAGCCAATTCCCAAGGAACAGTCAGAAGACAATGAACCACAGCCACCCACCTCTGGATTAATTATTTTCGCCCTAACCCTGCAACAACAACTGCACCTGAAAGTGATGATGATGATGATGATGATGGTGGCGACCCTCAGCCTCTGCATTAACAACAGAACAACTTCAAAACCTCCCACCCCCATCAAGTCGTCTTGACATTTTTACAAATTAAGGTGTTAAATTGATTTTTATTTCATTATTAGATACAAATTAAACATTTATTCAAACTGTGCTATCAATTGTGTTATGCTTTTGAGTGATTTTGAGTGATTTTTTTGGTGTCTGCCCCTAACCCTGCTTTTCCCATGCGCTGTTGTGATGGAATGCAACTATCGCATTATTGCAGATCCAACCATATTCCCACAAATACTACTCTACAAGGGCATCAGCAGCAATGAAATGATAATGTTAGATCACATGGGACTGCTATCTAGTGGAAAAAAAAACACAAGTAAAATCACATTCAGCCCTGCTTCTGTACGTGGCTTCGAGTTAAAGAATGTCAGTAGTTTACAATAGTGTTCAACCATCATCTGTAACAAGCTTCCAGACGCTGCTAATGATATTTGTACCTGGTGTGAATGGTGACTAGACCCAGAACAATTACATTAAGAGGCAAGAAAAAACCTAATAAGGAGCACAGCAGCAGCAGTCATAGAGGGTGAATAACTTTGAGACCAGCCCAGCAAACAAACAGCAGAAACGAAAACCACCAGAACAGGCCAGAGACTGGCACAGACAGCACTGTGAAAATCATGGCCTTTGTCTTCAGTGAGCAATGAGCTCCACTGTATCCAACGTAGGCATTTTCCAGGAATGAGAGGGTCACAGACAGGCCAAACAAGGGCAGAGCAATTGTAATCTGTTGCAAGACATTCAACAGGGTTCTCTCCTGCTGGAGATTAAGTAAGTCTCCAGCAGTCCTCCAAGTATTAACAGCCTGGGACTTTCCTTCCTCAGTGAGTGCAGAAGCTGTTGCGAGGAGGTGGCCACCAAACTGATCTGTTGGATTGATGAAAGATTAGACAATAGTAATCCACATAGAATCTGTCCCCTCCATGTTTGTTTTGATCTCACGCAAGAATTTGGATGCTGAGATGTTGAGTGCTCAAGGTCTGCATCTTCCTGCACACATTTATCAATTCATTCATCAAAACATCAGGATCATTCTGTAGTTATCTCTTTTATTAATGAGGCTTACTTCTTTAGTCTTCTGCAAAGATTGAATGGAGTTCTCTGTTCTTTCACTCAAGAGCTTTTGTACAGAATAACATCACCCCACCTGTGGATTAGAACAGAATGTTTTCTTCAGTTAATAATTCACAATGATCTCTTTGCTCTGAATATTTCAGGAAAAGAACACTTTCTTTTCCCCATCAGGGCATTTCTTTGATGTGTCAAATCTGTAAGAACTCTCGATATCTGGAAATGTTCTGTAAGCTTTTTGTTTTCAGTTTACAGAGTTCCTCTTCTTCTCTCAATACTTTCTTGTGGGCAGTTAACAATTCTTTCCAGTTATGAAGTAATTGTGTCCATTTGCATTCTGTAAAAGCACCATTCCTTTGGATTTCCATTAATTGATAGCAAATGATGAGCTGCGAGATATGGAAACCTTTCCTTTCTTCTGTTGCTGTCTCAAGTCATTTCTGCAACTGTTCGGTTTCACGAACAAACAGTTCTTTTTCATTTTCTGAGGCTCAAAAGTGTTGAAGGACTGTTGATAGCCAGGCTTTAGTTTAGAAACACTTTTAAATAAGAAGACTTCTCCAACCCTTGCTTGGCTTTAATATGATCGAGCTTAGTTTGATGCTCAGCTTTAAACTTTTCTAAGTTCCTCAGCAATAGAAGTTCTGTAGTTTGAGTGTCTGCTTGTTTATTCGACAAAACCTTGAGTGCTTCCATGGCCTGCAAATGAGACTCACTTGTAGACTTCCGTTGAATTTTATACAAATTAATGATCTCTGGATTGATCTGAATTGGAATCGAATCTCCCTTTGTCCCCAGTTAATTTGCAACCCGCTCCATGACTTATAGCCATGCTAGGCTGAAAATGTTCATTCTTGGAAGCTAAGTAGATTCAGGGCTGGTTTAAGAAGCATTCGGACAGGTACATGGATGGGATAGTTACGGTCAGATATGGACCAAACTCAGGCAAATGGAAATAGACTAATTGTAAAAACTGGGCAGCATGGGCAGGCTGGGCCTAAGGGCCTGTTTCCATGCTGTAAAATTTTATGCCTATGACTGTATGGTTACTATTTGGATAGGGGACTGCTGGTGCAGTAGGCTTCAGTTGGTACAGGTAGCACAGTAGTAGCATTCCTACCAGCCTGGCTTGCTCTAGTGGTGTGTAATATTATCTCTGAACAGGTTGATTTGAAAGTATCTTAGCCAGCTGATTGAAACTGGTCACTTCCCTCTTGGCAGGCTGTTTCCAAGGTTAGAGATAACAAGGTGTAGAGCTGGATGAACACAGCAGGCCAAGCAACATCAGAGGAGCAGGAAAGCTGACGTTTCAGGCCTAGACCCTTCTTCAGAAAAAATTTGTTTCCAAGGTTAAAAGCTTTTCTCAAACTGTATCTAATTCATCTTGCTGTACTTTGCTTATTGTTATCAATTAGTATTGAAGCACCAAGACTTCCAGATTGTATGATTGAAGATCCTTTTCCAGCTCAATAACCTGAGGTATTTGTCCTGTGGAAAATACAAAAGCTTCGATGATGTTTGTTTGTGAGTAAAGTCTTATCAGCTCCTCTCCAGCTGTTGTCCCGTTAAGTGCTTGGGTGTATTTGGTTATTTTCTCCTCCTCCACAAAGGTGTTAGCATTTGTTTACCAGAAACCATCTAATGTGTCTCCCTGCTCCTGCAAGAATTCATCCATCTTCATGTCTTCTGCTGGAGCACTTTCAGACTTCTGTATGCTGTTTTGAATGTTCTATGCTTCCACTTCTATTATGACATGGTCTCTACTTTGATACCCAAGACCTCTGCAATATTGTCGAGACTGGTGTTCCACTGACAGGCTCCTGTAATGGCAATGATTTCAAACTCAATAAATTGGATAACTGTGCCCTCTATGTCGAATTCAGGAAGGTTTCCAATTCGAAGACATTTTTCTGGAGCCACCACAGGGACCAATGATGATGAGTTCAGACTGATTACTTATTGTATGACTACATTTCTTTATAACACCCAGACACTGGACATTATTCCCTCAGGATCTTCCTTTCCTTTTCATTTCCCTGTATTCCATGACAGTGATTGGACACTTTTATTTAGCACACCTTCTGCTGGCAGACGTTTTGTGTGATCTTTAATTTCACATCACCATATGTAGCTGTGCACTGCTATCATTGAACGTCTATTGTTTGACTGAGTGATTTTTCACCTTGCCAGATTCTCTGTTACAGTTTTTATTTTTATGCCCTGACTGTCTCTAGAGCTTGTCACAAGTCTGCACCCTTTCCCAACCACTCACTGCTCTCGCTGCCCACCTCCAGTTTAATGGGTTATTGTTGGCACAATACAGTAACATGAGACCTACACTCTGGAGAGTGACAACGATAGGCTTGATATAACATAAATATGTACAAATCAGCAACCATTCAGACCCAGACTCTAGATCCATCTGGCATCCAATGACATTGTTCTTTTGCACATTTTCAGTAGTTATACTTACAGTAAATATGTGATTCACTTTATTTTAGAAAGAAAAGCTGGGTCCAAAACTATTTGCTTACTTATAGATCCCACACATCTAAAAAAAGATAAAAAATGAATTTGAGCGTTGATTCAACAATAAGTCATTCCACCAGCAATGGAATCATTTTATTGGTGCTCTGAAATAGCATGTACCAATTACTAAACAGACTGACACTTTTAGAATTTGCAGCGCCTTAACAAATTTGAACAAGGCTGTACAATGAAAAGTACACCCAATTGTATCTCCATTGACAAGAATCTATAAAACAGGTGAACAGCATGATTTTCACGAAGTTGCACACAAACAGTACACTCTGGCATCTACTGATAGATGAAAATTCAAATTAGTTTCACAATGTTATTGTTTTAATTGTCTTATTTTTAGAATCGTGTCCAAACTGGAGATTTTCCAGAGGTTAATGCTCAACCTACTAGTAGGCATGTCATATACAATAAGGACAACATTCAAATCTCTGGATCAAAAAGAAAATGACAATAGAGTACATGAAATCTTGAAACATTGCAAGATGCTGGGTTAACATACACAATGGCAAGTGTGAATTCTCAAAATCCAGAATAAACTTTTTGGTCCAAGCAACATGGATCACTGAGGGTCTGCAGAAGATAAAAACCATCAGAGAATTCACAGAAATCCAGCAAATCTATAGAACTCCAGTGGCTTATGGGAATGTTGAAACACGAGGGAAAATGCCAATCCCACTTATCCCAGTTTAACAAGACTCTAAGGCAACTTTTGAAACAAGATCAGGCACAGTGCTGGGCTGAGTATCAATGCAATCATTTGAGTAAATCAAAAAGTTGGAGGTTCAAGCATATTATGATCCTCAATAACATATTATTATGGAAGATGCATCATTGACAGGTCTGTAAGAAGACTTATTGAACGGACAACATGATGGGGTAAGGGCACCTGTCTATCACATCTCAAAGGCTCCACATGAAACTGAACAGCATTACACAGTGACAGAAAAAGAAGTGCTCACAATGACTTGGATGTGTGATGAAATTTATTACTATATTTTGGGTCTATAATTTAAGATTAATACTTACCACAAACCGCTGATAAATTTAGTGAATACAAAAGAGATTGCAGAGATGCCACCCAGAGCCTTGATTGTGGCTGATGTGATATGATACTGCGTGAGGAAATACTAGACCACTGATGACACACTATAAAGGGTATCCATCACTGTCCCAGGGAAATAAAGATGAAAGTTTGGACAGGAAGTCAACAGCCTTCATAGACTCACATGCTCAGTATTTGGCAGCAACAGCAAAAACAAAGATACAAGAACTTTAAGAAAGAATGAAGGATGTGCAGAGATACTTCTGTTAATTTTGTTCTCAATACTATGCACATTCAAGAGACATTAGCTTACTGTTCTTCCCCCTTTGACCATATTTTCTGCTGAATTTTTATATGTTTGTAAACTTTGTCCCTTCCTGTTCCACTCTGAATATTGTTATCCAATGCAATGCCTTGTAAACTGCCATATCCTTGTTCTTTGTAAGCCTATATTTCCCTTCTCCCAAACACTCTCCCCTCTAAAATGTTATGTCATGACAATGTCAGATCACTAGGACCTGGAGCCTGATGGACAAAGGCATTAGTGAAGCCATAAATAATTTGTACTTTGTACATGTAAATACTTTGCATTACAAAACAAAAATGAAGAGCTGCAGAGTAGTGATTGTAATGAGGTCAACCAGCTTGACATTATAGAATGAGTTCTCTGATTGGGGCTGTTAGTCTGGTCCAATCAGGGAGCCCTGGCTGACATATAGAAAGGGTGTGTCGAAGGTACTGACACTGTATGAGGCAGTACTAATGTCAAGGACTGCTCGTGTGTAAATAAAGAGTGATTTGGTGACAGGATACCAGCCTCTGTGGAGTTATTTCATGCAGATGTGGAAATCTGAAATTACTGTGAAAACTCAGCAGGTTTGGCAGTGTCTGTGAAGAGAAAGCAGAGTTAATGTTAGGAGTCCAGTGACCCTTCTTTGGAACTTTTATTACTCTGCTGGTCAATCCTGAAGAAAGAGGAATCTTATTATTTAATATTTTGAGCCCTGTCAACACACAGTTGAGTTTCAAATAATGTAATCCACTTCTAGTGTTCACACAACTCCACACTATTTCTGAAGAAGGGTCCTGACCCAAAATGTCAACTTCCCTGCTCCTCTGATGCTGCCTGGCCTGCTGTGTTCCTCCAGCTTCACACTGTATTGTCCACACAATTCCATCCTTCACAAACACTACTCAGATCTCAGGCATATCTCACAGTTCTTCAACCAGGTGATGGATTGTATATACACAAAGAGACCCATCAGCACACTCATTTATAATCACCACTCTTTATCTTCCAGGACAAGATAGCCACATAACAGACAGCAGCAAGATCTGACTGGAGGGTGGGGAAGCATGACTCGATGAGCTCACTCCCCTGGACAGTGCTGATGGTTATCAAAAGGAATGGTTCTGTCAATAAGGAAAGATCTCACTGCCTTGATTAGATTTGATTTATCATTGTCACTAGGTACAGTGAAAAGTTTAGTTTTGCGTCCAGTACAGGCAGATCATACCATACAAGGTGCATTAGGGTAATGGAACAGAATGAGGAATACAATGTTACGGCTGCAGAGAAGGTGCACAAAGAGTGAGACCAACACTAAATTTAAAATTGAGAGGTCCATTCAGAAGTCTAATAACAGCGGGGAAGAAGCTCTTCTTGAAACTCGGACAACTGAGAAACTTTCATGAATGTTCTGCTCCAACTGGCCTTAGCCCATCACTACTGAAACCCACCCAGCAGGTGGGCAGGAGACTAACTATATGGGAAAACTGAAAAACAATCTGCATGCAGGCTCCAAAGGGGTCTTTTGTTCAAAGGTACTCAGTACCTGACTGAGGGACCTGACAACAGCAAGGGAGTAGACTGCTGAGAGTTATCCTCCTGTTCTTACATCTGCCTTCCCCATTTAGTCCCATCACAAGCCCAGCCTGCAAAACCTTTCCTACCATCAGTTACTTAGAAATCCCATGAGCTAGAATCTGGTACAGGTGGCCAATCCATTCACAGATCTCCAAGTCCTTAGACAGCTGACCAAACCACTCTAACCATTACAGCGACAAGTTATTTTTTGAAGGCTGTCTTTACTCCTTTCTTGCTATGACTGTATATCATATCAGCAGTTCCTACTTTTGGTCTGTTTAGTTGGACTTTTAATTACATCATTATTTTATTCTGATCTTTGGTCAGATCATAGAACCATAGAATCCCTACAATGTGGAAACACGCCCTTTGGCCCAACAAGTCCACACCGACCCTCAGAACATCCCACCCAGACCCATCCCCCTATAACCCACTTAATCTCCACATCCCTCAGCACTAAGCATGGCCAATCTACCTAACCTGCACATCTTTGGAATGTGGGAGGAAACCGGAGCACCCGGAGGAAACCCACACAGACACGGGGAAAATGTGCAAACTTCACACAGACAGTCGCCTGAGGGTGGAATTGAACCTGGGTTCCTGGTGCTGTGAGGCAGCAGTGCTAACCACTGAGCCACCGTGCTGCCCTAAGTGTAATCTCTCTGGCCCCTAATATCAAGGTTCTGCATTAATAAAGTTGTCTGTGATGTTATCTCGAATATCCTTATCAATGTCCAGTGTTGGGGCAGGGAAGGCATTTTTGTGGTCTTAATTTCCCCTCATAGCCCCAGAAATGTTTAAAAACAATTGCAGAATTTAGCAAAACTGTACCTTGAGCGAATTTAGTATCCTGCTGAACTGTACACAAACACACAATACAGTTCTTCAGTCAGGAAACGATTTAGAGCATAAGGCTATAAGATATAGGAGCAGAATTAGGCTATTCAGCCTATTGAGTCTGCTCTACCATTTGATCATAGCTGATATGTTTCTTAACCATATTCTCCTGCCTTCTCCCTGTAACCCCGATCCCCTTCCCAGTCAGGAACCTATAGATCTCTGCCTTAAATATACTCATGAGTCACATGACACCAGGGTTATATTCCAACAGGTCTATTTGAAACAACAAGCTTTTTGAGTACTGCTCCTTCGTCAGGTGAAGTGAAGGGAAGCGCACAGACACAGAATTTTTAGGCAGAGAGATAATTGCTAGATAATTCCAGGTAATTAAGAGTGTCCAAAGGTAGTACAAATGGTGTGGGTGGAATGTTACCAGGCTGAATAACCAGTCTTTGCAGGTGATCAAAAGTGTCAAATGATGTGAGTAAAATGTCAACAGTTAAATAGCAAATGAAGGGATGACCTATGATCCAATTAATTAAGATAGTGAGATAATTACAAACAATCAAAAATAAGATAGTGCTAGAGACATAGTCCACCCACACCATTTGTACTGTCTTTTGACACTCTGAATTACCTGGAATTATCTTGCAATTCTGCGCCTGTGTGTTTCCCTCCACTTCACCTGATGGAAGAGCAACACTTCAAAAGCTTGTTATTTCAAATAAACTTGCTGGACTACAACCAGTTGCCATGTGACTTCTGATTTTGTCCACTCCATCCAACACTGGCACCTCCAAATCTTAAACACGCTCAATGATTTGGCCTCCACAGCTCTCTGTGGCAATGAGTTGCACAGATTCCCTACCCACTGGCTACAGAAATTCCATCTCATCTCAGTTCTAAAGGGTTGTCTCCTCAATCTGAGGCTATGCCCATGGCTCCTTATCTCTCCTACGAGTGAAAACATCTTCTCCATGTCCTCTCTATCCAGGTGTCTCAGTATTCTGTAAGTTTCAATCAGATCCCCTCTCCTCCTTCTAAACTCCATCGAGTATAGACCCAGGGTGCTCAACTGCTGCTCATATGACAAGCCCTTCACCCCCAGGATCATTCTCCTCTGAACCCCTCCAAAGCCAATACATCTTTCTGTAGATACAGGGTAGAAAATTGCTCACAATTTCTCTTTCAATGCTACATTTCACCACCGAGACAAACCCAACAGAGAGAACTCTACCTCATCCATTAATACGAAAGAAAGACAAGAACAGTTACAAGATTCATGATATCACTATTAAATGATTCAAAGTGATTCATTTAATACAACAGAAAATAATGCTTTGCCTTGCAGCACTCCCTTCCTCCTGGTGACTCCGAGAAGCTCTCCACTAAGTTAAAATAATATAAGGCATAGAATTATTTTTTGAAGTAAAGTCCTCAGAAAAACTGCAAGAGGGGAAATCGAATATTGGTAATTTGTGTAACAGTGTTCCAAGATGTCTCCTGAGGTCTCTTAAACATCCTGTTCAAATGCAATGAATCTCCAGTAACATGAACAATGAAAGCTGAACAAGGCTTTAAGTAGCACTCACAATCCTTGCAACTTACTGCTTTATTCTTGTTCAGCCTATCACTGTTAGGACAAGCCATTAATTGCAGTGCTAGTCAGCAGACTAGCATATGGCCTCTTTAGTGAGTAACAGGAGTCAATTTATCATCCATGATCGAATGGTGGACCAGAGTTGATGGGCTGAACAGCCTAATTCTGCTCTTATATCTTATGGTCTGATGGTCTTCAACTGATCATCAGAGCTTTAAAAATCCTTAGGGTGCCTGTTCCGACTGTGTACTTAAACTCCTTTAGTAAAACAGCAGCTTGGTCTAAACTCAGATTATGATGTGGAGGTACCGGTATTGGACTTGGGATGGACGAGGTCAGGAATCACACGACATCAGGTTATAGTCCAACAGGTTTATTGAAAATCACAAGCTTTCAGAGCACTGCCCCTTTGTCAGGTAACTGGAGATTTGTTGCATTTGAAGAGGCTGTTCAAAAGACATAGGAGACATCCTGGGACACTGTTTCACATATTACCAACATTTGATACCCTTCTTGCAGCTTTTCTGAGGACTTTATTTCAAAAAATTGACTCTATATATTATATTATTTTAACTTGGTGGAGATATTCACCTGTCAAAGGGGCAGCGCTTAGAAAGCTTGTGATTTCAAATGAACTTGTTGGACTATAACCTGGTGTCGAGTGACTTCTGACCTAAAATCAGATTATTTAGGAATTGTCTCACAAGAAGCCATGTTGACCAGCTTGGAGACTCTTTGGCATCTCTGGTATCTGGAGAAAGTAACCCCTACACACTTTTATAAGGGTGGCTCAGTTACAAACTTTATAATTTTGACATATGTTAACAGGTTGATAAAAACAGCATATTTACTGTAATTATAAATTGAACTATTCTCAAAATGTTGCAGTCGCAAAAATTTGATCTCTTTCACATTCAATAGACACTTGAAATGTAAATGGTACTCGTTGCATTGTTAGCTGTTACCCTCAAGTCCTCTAACCTGCCATACATCTTGATAGCTCCAGAATGTTCTCTGGCTGCAATTCGGCCAAAATGGAGTCCAAAATCTGTTGAAAATAGACCAGAACAAAGGATATTAAAATTGTATTGACATTCATTAAAGCAAAATTGGCACATGCAACTATAAATATAATTGAACAGGTGCTATAAGCAGCCCCATGGGATGTGTGCAATTGAAGACAACAGCTTGATCCATTGATCCTTTCCAAACATTTGAATCAATCTGTGATTGTAGGAAATTACCACTTTGTCCAGACCAGTGATCAGGGCCACCACTGGACAAAATGATTCTGCACAGAATAAATACATACAGAACAGCAGACCTTTTAATCACCGGCACTTACAGGACAATTAGTGCGCCTGTTAACCAGCACGCCGGATAATTTACCATTGTAAACCATGACCAAGCGAAGCCTTGAGACATTAACGTCCCTCGAAAAATCTAAATAAAAGACATCAACACATCTTCTAAAATCATTGTAAAAATACAGTGTTATAGAAATGCAATCCAGAGTATACACATCACTGTTATACTTTATTTACAACATAAATTCTCAGACATCTCGATAGATCGCCATATGAGGGAAATAATTTATACCGCTTTATCAAGAGCGCCAGTTGAGGAGGACCCGGTTAAAATAAAGTTTGCTCTACTCATGTAATCGTCAATCTCCAGTAAAGTTCAGCTGTCAATTTTTGGCCAAGAAAACGTCCTTAAATTTTCAAATACATTGCAAGTAAGTTTTGGTGAGAATATTCAAGCTTTTTTGATTTACCGCCTGTTCACTGTTTTTTAGTCAAACTGACTCTGGTGTAAAATAATTTATTTGAAGATGGCTGTTTAACTTCTTGTGGATGAACATATCAATACACTCTCTCGCAACTGCTACTTCATTGGTGTAGGCTGAATTCCCAACTATCCTGCCTTCTAATATTACAACCTGATGTCGAGAATGAATGGCAGATACACAGCCCATATCAAACATACGGATGTTGGCGTTACAGCAGTTTGAGAATTCAAGGTACCTGACAAGAATTCGAGATAATTTTAATTCACTCACAGGATGTCAGTGTGTGGCTGTGCTAGCATTTATTGCCCATCCCTAATTGCCCTTAGTCATTCACATTACCATGGGTTTGGAGTCACATAGTTTCCTTCCCTAAAGGACATTAGCGAACCAGATGGATTTTTCCTGACAATCGACAATGGATTTATAGTCATCATTAGACTCTTAATTCCAGATTTTATTGAATTCAAATTTCATCTGCCGTGGCAGGATTCAAACTTGGGTCCCCAGAACATTGCCTGAGTCTCTGGGTTAATGGTCCAGTGACAATATCACTAAGCCATTGGAGGAAACTGAGAAACTAGGAGACTTTCCAAAGGTTTCATATGACATCAGCTTTTTGTGATCTCCTCTTCCCAAATTGTTCATGAATATTGTACAAATATTCAGTGGTCTGATGGAAGATGGCACCACCATAAACTGTGAAAATCATTTTATTCATTTGAAAGGAATCAGCTCAATCATAAACTACGTTATTCTATAGAAGCAGTCAGTGTTTAGTCACTACACACTTATCCTGGTGTTAAAAGGTTGTGGATTGAGTTCCACTGCAAAGATTTAAATTTGTGAATGTTATCAGACTTCGGGCAAGGTTTCTCAATTTGTTACTGTTCTAGTTGGGATACCTGAAACTGTTAAGCTCCCAGGAGAAGAGGGATCATCTGACTCCTTCTTTATTCACCCACCACCTTGGTTGTTTGCAACAGATTAAATTAAGAAATGGATCAAATCCCATGTGGACGCCTTTCTTCCCAGTTCAAATGCTATCAAAGGAACCAAATCAATCAAACATTCTTGGGTTCACAGAGTGGCTTTATTAATTATTTATTAGTTTATTAGTTAACGCAGGAATAATTAATAACATAACACACACATGCACAGATATGAAATAAGAGGTAAGTTCAAAAGCCCAAAAAGAAAGGCAGATGTACAGATTAGTATCTGAATTATTCCTAAAGAGCAGGTAGTGTCACAAATGTTGCAGTGAAGGTTACTGGTAGAGTAGACCTTAGTAGATGAAAAACCAGCTTCACAATCTTTATTTTGGTTAACTGACTGGGATTTGTTTTAATTCTGATGACTTTCGACAATAATTCAATTCCAATACAGAATGAGCGAGAATACTTTCTTCTTCTGTTTCCTTTTTATCTGGCCTGCAGCATTTGGAATGTATTCACCTGTAACGCAGTGGTAATTAGGGGACAATTCTCCAACAATAATTAACTTTCACAGCATGCTAACACGAACTCAGACAAGAGTGTCCAGTCCCACTAGTCCATTTCAGTAGAGTTGAAACTGGCTTCGTGACTTCCATTCTGTATATGCTTCAAAGGGAAAACACAAAATACATCTTCAGGGGCTTAATCTACAGGAACTAACTTTCTGTTGAGCAGGGGTCATTTGCCCCTATTATCTGTGTTGAAGTCCAGTGTGTTTGAAGTTTCTTGGACATCTTCAAGTGTTACATTACAATGGTCCCACACAGAATACTTCTTTTTACATCTGCAGTTATTGTCACTGTCACTCTTCTGTAATCTCTCTGCATCTCTGAGCTCTACAACCTCTCACTATTTAGACAGTATGCTTCTTTTTTGTTCTTTCTGCCAAAATGAACAATTTACCACTTTCCCACAATGTACTCCATTTGCCACTGTCCACTCATGGAACCAATCTGTATCTCTTTGTAGACTTCTCACGTCCTCTTCGCAACTCATTTTCCAATCAATCTTTGTGATATCAGCAAATTTAGTTACCATACCTTTGGCCCTTTCTTCCAAATCATTTCTATCAATTGTAGAGTTGAGACCCTAGCACTGACCCCCACGGCACAATACTCATGACATCCTGCCAGCCTGAAAGAGACCCACTTATTCCTACTCTCTGCTTCCTGTTACCAGCCAATTTCCTCTCCATGCCAATCTGTTACCTCCTACACCACAATCTTTTTTATTATCTGCAGTGATCTGTGAATTGTCACCTTATCAAATGCCTTCTGCATGCTTTACCATAGCCCTCTCTTGCAGATACTGTTATATCTGCTTACTCATCCCATTCACAATTGTCAACCTTGCTGCCCTAGAGCCTGCATTCCAGTGCTGAGGATTATCCTGCCATGCTTCTTTCCTGTAACACTAGCTGTTTTTTTTTTTATTATTGGTATTGCTGCTGGAGATCATGGTAGATAGCAACAATCTAAAGATCAAATAAAATAATTTGAGACAAAATGCTGTTATACTGCATGATTTGTGCCACAATGGTTTTAGGCTTCAGTTCACTGCTAGTTACAAAAGGAAAAGTATGCTTAGGGCTATCTATATAAGAGGTTTTGGAGAGTCATAACTAATATCCATCACAGTTGTAACCGAAGATCAGCCATGATCATATTGAGGAGTGGAGCAGGCTGCATGGTCTAGTCTTGGGATTTCCTTTAGTTGTTTTCATCTTATTACCACCTTGAAGAGATTCTGCTATTCTCTCCAATGGGATTTCCATTTGTCTCTTTCATCCTATTTTTTAACGTTCTTTTGATCATAAAGTATTTCACACATGGATCTGTGAAGAAAGTTGACAGGAATACAGTGTCATACATTCCCCCTGGATGTTACAGAAATCTCTGTGAGTTTTATATATAAAGTCAAAAGTTTGAGAAATAAGAATAAACTGAATTCCAATTAGGTAAAAGATATTACAGACTGAGTAGGAATAGTTTATTTGCAAGTCAAAAACTTGATCCTGGACCAAACTAAACACAAAATACAGACATAAATACAGACATTGGTACACAGAGTTAGCAGTCTCCTAAACCTTCACAATGAATTTTAAAAATGACAACATCTGAAAAATGGGGGCTGTAATAACACATACTGTCAAAATACCACTTCTAACTGACTTTACAGATGAGCTAGAGGAAAAATAGGGTCAGAACACAACGATTAAAATGATCTATTAAATTGAATCTGTTCTGAAAAATAAAAATGGAAGGATTTTCTGATTCTCAAAATCTAAAACCTGGCCAGGAGTTGGTTAGAAAGAAAGATTGTGACTTGAATTTTGATATTTAATGCTGCAAATTTAAGGGACATTGTAAAAAAATTAATGCACATCCTCATCACAGGACAGGTCCCAAAATTAATTGCAAAATTGGAGACATTTACCTTAAAAATCTGACTGTTCATGTATGATTCTTATTTTAGAAATATTGGAACATACTGTTCATCTAATCCAGAACTAATGATTTTCATGCTACAGGTGTCCATCTTACAGTTTCAGATAACAGGAGAGCTTACGCGACATGAAACCAATGTGGCCATCTTTGCACAAGCCTCTCTTCGAAGCAGAACAATTTATAACAAGAAGATGCCACCCAGTGGTTGCTTTGTACAAATGTTACGATGTGAATCAGGCTATTCTCCATGTTAATGAGCAGTTCTTTTTTTATGAGAAATAAATGTGCGAACAATGCAAATAGGTCAAAAGGTGTAACTTCATCACTGCTCCGGATGAGCATCGCACTTTTTTGCTGCACTATAAATTGTATTAAATATTCATTGCTATTCAGAATCTACTTCCACATTTAGATTAACAACTTGAACACGATGACACAAGCAGACAAATCCTCTTCGGGAAACGCAAGTGCTTTATTTTTGTAGGCGTGGTAGTACTTTATCTTGCATAATGAAGGCACAGGAGTGCATTTGAACATAATATGCCTTGAAAATATCGCTCGTGTCATAGTGCTCACAACATAGTCAGCAGACTTTAAATGTTGTAATTTCATTGTGTATTCTTATCACAATAATTATTCCTCCATGTCTCATTGAGTGCAAGAATCTCTAATTCATGTTGGATTTTTGGTTGTTGGAATCATAATTAAATGAAATGGGCAATGCTGAACTTTTTACAACACTTGAAATGTACTGGTGTTTTGCACTATGATTTAGCACTACACTTAACTGGCATTCTTGAAGCAGTATGTGAATGAGTTTACTTAAAATTATTTTGGCTACTGTTCTACTCCATCACAGTAATTGGAAGTTCAGGAACAATGCGTACCACACACAGATGAAAAAACAAACTGAAAGCAATTTTTGCATTTGCTTCTTCAGTTGTTTTTATGAGGAAGTGCACCACTAAGTTTTTAAGCACCATTTGTCTGCTGATCAAGAAGTCCCCAGTTCAAAGGTCAGTGGCCCATTTATACTGTGTCTAATGCTTACTGCAGATAGTAAGCCAACCTGGGTTGCTTTGGTTTGGATTGTATTCCACTGAACTCTGTAGTCCTCAGTTTGGATTGGTTATGAGTGAAGAACTCAAAACAAATGGCAGGCCTGTAACAGTTAACTGGCATCAGATCCAGAATGCTTTAACTCCCTTGCCTTGTTCAAATGTGTAGCAATTGGAACCATGGCCAAACGGATCACATTGGCTAAGAAGCTATTCATTGATTTGTTAACCTGGGCCAGTCAGGAGGCTTAGTTGGTTAAAGCGTCTGCCTAATAAATAGGAGATCCTTGGCTCAAATCTAACCAGGGATCTGGTGATGTGGGAGGAGATCCCTGTCATGTCCTTCTTGTGGTGCAGAGGTAATGTCCTGCTCCTGGACTGGGAGGTCCTGGTTCAAGTCCCACCTGCTCCAGAGATTCCTAAAGACAGGTTGATTAGGAAAATAGGTTAATAATTTTTTTGAAAGAACAGCAGATTGAGAAGATCTCCTCAGTCTAGGAACTGGCTTTGAGCTGACTGGTCACAGCCCATATACAGTGTGCACGTAATTAACGAGTGACTCAGTAACGGGTTACAGCCTCTGTGCAGTTATTTAAAAATGTATACCAGACACCACCCCCACCATTTCATAGGTTGATAAAATGAGATTAGCAGGCAGGCAGGATGACACTTTGGGAAATGGATGGATGGGGTACAACACAAGTGTGACCAGGATAGGAAGTTGGAGGGTTGCCAAGAGCTTTTTCTATTTCTATGATAGTTTTGGATCCTCTAGTCAATATGGAACCTGCATAAGAAATCTAACCTACTGAACACTTTCTTGGTCCCTGTTGCTCCTTTGTCAAGTCAGGGACTGGCTATCTGATTTCACTAAAAGACAGTCAAAATCGTCTTTATGCCTGGACTATGTATGGCATTTAGATTGTGCTTGCTAACATGGTGTGCAGCACAATTTCAACAGGATAGTGAACTGAAACTGTTTTTAACTCTTCACGTGTCCTGATTTTGTTTCATATGACAGTTCAAAATCGTGGCACATTTTACAAATACGGAATGGAATGCTACAATTGTCTTCTCAGAAATGAGGTTGAATGCCTGTTTTCAATCGATATTCTGGGTATAAACTGGAACTCATGCCATAGAGAAAAAAATCAAGGCCTTAGAGAAGGTGAGAGGAGAATTAATGGAATGTTACCAGTAATCACGTATGTACAGAGATTACAGAATCTGGGATTTAGATCAGAGAAGGTTAAGGAGAGATTTAATGGAGGTGCTCAAAATTATGATGGGTCTCAAACACAAGATAATTAGCAAAAGGAGTAGAGAGGAGATAAGGAGAATTATCTTTTATGCAGTGCATGCTGCAAAGTGCAACGCATTGCCTGAAAAGGTAATGGAAACGGATTCAATAATAACTCACAAAAGAGAATTGATTATAAACTGAAGAAGGCAAAAAAATGCAAGGTAACGGGGAGAAGCAGGAGAGAAGCTCTAATTGAATAGCTCTTTCAAAGAGCTGACACTGACACATGAGTTGTATGGCCTCCTTCAGTACTGTATGATTATATAAGTCTATGATTGTATTACTGTAAGTGCTGATAATTTTGATAATACACTATCAACTGTCAACATCGGTTTGCTTTTCAGGGTTGAGTTGGTTGCACTGTGGCATCGCCTCGCACCAAACAACATAAACATGGTGAATTGAATTCTATTGCAATTTTACATCAAGCAGCATAGGTGTCAAGTGTGATCTGTTAGGAACATGTACCAAAGCCATCTACATCTCTTGGCTTATGAAATAAAAATAGATCCACTCACCTTCTGAATTACTATCCAGATTTTGGCTACTGCAGAGAACTGACTGAGGAACAGCATCTTCATGACATGATATATTTCATGAGTTGAAGTTTATGGAGGAAAAATGTGTCGAGAAGGCAATTATATTCGGTTTCTCTTCCAAAAGGAGGCATCTCATTAATTTCCTGGAATTTCCTATCTACACGATAGGCCTAAGTCCCTGGAATGGCCCTGGAATTTACATCTTTCTGAATCACAGAACGTCTTTGTGTTCTGACCAGGCAAAGGTTGATGGTCAAGTGAATAGAAGTGAATCTGCCTTATTAGTGTTACTTGTTCTTTTAAAATTCATCGCAGTGAGATACATGTGGACAGGATTTCATAAGTGTGTTTGAGTATCATGCATAAAGACATACCTTCTCCCAAGTCATAGTAACAACAACATGATTTTCCATAGCACCTCCACACACAGGCCTTGTCCTCACACTCAACCTATTGTCAGTTATTAATAGTCCCTGTTAACAGCTATATATTCTCCTAGGTTGACCTTTATCCACTGCTTTGTCTGTCCAACAGTTTTTCTCTCTTTGGACTCTATCTCCGCCTATCTTTTACTCTTCTCCCTATCCGCACACCATATTCGGCATAATTACCATCCTTTTCCAGCTACCATCAATTCTGAAGGAGGGTCACTGGATCTGAAGCGTTAACGCTGTTTCTCTGCACAGATACTGCCATACCTGCAGAAATTTTCCAGCAATTTCTGTTTTTGTTTCTTATGCATTTGCGTAGCACCTTTAAGACGATAAAGCTACTACACCAGAGCATTTTCAGATGAAATCTGACATCAAGCCATGCAATGAGACATTAGAATAGGTGGCTTAGGGTTAAGGAACAATGTCACAGAAGAAAGAGAGATGTTCATTCATTCTGCGCATGTTGATTTGGTCCTTCTTTACTGTATTCTGTTCAGCTCAGTTTTTTGGATGGCTGGTTTACAATGTGAGTGACACCAACAATGTGGGTTCAATTCCTGCTCTGGCTGAAGTTACTATGAAGGGCTTTCCCTTTTCAACCTCTCCCCCCTCCTGAGGCTTGGTGACCTTCAGGTTAAACTACTACAAGTTGTGTGTCTTAACCCTCTCCCTCTCGTGAGAGAGCAACACTGTGGTTTGATAGGGCTGTGACAACTTTACTTGAATTCATTTGTTATCACCTAGTTTACACTGGGTCACAGCATTCCCCTCATGGCATTGTGTCAGTTGCAGGGAAGTGGGGCAAGTTAGAATTTGCCAGGCAGGCTTGGCTCAGAGGAATATTGTGCCCTTGTCTTGCAGCAGCAATAGAGAAACAACAAGCTATTTTGTGCCACTGTTAACTTCCTAAACGACATGTATCCACTTCATGCATATGTCCTGCTTGGAGATATAGAGAATGAATCTTTCCACTACGACTGGAAAGGCTTCCAATCCGTTAATCTGAGTGCAGTGAAATGCCACCAATATCATCTTGCAGCACCAGTAGCTCTTTTATTGTTGCTAATTGTACACCAGACTGATAGAAAAGATTTAGGAACACGTTAGATAAAACATTAACCTATACATTTCAGTGTCTGTGTGCATGTTAATTGATCATAGTCTCTTTTTGCCAAGTGACAGAATCTATGGTTTAAGGCTGTGATTACTGATGCTGATACAAAATCCCCTGAACTGAGCATAAGAATGCTATAATGCAACTCACAGTCCTTCAATAATAGTCATACAGAGCACGTTCAACATTTTAAAAATGAGATTTTGATGTTCAGCCTTCACAGGGGACAGATCAGGCAATGGCTGTGGGAAAGTCTGTGAATATATTTGTTAGCAGTTCCTTGTGCAGCAGAGCAACACATGTTGTCACCATTGGCCATGAGAAAGAAAGGTACAGAAGAAAGATTACAGGAGGGTACCAAATATCTTGTAACACTATTGTCTGTAATCAACATTTCAAAGGGTGTTTGCATTTCAGTGCCATTTCTGTTCATTCTAACTGTTCAGCAGCAATGGTCCATCTCAAAACTTCAATTTTTTGCCTACCCTTTCATCATGATGCTACTTTAAGGACATTTGGCTGATAGCACATTTAAGTTTGGGCAGAATCTGAATGATATTGGCTCTGGCAAGAAATCATGGGAGAATTTCGGGAGAAGTCCCACGAAGACTTTCTCAATGTCGGGAGCAACTAGTTACATTTTCCAACAGAGTTCCAGATGGAGAGGCAAGATTCTCGCTAAGGAGGGGCAAGAGGTTTAGTAACAGGGATTATTGCTTCCGATCAGCCTCATTTACTGTAAATACCACCTCCAACATATGCAACATCTTATTGTACCATGAGATAGTTAGAAACGAGATGCCATAAGTTCTCGACATGGAAGTTTGAGTGCGGACCTGCTGATTGCAGCTCGCCATTGGCTCCTCAGGATGTCTCCTTGAACATCTGATAGCAAGATCATGGGCATGTTCCCTGGCAGCAGCTGCACCCATCCTATGTCACCAGATGCTGGCATCTTTACCATCCTGTCTGCACTATCGTAGCACATCAACGATGCATGTGCACAACACTGCTGCACTTCCAAACTGTACTTTGGAACACACTGGCAACTATGATTGAAATGCGGGACAGGCACCCAGCTCACAGACTTAACTTTGATTCAATTTGACTTATTATTGTCACGTACCGAGAAACAGTGAAAAGTACTGTATTGCAGCAGATGCATGGCAACACCACCAGCTGCAAATTCCCCTCCAAGCCATTCACCATCCTGACTTGGAAATATATCGCCGTTCCTTCACTGTCACTGGGTCAAAATCCTGGAATTCCCTTCCTAATGGCATTGTGGGTCAACCCACGGCAGGTGGACTGCAACGGTTCAAGAAGGCAGCTCACCACCACCTTCTCAAGGGCAACTAGGGGTGGGCAAGAAATGTTGGTCCCAGCCAGTGCTGCCCACAAATGAATAAATTTATAAAAATTTGTGTGCTATTCAGACAAATTGTACCTTACATAAGTACATCAAGATGGTCAAACAGAATGCAGAATGCAATGTTACAGCTACAGAGAAGGTGCACAGAAAATATGAGAAGAGATAGTAGGAACTGCAGATGCTGGAGAATCCGAGACAACAAGGTGCAGGGCTGGATGAACACAGCAGGCCAAGCAGCATCATAGGAGCAGA